>NC_136525.1:36982914-37042914 GCF_053919585.1 Euprymna scolopes
GTATTTACTTTGATATGTAAATTGATGCCTCTTTTATCGTCCTGGATCCTATAATACTAATTATTAAAAGCGGGACCTGTGGAAATTCCACAGGGGACTCATTCATATGTAATATATTGATGTTGGCATTCTGTAGATGTTCAGTGTAAATGGAGACGCTCTGGTATTATTGTAGCTTTTTTGTTAAAACCGTAAAAGTATTTATCTAAGCTAGCACGAACGCCCGGCAAAGCCCGGTCGTAAAGTATGCTTAAATATGATATTTTAATTCTTGCAGATTTTGTATATATTATTAACAGAGTCACTCATGTGAAATAAAAAATGTTATCTATAGATGCACAGTATCGAAAACCCCAAATCTACATGAATCTATTAACAGCCATAACTCCACCAGATTAAATAATGACACCAACTTTAACCAATCTACCAATCAATTACAAACCAACCCACAATATAATAATCCAGCACCAGACCTAACGGAAAATAATCACAATAAACAAGAGGCAATTTATTTGGTTCCACATCTGGCCTGATAAAACATAGAATTTCAACGCACAAATATTCTTTTAAAAATAACTCTCTGTCAAACCAAACTACTCTATCTAAGTATATTTGGCAACTCAAGAATAACAATATTTCTTGTTGAAATGGCAAGTAATTGAATCTTGCAAACCATATAAACCAGGAGATAAATTCTGTGCACTATGTTCAAAAGAGACCCTAAAAATTTTGAAATATGAAGATATAAAAAATACAACCACCTTATTAAATTCAAGAGAGGAACTAATCTTCACATGCAGTCATAAACGTTGGGTTAAATTTAATAAATATAAACCACCTTAAATCATTAAAAATTACTTATTAGTAAAAATAGATTATAATATTTTTTTATTATTCTGTAATAAATTAAGTTAGACTAATTATCTCCCTTGCATTCTTTAATTAAAGAAATATGACTAATTATCCCCCTTGCATTATTTAATTATACAAATAACATTATCCTTCCCTTTCTTTCGAATTTTAAATCTTGCCGTTTTTTAATCAAAAGTATGCTAACGGATATAAAATATTCCACAAGCGTTCCTTTTGAAAATGTATCATTTCATAAGCTGAAAAGCTATAACAAGCATCTATATGAGTACTTTGACCATAGTTCCTGATTTCAAAAGGCGAAAAATTAAAAGGTAAATATTTGTATGTATATTTTTATGTATTTATATGTATATGTATGTATATGTATATGTGTGTGTATTTTTATATATATATATGTGTATTTATGTATATGTGTATATGCATATATATGTGTGTGTGTGTATGTGTATATATATATATATATATATATATATGTGCATGTGTCTATGAGTTTTATCGAAAAATAGTATTATAATATTGTACTTAAACCAAATTTAGATTTATAATTTTACTCTATTTTATTTTTATCTTTAACACATATTAATTTTCTTATCAAGTTAAATCTATACCTTTATTTAAATTTTTTCCAGATACATCTGCCTTACTTTTAATGCTAGATTTATTTATGGTGTCTTTTACATATAATAAAAACCCTTCCCAATATTTTGCTGATGAGGAAACTTTGTTTGTAAAACATTGTTTTCCGAAACGATCGTACAAATTATTGATTTTGTTGTTGTTCCTTCTTATGAAACGGATTTTTAATTTAATTATAATTTGATTTTTAAATTATCAATCACATTACTAAATATTTAATTAGCTCTAGGATATTTACCTATCGAGCTTATTATATATCTAAATTACAACGAGCACTTTTTCTTTCCCTGTATTTTAATTAAACTAGTAATTTTACTATTACATTAAAATACACTCTGCTCTTTAGACTATTGTTCTAATCTCCTTTAAATTATATATATATATATATATATATATATATATATATGTATATTCATATGACTTGGGTGCATAAGCTTGAATCGAAACCGAAATTAAAACTTATGAAATTTTTTTTGCATATATATATATATATATATATATATATATATATGTGTGTGTATGTGTGTGTGTGTGTGCGTGTGTGTGTGTGTGACTTAAATTCCTTCTGCCATAATTGAAACCGAAACCAAAACTTATGAAGAACTCTTGAAAAAATTATTTATAAAACAAAATAGATGACTTAAGTGCCATCAGGTATGATCGAAATCGAAACCAAAACTTATGAAGAATTCTTGGTAAAATTATTTATGACAAGCAATGGAAGTACATAACAATTAAACGACCCGGATGTAAACGTGACACAGAAAATAACACACACGAATTATCGTCTTAATATATAGATTATTAGCTCACAGGTCATCAAACATCTCTCCTGGAAAACAACCTGTGGTGTTCCCTGGAAGCTGAGTAATAAGTCTCCCCAGATTTCCAGTACTCTCCACCTCTTTTGATAACATTTGCAAATGAATTTGCGTAATCCAACAGCCGTTTACCATTGATTTCTCGCTAGCAGCAGCCATTGGTCTCCACTTGAATTTGAGTAGCAATAAGCCTCCCCAAGGTCCCAGTTCTCTTCATACTTGTCCAGCAGATGTCTGGTTAGTGCTCTTTCCTCGGTCTTTCCACCCTCCTTGATCCTTTCTCGGCTCTTTGGTGTCGCTCTTTAGAGAGGATGGGGTAATGGGATGGGGGAGTGGCATAGACCTTATAGATATGCAGCGTTAATGTTCTTGGTTCCATGTAACGCTTCTTAATGTTTTGCCTTTGAAACCGTTTTTCTGGCCTACTCATGTGATTCATGTGTGTTAGTTTCCGCATTCAAGGGTTTTCCTTAATATTTCAGGTGTTTTCATTATCGTTATTCGTTGTATCTTTCCAGCTATTCCTCTGATTCCAATTTCTCGCATTCTTTTTTCAAAGCTTTTCGGAATTTTTCCTAGTGCTCCTACCATAACATAACTGATTTTCTTCATCGTCCATATCCCTTTCAGCTCTCTGGCTAGCTCTGTGTATTTGCTCCGTTTTTCCTTTTCTTTGATATTCACCTCGTGGTCAGCTACAACAGCAAAGTCTACGATTTGACAAGATTTTTCTTTCTTGTTAATTATTATGACATCCGGTCTTCTTGCTTGGATGGGTTTATCTGTTTATATGTCCATGTCCCATATGATTTTGTGAGTTTTCAAGTACTGTTGCCGGTTTGTGCTTGTACAATTTGTCTGTGCGTTCGAGATGCAGTTGTTTGCATAATTCCCAGTGTACTGCCCTTCCCAATTGGTGATCTATGTTCTTGTTTGCTGTATTCGCTTACTATATCGTTTATCTTTTCGTCTCTACTTCTTCTTCTTCTTCTTCTTCTTCTTCTTCTTCTTCTTCTTATTATTATTATTATTATTATCATCATTATTATTATTACACTGTTTATTTTTATTTTATTTTTTTTTACATTCACGGGCTGGCTTTTACACCAAAGCTGGTGAGCATAGTCAAAGAGTCTATTAGATGAAAAGCACATGGCGTAGGATGTTTACATGCCAAGCAGAACTGACTTCTGCAGTACAGTGATGTTGTATTTGATTACCAAGAGTTTAACTGTTTCTCAAGATCGTCAGGAATTGAGTCAAACACACCTATGATGATTGGCACGATGGAAATTTTCCACAATCCACAATCTAGCAATCTCTACTCTCATTTTCTGATAGTTTTGTAGTTTCTCATTCTTTTTGCCTGCTACGTTGATGTCGTTTGGGCAAGTGACACATGATATCCAAATTTATTTGCAATAGTAATCGAAAAAGGTGGATAGTACTGGAAATCTGGAGACTTCTTGTCACTCAGACTCCAGGGAATACCACCGGTTATCATCAATGGGTAACCTCTGATAATGGCCTGTGTGAGAACTCCTAGTGCGTACAAATTATAATAATGATGCCGGTGATGATGATTATGATTCTGCTGCTGATGGTGTCTATTCTTTATTTTTCTTTATAAAAAAAAACAGTTTGTTATTTTGTTTCTGCGTTATCCTTTTGTCGTTCAATTTTAGAATCTCGTTCAGGTCTCGTTTATAGTTTGCTAGTCTCGCGTCTCTGCGTCCCAATTCACGTAACCACCTCCAATATCTAAAAAAAAATTAAAGTAATAAAAAAAAAGAAGCTAAACGAAGAGATAGCATTTCTGATGATATCTGTCTCGTAACTGGTTTTTATGTTATTTTTTTTTTTCATTCTTTTTAATGTTATTATTTATATACATTTTTTTTATTTTTTCCCCTCTATGCCTAATCTCAAAATAGAAAAAAAAAAATCTTATGAAAAAGTAGCCAGAATACTCCGCATTCATCTGGCCATTTCTTCTTGTTTTTTTTTGTTTTTTTTGTATGATATTATATAGAAATAGCGTTCCAAAAGTAATTCCTCCTAATTTTTATTCCCAACCCACAAATAGATCGGTCCTGGATATGACCTTAAACTATATCCGATGGTAAGGGCCCCAGCTTGCAGGCCTTAGGGAGTGTGTTGCCACCCTTTAATTGCCATTGCTCCCAGGTCCACCCTGACCCGCAGTGGTAGCACCTGTTAGGGTCCCAACTATGGGTTAAATAGAATACGACTTAAAAAACAAATATACTATATTAAAAAATCGTTCTCCAAAATCACCAGATTCGGCATTAAATAACCTGAAAAGGATTGATATGCCGTAAAAAAAACAACCAACCAACAAATAGATGAGAGGGAACTGCATATTGCATTGTTATTATAACTGACCTGAAAATTTCTAAAAGTTAAAGAGATACAAAGATGAGAGTAATACAATTAAAACAAGCGACCCTTTTCTTGCTCCAGAATGTATTTTTCTCCACCGTTCTCAATGAACTTTTGCCAACGATGGTTCTGCATGCGCGTTCGGGTTATATCTTTTTCATACAAGGGTCGTTCTATTTTTAAGTAAATAGTTGGTTAGCCACGAAGACGGGAGTAATATTATTAAAACGAGCAGCTTTTGTGCCCCAAAATTTATTTTTCTACATAATCACCACGATCCTTGCCAGAAATTTAACGACGCGCCTCTGCTTCTGACGCACGTCCATGGCAGGGGATTACTTTCTTAGAGTCGCACAACGTCAATATCTGCAAAAGAGAGATTAACCTTTCAGGTCATAACAATGCAATTTGCAATCCCCTCTGATACATTTAGGCAGAATAAAAATAGGAGGCATTACTATAGGAATTCCCTTATGTATATATATCGTCGTCGCTGTATCAAAAGACAATGGATACACCCAATAAGGGTAGCTCCACATAGTGTTAGAAAATGGATCGAGAGAGCTGGTCGCACGTGACGATTCCAAGCAGGAGGTAAGACTTGGTTCAATTAATTAGAAACAGGCGTGGAGAGGATGCGAGAATCCTTAAGGGTACCAAGGACCTATGAAAGTCGGTACCGTAGGCAAATCACATATTGCTTAATGAGGTGAGAGAAAAGTAAAATATACCGTAGGTACGTAAGAAGATATACCTTATTTTTTTTTTAGAGATGCATGAATGCGGGATTCTCAGTTGGCTCTTGGAAGCTCTGATGAGAGAAAAGAAAAATCACAAAAATCGGACCATTAGCTAGAATTTAGGCGCAAATAGGAATCATGGCGCAAAGGTTGGGTGATATTCTCTAAATCTTAAAATAAATATTAGCTAAGGGTGATATTCTCTAAATCTTCATCAAAATTCCAAGAGTCCGAGCAAGGAAATCCAAGTGAATCAGTGTGATGAAAGGTATATCTTAAAATTTGGAAGTCAACCACGAAAATTAATTATGAGCTTTGAGATTTCCTGGAAAAGATAATATAGTTACAAAATGAAAACAAAGCCATACTTAATAGAACAACCGGGCAAAGGATACGATCAGGACACTTTTGGACGAAAGGAGTTGTCAATTTCGAAAGAGGTAAAGTGAGACCTTTAGTTTACGGCATAAGGGTGGCTGGATAAAGCAGATGACGTGGATCAGGGGAGGAATACCCTACACCAAAAAGTAAATGCCAAGATCAGAGAGGGTCTGATATAATAAAATAAATTAAATAAATAATAATAATTGGGAAGTCAGTTGGAAAGGGCTGACTAAAGGAGATTTTTAGCCTGATTTTTCTTATCCGCGTGGTTGTGTAGATATAGAAAAAATGTACTAGAATTTAAAAATGCGTACATTTTTTGAAAATAAGGATAGAAGAAATGTTAGAGAATAGATCGAGAGAAAGAGAGAGAGAGAGAGAGAGAGAGAGAGAGAGAGAGGGGGGAGGTGTGTGAATTATATTGAGACACGTTGACCAGAAGTCAGGTCATTGATCGGATTGTGTGTGAGTCACGTAATCAGGTTAGGTGAATCGTGGAGATTTGGTTTTGGCTTAGAACGCGACGGACGGCTTCACAAACGTCTCCCCCTTCACTGGGAGGGTGCTGACGTGTGTAGAAACGAGACCAAGAGAAACCATGCAAGCCAGAGATTCACTTTCCATCCTTCTGCGAGACATCTGGAAAGTGAAATAAACTATAAAACCAATTCATCGTGTTGGAGTGAATGAATCTTCGTCCAAAACAGGTACCGTCTCCTCTCCAAGACACGAGATGAATTCAGATGGACCAACATCGTCGACGCGTGAAGGTATGTTGAAAAATACATGTACCACACACACTACACGGCATATGAACAAATAGACAGAACAACTAGACGATCACACAACGTTAACTCTGAGTAGACGATCACACACGATGCCATTTATGATACAACAACGCAACAGTAGAACTGTGAGGTAAAGTTTGCGTAATCCCAAACCTCAACTCTCCTGAATCGCCACAGCTTGAGTCCAGCGGCAAGAAGTCCGGTACGACTGGAAACAATGCCAAGATAAGCGGAGAGCATATATAATAACTGCAATTCCCAAATGATCACCCATTTTATGACGGGAATCCGTGTGTCGACGTGACTATGTTGTAATATATATATATATATATATATATATATATATATATATATATATACATATATATATACATATATATATATATATGTATATCTATATATATATATATATATATATATATATATATATAAAGGTAAGTTTGAAGCCGACCTCAATGCTGCTTCGAAAGTGTTCTTCTTTTTAATATCCTTTGCTTGCTCTGACGTGTCGTCGTGTCTCACGTATTGACGACTGTCGACAGGGATGCTATAGTTCACAAGTATAATCGGATTGCGTGTATAAAAATAAAATAATGTTAGAGAAACATGAAACATAAACCCGAACACAGTCTGAAAATATCAGTTACACTGTGTATGTGTATGCGTGTGTGTATGTGTGTGTATGTATGCGTGTGTATGTGTGTGTATGTGTGTGTATGTGTGTGTATGTGTGTATGTGTGTATGTGTGTGTATGTGTATGTGTATGAATGTATGTGTGTGTGTATGTATGCGTGTGTATGTGTGTGTATGTGTGTGTATGTGTGTGTATGCGTATATGTGTGTATGTGTATGTGTATGAATGTATGTGTGTGTATGTGTGTGCATGTGTGTATGTGTATGTGTATGTATGTGTGTATGTGTGTGTATGTATGTGTGTGTATGTATGTGTGTGTATGTGTGTATGTGTGTGTATGTGTGTGTGTGGGTGTGGGTGTATGTGTGTATGTGTGTGTATGTGTATGTGCATGTATGTGTGTATGTATGTGTGTGTATGTGTTTGCGTATGTGTATGTGTGTGTATGTGTGTATGCGTATGTGTGTGTATGTGTGTGCGTATGTGTGTATGTGTGTATGTGTGTGTATGTGTGTGTGTATGACATCATTGACCCTCTGAACGCTAAAATCCACATCTACGTCGTTTGTCGAGGTCATATTCGTTAGAAACTAACAGGGTTAAAAGTTAAATTAGTTATTATCGATTTATCTATCTATCTATCTATCCAGTGACATTGTCAAAATATTTCATATTGGAAGTTATTCAATATTTAGAAAATAAATTGGTCTGGAATATAAAAATGGGCTCTAGCTGAAATGTTTAAATAAATTAGCTAAGTTAAAAATAAACAAAATGACCTTCAACATAACGGAGCTGACAGGTCAATAGGCCAAGAAAATTAGATTAAAGAGTTTGAGTTTGGTCACGAAATGAGCAGACGTACTTCAAAGCCAGGAAGCAGGGCTGGAATGAACAATCATGTAGACACGTAATGCAGACGTTTTGTAAATACCATTAAGACAGCTGAAATAAATTTATATTTTAAAAATATAAATTGTTGTTCTGTGGTTTCACAAAAGAAGAAATTTAGGTGTTTATAATCGGTTATGGTGTTGGGGCAGTGAATACAGAAGAACTCATGAATAAAGAAACCATATGAAGCATCTATATTGTTCTTCTTATAAAATATGATACCTTTATATAAATACGAACTGTAATATATCCTCGTTTGATAATCCCGCTATAAAACGTGACTCAGTTATATATATATATATATATATATATATATATATATATATATATATATATATATATCGATATCATTCCCTCTCCATACAACAGTGTTCGTGTGTTCGTTAGTTTTCGTAAGCTAATTTCTATCTGGTTTAAGCCACGACCCGTGTTCGACATTGTCCAGCTTGTAATTCTCCTAAACCTAACTGACGACAACCCTCGCAAACCCAAGACTCTCCGCAAACTGCTCCCAACCGCCGTAAATTGTTGCAAAATACACCGCCACACCTAAAACTAACTATAAAATGTATTAAACGATCTTTTCTTCGGTCCTCTGTTTCTGTTCACTGCCACACCTTGATTAACTATCCCATTTTAGTTTTCTTTTGTGTTTCTTTGTGAAAAAATTCCCATCTATTGTTCTATTGATAAACTTATTTCCTTTTATTTTTTGTTATATCCGTCCCTTTTTTTTTTACTTTCTAACATTGGGTGTACAAATACGCAAATCAATTTACAAATACAGACATATGCATAAACTTAGAACCCCAAATTCTAACGTTGATTCACACAATCAGATCTCTATTTTCTAATATTCATTTATAGGAAACCAAACCTGACCTTTAAATTCTGTGAAACGGAGCATTGAACCATCAGTTTCTGTAAATATATGCATGATTATTGGTTATTCAATTATGACCTAAAAATAAGACCCCAGATAGCACAATAGTCGTGTAATCTGTGTCTACAAAAGTGGCGATTTTCAATGTAGTAGGATACTTCCTATGTAGACCCTAATTTCTCTTTATATGTTTCGGTATTGCACTTGCGTATAACACCGCTTTTATCTATCCTGCCTTGACAGAGTACAAAATTGACTTCGTGGCTTAGTGGGGAATGCCCTTTTCTCTTCCCTGCAACCTCTCTCCCACAGAAGAGACGGTGCGAGCCTGTCTTTGTTTTATCGTTACTTCCATGACAAGTGCTCGTCTGAGCTCCAATCTCTGCCCCCCTCGCCAATCTTTCACGATAAACACCCGTCTAGCTGAAACCACTGTCAAATTTTTCCCCACTCTTTATCTGTGCCCAAACCACAACGTAGATTCCATGAACATGCACGCCCGTGGAACTCTCTTCCGTTTGCCTGTTTCCCACCTGACTACAACTTGGATGTCTTCAAGTCCAACATAAACAAATTTCTGATGACCCGCCCCCTTAAGTAAGACACTTTATCAAATCTCCAATACTAACGATTACTACGATACTATCCCATTGATTACTCTACACGCAATAACCCTTATCCCCGAGTGGCTTCCTGGCCTTGATAAGTGGTGACTACCTTGTAAAAAAAAATCATCCCTTGCCGATGGGCATTGAAAAAATCTTTAATCGTCCCAATGTTGAATGGCTACTAAACTTAAAGGAGACGATAAAGGAAGGTTTTGTTACGGTTTTTCACTAGTTTATTCTTATCAAATATACTGCTATGTAATTGAGAACACAAGAAATTATTAGTTATTTGTCTGTCTGTCGATCTATCGATCTATATCTATGTGTATTATCGATATATCTATCGATCTAGTTATCTATCTATTTTTTTTATTTATTTATCTGTTGATCTATCTATCTGACTGGCGTGGTGAACAGGGAGTTGTTAGCTGTTTTTTGATATATAGTTAAAACATGTCAAAGTCACATCAAAATGACCGTCTAATTGCACCGGAAGAATCTGATAGCTGACCCGGAAGTACGTGTATGTGGTCTAGTTAGCTGAGAAAATAGTCTGGGTTAAATTGAGGACGTTAATAAAAGATGGTTATGAAATTATCTCCTCTCAAAGAAAGGGGGGGGCGTCTTAGGCGTGGAACGTGTAAGAACTAGCCAACCAACTAAAGATCGTCGATCGCTCCTCTGCTGGACGTAATGCTTGGGAGTGAATAAACAAGTATAAAAAATAACAACCCATCGTCTTGAGTTAATTGCATGCGTCTTCTTGTTAAGAGAATCAACTCCCTCAAGATGGTCGAAGAATACTCCCAAGAGGCTGGGCAGAAGAACCAGGTATGCCACGTTTATGTATTCGTGTTATATGTCAAAACACACACGCGCGCACACACACATACACACATACACACACACGCGCACACACACATACATACAGACACATACATACACACACATACATACACACACATACACACACACGTACATACAAACACACACATATATACACACACACATACACAGACATACATACGCACACGCACACACACACATACATACACATACACAAGCACACATGCTAAAAGAGACACTATTAACGATCATGGCAGGGCTTAAAAGATTAAAGAAAAGAGCTATAAACTAAAAAAAAATGTTAAGAAAACACGCCTAGACGATCAGGGAACATAAATAGGCTGTAACAAAATAACTTTGGGTTCATATAGTGAAGAACCACCATAAATAGTTAGTGACACGTACACACATTCTGATGAACCTTTCGTCGCATACATGGACGTACTTGTGTACCTGATGGTTACACTGTGTAAGTCTTCTTAGTCATTTCTTCTGAAAAATTTGCCTGAACTGTGCCCATCCACTGCTCTGTATTCAGAAAGATCTTTCGATCACTCAGTTATCCCAATTAAGATAAAAATAGAGTACCACAAAAAATCTGATGTCCATCAACATCGAATTGTGACTCGCTGGGACCGCCTTAGATATTTCTCCTCAAAAATTCCTCTGCATTCCACGTGGGGAAAAAAATTGTGTCCTGTATCGCGCCCTTTTTAATTGAATGAATTACAAGTTGATATACAGAGCTTCATACCCTCCAAATTACAAGTTGGTACACAGAGCTTCATACCCTTCAAAACTTCTAATCAAAACCCAACTGCCAGCTCTGATAGCTACATTCCAGAATGTGCCGCCGGCATTGCCCACAGAAACAACTATTTCAATTGCGTTCAACGATAAACATATTTAAAAATAAATACGGCCTTTTTCACTGACAGCAACCACTGCAAAAGAATTATCAAAAATGCAGGAGAATCATATCTTGGATACGTTAAATCTAGAGTGACCGAACAAAGGCTTGGTTCCGACGGGGTTTTGGCGAATAACGGAATAACTGATCAAATGTGTGATTCTATTCTAGCCATTACCGATGTATCAGAAATGATTCCTAAGCATCTGATATTGCCAATCGTTTAGCAAAGAATTTTGCCTCTAATTCCATATTTTGTGATCAGGGTTAGCTTTTTTTTTACATATGGGCTACCACTTATCAAGGTCTGGAGGCCACTCGAGAATAAAGGTTATTGAGTGTACAGTAGTCAATGGGATAATATAGTAATCGTTCCATCTATCTAGCTCGACTGTAGCCGGGATTGAACTCACTACACGAGTTTTTAGTGTAATTCAAATCTTGTCGGTAGCTGAATACTTAATGCTTCGCCAGGGCTATCAAGGGTATTTTTTTATCGTGACGCCATCACTAGATGGGGTGCCTAACACGGCTTAAGAGAGTCCCATTTACCCTCAAGAGAAGGATAGATCGCGCCAGTTTCTCAACCTGGTATTTTACCTCGCGGTACATACAGCGCCACGCCTTCCCAAATCTTCACTCATCTGATACTGGCCAGGCTCAACATTGCTTAACTTCAGTGATCCGGTGAGAACAGGTGTGTCAACGTGATTATGCCGCTAAATCGTTAGTAGTGGAAATTTGGTAAATTGGATGACTTAAGGGGAGGGGTCATCAAGAATTTGTTTACATTAGACTTGAGGACAACCAAATTGTAGTCAGATGAATTACACTTCTATGATTCCAAACATTCCGACCGATCCCCATACAATTGGCCGAGATATTGCCGAATTCATCCAGAAGCTGTATACCGGCAAAGTAATTCAGGCAAGACTCCAAGTATAGTATTGTAATCGGAAATATCTCATACTAACAGAGAGGTCCGACGTTGCTCCTATATTTTTATTATCATCGAAATCGCTGAAATCGCCAATTTTTTAATCGAATCAGTTAATTGCCTGCTCTAGTTGGGAGTCACTCGCGGTGTATCAGGAGGAAGATTGACACACCTACCTTAGTTCACAATACATCTTAGTCTACATTGCACTGTAGAGAACCTAGTATTGATTTTATAAAATTATTTTTATATATAATGGCTTGAATCAAAGTATAAAATTCAAATGTCAAGTATATCTTGGCAGGAGCTGCTAAAAACAGCCTATCCTGCTTTGACAAAGTACAAAATAGCCTTCGTGGGTTAGTGGGGGATGCCCTTTTCTCTTCCCTGCAACCTCTCTCCCACAGAAGAGATGTTGCGAGCTTGTCTTTGTTTTATCGTTATTTCCATGGAACGTGCTCGTCTGAGCTCCAATCCCTCGTCCCCCCCTCGCCAATCTTTCACGAGAAACACCCGTCTGGCTGAAACCACTGTTAATAATTTTCCCCACTCTTTATCTGTGCCTTAATCCAAACGTAGATTCCATGAGCAAAGCTTCTTTTTTAGAACTGCACGCCAGTGGAACTCTCTGCCGCTTGCCTGTTTCCCACCAACATAAACAAACGCCTGACAAACCGCCCCCTTAAGTAAGACACTCTATCAAAACCCCCAATACTAATGATTACTACAATACTATCTCATTGATTACTGCACACGCAATAACCCTTATCCCTGAGTAGCCTTCGGGCCTTGATAAGTGGTGACCCCTATGTAAAAAATTTTTTTTTTTAAATCATGCCTCAACCGTACTCTAAACATAAACATTAATTTCGAACACGCTCCTGCCAGATCAAAGAATCTACTGTTGATTTTATATATCGGCCATTTCGGCTTGTGTGGTAATATACCTTTACAAATGCAATTGTTATGTTGGGTTGTGGGAAGTGTTAACTTTGGTCAAAATCGCCGGTTCCTTCTTCCATCGTATTATTTTGATATTCGATTTTCGATCGAAATCGAAGGCATCTGATACAAAACCTGTTTTCGAATACTGCTAGGCACATGATGTACCTTCGTGTGAAATTTCATAAAAATCAGCCCAGCCGTTTTCGAGTTCATAGGGAGTGAACTGACACACAGACGCACGCACTAACAATGTTCTTTTTATTTAATAATAGGGACGCTTACGAAACATTTCAGCCGTTACTTAAAGGAAGAATGATTCCTATTATCTGGTAAACCTTCGACAGTCTACACAGAATGTAAAACTACGACAGTCTACCGAGAATGTAAAACTACGACAGTCTACCCAGAATGTAAAACTACGACAGTCTACCCAGAATGTAAAAATAACGGAAATCGGTGTTTTTGAATCCCAGCAGAGACCAATTAGTATCCTGTGCATCAATCACCTTGGCAAAAACAGCCAGCTTATCGACAAGCAATACGGATTTAGTCCTGCCAGATAAACATACTTGAACACCCTCAACTATCTCTTTAAAAAATTTATTGAGACTAAGACCAATATGCACGCCCACAACACGGTAACCTTACTGAATGTTGGTACCGTGATGGCGTTCGTCGGTACATACTAATACATGGACGCCAGATGATCATTTCGGAAGATAAGGTCACGCACGTTCGATGGAACAAAACTTTCTTCAAATCAAAATTAAATCCACAAACTAATTGCGTGCAAATCGATTTCGGCATAAAATGAACGAATGACGGTTGACATGCCGTAAACCCCAATTAACCAACAAGACGACCAACTTTACCTTAGGCGTCTTTCTTCTTCCTTTCCTCCTTTCTTTCCTTTGTGCTAAATTTCCCATTTTAGAAAACCGAACTCCTTATCAGCATGTTCTTGTCTAAGACGAGTTATTTCCAATGTTTCCCGAATGGAAAAATTGATACTGAATACGGATAAGGAGACGGGATGTTAAAATCAAATAAAAAAAAAATATATAGTATTTTTATACACACACACACACACACACACACACACACACACACACACACACACACACATATATATATAAATACACACACACACACACACACACACACACACACATATATATATATATATATTGAAAGAGAGAGAGGAGAAGGGAGAAATATAAATATATATATATATAAATATATATATATATATATATATATATATATATATATTGAAAGAGAGAGAGGAGAAGGGAGAAATATATATATATATATATATATATATATATATATATATATATATATATAGAGAGAGAGAGAGAGAGAGAGAGAGAGAGAGAGAAAGGGGGGATTAGACCTGAAGTCCAAAAAGCAAATTTTATTTTTATGTATTAATACTTTAAAAGAACAATGCTCATAATAGTGTAGATATATAATAAGCTCAATAGGTATATGTATTCTAGAGCTATATTAATATTGAGAATAAAGATTAATAATGGTAAAGTGTGAATCACTTTCAAAAGAATGAAGAAATAAAATCAAAGTGAGTGTACGATCGTTTCGGAGACGATATTCATTTAATTAAAACTAACAATAAACATTGACAATAATTATTGACAATAATTGAAAAAGATTGCGTTTTTGAATATAGTCTCCTCATCAGCAAAAAGAGGGGTGGGGTGGGGAGTTTAAAACATCAAAATAAAACTAGCATTTTTTCAGTAAGGTGGATAGTCCTGAAAATATTTAAAAACATGAGAAAATGTAAATTTTATGTTGATAATGAAAATAGAAAATTAGGAGAAATAGAAAAGAAGAAAAAATACGATCTTTTCAATTATTGTCACTGTTTATTGTCAATTTTAATAAGATGAATATCGTTTCCGAAGTGATCGTACACCCAATTTCATTCTGTTTGTTCATCCTTTTTAAACTGATTCATAATTTACAATTATTAATCTTTATACTCAATATGTATACATACTAGCAAAAGTACCCGTCGTTGACTGGGTTCAAAAACGGCCTACAGAAAATGGACTCTGATTTATGAAAGTATGATAGGTTATGAAAAGGAAGGGCTGTAAAGAGATAGCTTCGAATTTGAAAAGCAAAATATGATGAAAGTAAAAATAAAATAGATAAACCCCATAATTTATAATATCATGCCTGTTCACATTGAAACACTTATCACAATATTCTGTGGATCTATATAAAAAAAAACCTTGTTAAACTTTGTGACATATTTCCATTCTATGGAGGTCAGGTGCGAACGAACACCTCATAATTTTATTATACTATATTTCTTCAAACTGAAACATAATTATTAAAGTATACTTATGCAGATAGATATGAAAAGTCTTTATTAAAGTTTGTGCCTATATCCATTCTATGCAGGCCAGGCGCGAACACAGACCCCACAATTTTATTATACAATCCCTTTTTAAGTTAAAACATACTTATCAAAGTATTATTATGTACATCTATATAAAAAACACTTGTAAACGTTTTTTTTATTTTTAAATTTTTTATTTCCATATTTTGTGGACCAGGCGTGAACGCAGACCCCAGAATTTTAATGAACCACCGTTCTGCCAGATCAAACATACCCATTCCTGTGTCTTGATACATCTGCTATCATTATATGTAATCAGTTTTTTTAAAATAGTCAACCATATAGCAGCCTATTCGTGACCACACACACACACACACACACACACACACACACACACACACACACACACACACACACACACACACACAGAGTCATTCAGCTTTATATTATATATATATAATATATATATATATATATATATATATACATATATATATATACGTGTATGTGCGTGAAGAGTGAAAAGCAAAAAATGACGGTTGTTAGTATATCTATCTATATATCTATAAACGTGAAAGTGTCTGTCTCTATGTCCGTCTGTCTGTCTGTCTGTCTGTGTCAGTGTACATTTCCCTACACAATAGCTCCATCAATATTCAGTCTAATAACTCGAAATTTGATATACAGGGTACTGAGCTTTGGGAACATCTTTGTAATCTTTTTTCGGCCAGAAATTTCGCTGTTAAGGGGTCAAAGTTCAGCGATTAGACCTTTGAGAACTCTACCAAACTCCTCCGTCAATTTTGGGTCTAAACACTTGAAATTTTCGATATAGATTACTTGGACATGGATCTAACTTAATAATTCAATTTGAGCCCAAAACAATAAATGCTAAGGGGTCAAATTTGGGGTCAAAGTTAAAAAGAAAAAATGACGTCTGCGGTTTCTACCAACTTTTCTCTATGGTAGTTAAGGAAGACTATTATATAGAAAGGTATTACCGTACATATTCACACTTTTTAATATATACATAAGCACGTAAAGTACTGAACAATGCATAGGGCCCGAGCAAAGCCGGGTGGAACCGCTAGTATAAATATAAAAGTGACCTTTCTGTCTGTCCGCCTGTCTGAGGTATCGTCTCTACCAAACGTCTCTGTCAATTCTTAGTCTCCAGACTTGAAACGATATAGTATTTTCGATCTGTGGAACACATTCGATTTGGTTTAGACGATAAAAATAGCTGCTAAATGGTCAAATTTGAAAAACAAATTGGAACTTGGCAGGCGAAAAATTTTGCTGATGGTACCCAAGTCATAATTTTATATACGTTTGAAATCACTACTACGTATATATTAGGTACAATAAAATAATCGATAGTGAATTGACTCTAAATACGAAATCTGCATGAATTAAAATATATTTACGACCGGGCAACAGCGGGCAGCCTGCTAGTATATATATATATATATATATATATATATATATATATATATATATATATATGTGTGTGTGTGTGTGTGTGTGTGTGTGAACAAGAAAATGAATGAGTGAATTACTCGCACAATTGTTCAAATCTTGATTGCTAAGATGAGACTATTAGTCCGATTAATCCAAATAATACAAACACTTCATCTTAAAAAAACTCGAACTGTAGGGAAAAGAATGAAAATAAAAATTGAGTTAATTACAATATTTACTAATTTATCAAATATTTATAAAAGTAAACTTTCAAAGATAAACGTTTTTCATCAGATGCTAATAACCAGTAAACATATTACTGGTTAGTCGTCGGCTCCTACTCGTATCCTAGCATTGGGTCCTGTCGTCAGGTGGCTGAGTGCCTATGTGATACATGGCTCTACAGTCCGATTCTATGGCGTAAGAGTCGCGAGCAGTGCTCACAGGGGAGGGAGATTGGTTTGCTCTCGCTCCCTTCTCCTTCTTCTCTCAGCCTCTTCCCGTCTTCTCCTTTCCTCCTCAAAGTAAGCACTGCCACGCCTTCCTGTCTCTGACAGACTCTTCCCACGAGGAGTGGTTGATGTCGGTTGCTGCCAGAGTGCACTTCAGCTGGTCTTTGTAGCGCATTTTTGGTGCTCCTCGTGGTCTGGTTCCTTTTGCCAGTTCTCCGTACATCATTCTCTTGGGAAGCCTTGAACTTTGCATGTCCAGCGGAGGCCTGTCCAGTGGAGGCGGTGGCGGATAATAGTAGCCTCAACACTTGTCATTTTGACACGTTCAAGTACCTCAGAGTTGAAGGTATGGCTCTTCCAGGGTATTTTCATACTGGTTCGTATAATTTCGAAAATATATAAAACAATATATTTTTATTAAATCTGGTCTCAATTGAAATGAATGGCTCTCGTCTTGGGGAAGCACGATGTCTTGACAAGCTTCTGGGACTGACCTTCACTCCTGATCTGAAATGGAACACATACATCAAATCTGTTGCCAAGTTTGCTGAAAAAATGGTTAGATCACTCTACAGCTCCAATAGGTATTTTACTGCCGATGCCATACTCTATCTGTATAAAATCCAAGTACGTTCTAATATGGAGTACTGTTGCCTTGATAGAGTTCAAAACCGGTTTCGAAATCTAGTAAGTTATGCCCGTTTTCTCTTATCTGCAACCTCTTTTCCACTGAAGAGACGTTGCCAGCTGATTTCGCCTCTATCGTTAGTATCTTCGCAAGTGCTCATCTGAACTCCATCCAATCTATGGTCCCCCCCCCTAAAGACTCGTCCAGCTACAACCGCTATCAACAATTCTTCCAATCTGTTAAAAGTGCCTTAAATAAGTTTCCAGACTCTTTTCGTATGGGCACTTTTATTGATAGTACACACGTGAAGTAATCTCCCCAGGTCGCAATGCAATTGTTGTGCCGTTCTTACAATTTCTGGAAATCCTCTTGTGTGAGCTTGTCAATAACCCTCATCGCAGCCTCTTTCATCTCTTCAATTGTCTCATAACGGCAGGCTCTAAGTTTCTCCTTTAGATAAGGAAATAACCAAAAGTCACAGGGAGCAAGGTTTGGACTATATATATTAATTCCCTGAAACAGAGTTTCGTGGTAAACAACTGATGATCCCTTAAAAATAAATTATTACTGGTATTATAGTGAATTCGAGAGAGCAAGTTGATGCAGTGATTGCAGGTGATTAAATGAATTACTGACTAAAGAGTTTTCTAACGAATGATAAAAATAATTTTTTTTTATATATAGTTTTACAGGTTAAAAACTTCCAAGACTATATATATATGTATATATATATATATGTGTGTGTGTGTGTGTGTGTGTGTGTGTGTGTGTGTGTGTGTGTACAGTTCCCACACTGACATCAAACTGTGAACTTATTGTCTGTATAGACGCACGGCGGTCCTGGTCCTTATCCATGAAATTCTTTATTTGGCCAATCAACTCAAGTGTTCTGACTCCCTTACTCCTCCCGCATCTCTCACCTTCCCTCACAGACTCCCTGTCTTCCTTGAATCTCTTATGCTATTCAAAACTCACGCTCGGTTTATACAAGATGGTTCAAAAGCAGTCTGAAGCATTCCATACGTTTCTATGGCATTTTCCCCTAATTTAAAACAAAATGTTATTGCATAGCGTTCTTCTAACGTGTCCTCAAGTCCAGATTGCATTATTGAAATTCATCAGCTGTGACAATCAGGCTTTAGTAGGGTGTATTCCAATTCCTGCTGTAGTTGTTCATTTGAACCTGAAATCATAAAAATTGGTCAGTCATCTCATAACGTGTATAGCAATAAAATACTAAATTTTCGAGAATCTACGACAATTTTAAATGATTGAACAAAAAAAAGTCTGGAAACTTAGGCACCTCTTAGCTGTGTCTTAATCTAAACGCAAATTCGATGAACAAAAGTTATTTTTCCTAGAATTGCCAGCATGTGGAACTTTGTTCCGCTGGCCTGCTTTCCAGTTAATTACAACATGGTCGTCTTCAAGTCCCATGTAAACAAGTTCTATCCGATTTCTACCACGAATGATCACTGCGCTGTTGCGTCACTGAACACCTTACACTCATTTATCCTTATCCTCAAGTGGTCTTCAAGACTTGATAAACGCTGACTGCATTATAAACAAGTGAAGCATGCATGGTCTCCCGTGACTGCACAGTGAACGAGGCATAAAAAATGACTAAGTTCAGCATTTGTCCCCCACCTCCATTAAGCCCCAAATGTCCCCAGGGAACGGCAAATTTCGGTGAAAATGAACAAACGGTGCAGTTTTAGGCGTGAACATATGTAAATTTGAGTTCTGCACCATGCAAAAAAAAAAGAAATGACTAAGTCCATCATCCCCCCCCCCATTTAGCCCAAGGCCTTAACATATATAAATTTGAGTTCAGCGCCATGCAAAACTGCTAAATAGACATACACAGAAAATTTTGGATAAATATGGTAAAATAGTCCCAAAAATGAAGTGTTTTTATTAGACCTAAAAGAGCCCAAGAGTTATCACGAAGTATAGACAAACACAATTATATAGAAATCAGTTATAACTTTTCAGAAAGTTTTATAAAAATCCAATGTATCAATTTTTTTAATAAGCACAAAAGTTTCAATTTTAGCCATTTTACCCCGAAAGGCACCCCTAGGAGGACAACCGGAGTTTTCCCGGGAAATCCGTTCTGTTACTTTTTTTTATTCATATCATGTTTAATGTTTGTGCAAAATTTTAAAAAATTCCAAGGCGAATATTGATTTATTTACTTATTTATATTTATATTGAGAAAAGTGCGGACAGACGAACGGACGAACGGACAAGGGTGAATTTATAGGTCCACCCTCCTTTTGAGGAGGACCAAAAAATGTTTAACGATATTAACTTATTCGATTATATTTACTGTCACACTTTAGGAAGATTTAATACCCAGTGCAGAAACACGTCTTAATTTGTGTAAGATGTTCTAATCTCTACAATTATATAAACACAACTTTGTGCGTGTGTATGTGCGAGTTCGTTCCTTATAGACTTCGAAACGGGTGGACAGATTTTCTTTAAAATTTACAGAACTTTAGTGTATAAGTCTGAGAATGATTTTAGTTAAGTTTTGTCTCAGAATACCCCCCCCCGATCATTACCGATAATCGATAATCGAAACCGTTATTTCAATTTAGCCATTTTCCCATGTCGTCGCTTAGTGACAGTGGTAGAACAACGGGCCGTGAAAATTCTACTGTGGGTAAGTTGATAGCGGGTTCTTTTTTTTTTCTTTTTTTTTTTTGCATGATGTGATCTGTAGGTTCAAACTCCGCACGTAAATTTCTTAATTTTTTTTCCATTAACTGCAAAGAATTTTATAAGGCTTGAAAATTTACGTGTTTTTTAGCAGTGCAAAAGTAAATTATGTTTCTGTTTTTAAACGTCTATTGAACAAGCAACTGATCCTGAAGAAATTGCAAAACAGTCTGCACACATATTTAGTGAAAATGTGATTCAGAGATTTCTTATATGTTAGTTTAACAAAACATAGGCCCCAACAACCAAGCACTAGTAGTATGCCCGGCAACATAAGATAAGGAATGTTTCGACACAGTTGACTAATTGTAGAACCATACAGCGACAACCACATAAATTCTTACAATGAATAGATAGTCGATCTTGATCCTCTCGCATACGGTTCAAGAGATCATGCTCCCAAAACCTCGCCAAAGTTGTTGTTTTTGAGCTGAAAGAATAGCTGCTAAGGGGACAAATCAGAGAAATTGGATTGTTGCTGTCACATTGATCAGTAAAGTGTTAATATAACCGAAATTTATAACTAAAATAATTTTAGGATTACAAAAAAGAAAAAAAAAAAGAAAATATTGGAATTACCAAAGATACAGATCAAAATAAGCACAGTTTGCCTCAAAGCAACCCCCCAAAAGGCCGGGTAATACTGCTAGTGTTTATATAAATTTATTTGTAAGGGTCTACTTTGTATTGAGCACTTTAAAAATGCGTTCAGTTTAACTTCATTTTATAAAAATAATAGCGGTGGGGGGGGGGGCGCCCAGCATTGCCCGCTCATAGAATACGCTTAAATATATTTTAATTCATGCAGATTTCGTAGTTATTATTAGAAATTGAATTCTCTATTGAATATTATATCGCACCTCGTATATATTACTGATTTCAAAAGTTCCAAAGAAATGACTTGGGTACCATTAACTAGAATCGAAACCAAAACATTTAGCGCTACAGCCGTATTCTCTACCGTTTGAGCTATCGACAAACAGATAAGAAAGATTAAAAATTAAACAACTTAAACATATGAATGATTTTGTGCATGCGTAAAAGCAACAGAAATATGTTGGTAAGTTGAAATAGAAAATCTTGCACTCTAATTTGTCTTTCCTCGCTCCTTTGTGTATTAAAAGATAACCTTGGTTTTACCTCGGCTTGTTCAGATTTTTGTTGCTACCTCGCTTTGCTCGCGTATTGAGCATGGTTAAAATAAATTCTGAAAATCGATACATAAAATATTGAATCGCCTTATAGAATGTATGTATGTATGAAACAATATATATCTATACATCTATAAAAGTGAAAATGTGTGTGAGGACAATTCTCAACCTATATACTCCACGAATTTTTTATCTACAATCTTAAAATTTAGTATATAGGTTATTCAGACACGTGGAAAACTTTTGAATTGTTTTGTGTTTTTTTTTATCCGGAAAACAGGGTTGCTAAGGGGTCAAAATTGAAAACAATGGTACGTGATTTTTATCCGTTTGTCAACTGTTTCATGAATGCGCATGCGTGAATCGTTCACATGACAGATTTCTTTATGCTAAGAATAAGTAGGTTTGAAAAGACTTTTTTAAAAAAACGTGGCAAGCTTACATAATGACGTATTTCCATAAATAAGGAGTTAATTTGGTTCATTTTAGCACTTGAGAATATTGGTAGGAGTCCTTCATTTAATATTGAAACATATTTAGCAGAATTGATGTTTCCTTCGCATCCCACCAGGTGTGAGCGACTGTCACCCCAAATTGAACTCCATACCATAACCGGAAACCCCCGTATTTCAGCTTTGAGTGCAGTCTTTTTAAGCCAAACTATTGCTGAGGGAACCTTCATACTCATACCTTTCCACTGTCGGGAAATAATGAAAAATCGTGACTCATCAGAGAAAATGACATTATTCTAAAAGGTCATAGGTTTCTCCACCATCTCACGAACCCAATCTTTTCTGGTTTTGATATTGAAAGGACCAAGAAGAGGTTTTCTTTCTCACAGCTCTACCATAGTAGCCCAGCTTGTGAAGATACCTGGCAGTTGATCTGGGACGTTGACAGTTGGTCTGGGGCACTAGTCTGTGTTGTAATGTCAGAGCCTTTGAACCGACGATCCTTTTCAACATTTCCTTTCACAAGATGCACGATTCTTTTAGAGGGATCGGGACGACATTCGTCTGTGCACTCTTTGTCCTTTCTGTCCTTTCTAGTGAATTGTACGATTATTCTATTGAAAGTAGAAAGGAGTATTGAAAGATGTCATGTTATTTTCCATTGACTAAGACCATTTTCATGTTGACACACGATTCATTCTCGCAGAAATTCTGTAAGGTTTGGTGCTCTTTTAGTTCGTGGCATGCTTCAATGTTGTTAGATGCAATTTTAATGAGATACTCTAAGTTATTTCAGCACTATTCTTGTCTGTAAATATAAATAAGCATATATTTATCTTAGTGTTGATTCTTTTCTGTCATTTCTCTCTCTCTCTCTCTCTATCTCTCTCTCTCTCTCTCTCTCTCTCCATTAGCGTATAAAACGATGCTCTTTGTATAAACGAATCGAGTTTAGGTATTTCGGACGATGTCAAAACATCATTAAACTCACGACTTGATCAGCAGCCGCCGGTAGCGTAGTGGTTAGGAACCTTGACTGTCGTACAGGCGGTCGGGTTTCAATCCTGGCTGAAGCTAGTTGCCTGTCTAGCCGCACTGATGAGCTGCGAAACAGTACTGTATGTAGATGACTATATATATATGTGTGTGCGTTTGCGCTATCCTTTTGCTTTTTAAACCCAACCTCGAACCTCTTCCAGTAAGTCCACTAGATTCAGAACCGTGTCGAAGCTTCACATTCACCTCCACCCCACTCGCCATTATTTTCTAGTCTGTTGATTGTCCATCCATGTTTTTCTTATTATTTTGTTGATTTTAATTATTCTTTTAAACCCCACAAGTGGCGGCACTGTGGCACCATTCTGTGAGCTCTTTCTTCACGGCGAAAGATTCGGCCATTTTGGAAGCATTACTAAGTAGACGAGATGGACGCCAGAACGGCGTGTCCAATTCATTGTAAAATTTGAATTAGTGTCTCGCTCAGTTATAAAGATTGGACTGAGAGAGAGAGAGAGAGAGAGAGAGAGAGAGAGAGAGAGAGAGAGGGGGGGAGTGGAAAGAGGAGAAAGAATGGGAAAGATTGGTGGAAAATTAGAGCCAGCTAACAAAAAGATAAGAAGAGATTGACAGATTATGTGTGTGCGTGTGTGTGTGTGTGAGAGAGAGAGAGAGAGAGAGAGAGAAAGAGAGAAAGAGAGAGAGAGAGAGAGAGAGAGAGAGAGAGAGAGAGAGAGAGAGAGAGAGAGAAGAATTAGAAATAGAGCGAGACAGAGATATCTGGAATATTAGAGAGAGAGCAAAATACAAAGAGAAACGAAGGTTGAGGGCGTATGTTGGAGAGAAAGGGGGGATTATTGGAGAGAGAGAGAGAGAGAGAGAGAGAGAGAGATTGAGAAAGAGAGTGAAATACATGCTGAGAGGGGGGGCGAAGGAAAAAAGATTGGAAAAAGAAGCAATATGGAATAGTAAAGAGATTGACGGAATAAGAGAGAGTAGAATTTTGGAAAGAGAAACAAAGATTGACAAAGAGAAAGAGAGGGGGGATAAAAAGAGGAGAGAGAGAGAGAGAGTAGATATGAGTGGAAGATTAGGGATAGCAAAACAGAGAAAGAGAGATTAAGAAAGTATGTTTAAGAGAGATTTTTAGAGAAAGGGCAAGATTAGAGTTTGGCCGGGGAAGGCGATGGGTGGAACAGATACGTGATTGAATTCCTCAATGCAGAAAAAAATTGAATCGAACAACATTTACCGGCGCCTGTTAACCGTTTACAACGCCGATGCAGTTGATGTCAGCACGGCTATGAGATGGGTCCGCAGATTTCAAAGTAGCGACGGAGATGTGAATGGCAAAGCGTGGATTGCGGACGACGGAGACACTAAAAATACATTGAGAATAGTGGCGACTATGAAGAAAAATTTAGTGGCGACTATGCAGAAAATTAAATTCTGGAGCACAAAAGGTCGCTCGTTTTTATGGTACCACTCCAGTTTTCGTAGCTCTTCCAAGTTTTAGTTTTTGAGTAGAAAATATGAGGCCTTGGAAGACCCGTCACGTTTCGCTACTTAAGTCGTCAGGCGAAAAGATAAAGATCTTGCTTATTCTGGAATCACATGGTTTCGCCAACTTTCTATAACGAAAGTTTAATTTTTAACCTCTTATCTGTCATTCACATCTCGATTCAACTAAAGAATTCGTTTTGTTTCTATGAAACAAATAAAAGACACCATACAACATTAAAGGGTAGCAAAACTAACTTTTATTTTAGTAGTTCGCTTACTGAAAGATGTATATGCCATTAAACACTCTTTTCCAGGTTATTGATCGGCCCAAAACACTTGGACGCAAACCATAGTTTAAAAGAAAGTTTATCAACTAGTAAAGAAACAGACACAGTGTAGTATTATATTAGCATGCCGATGGCCGATTATTATTATTAGAAAAATAAAACAATTAGATTTTGGAAAATATGGATTTACAGCCTGGAATGTGAAGTCGGCAATTTAACACAGAAATAAAATAAACAAAGTCGATTTAGGAATTTTAAAATAGATTGGAATTTGGTTAAACTGGCTTACGTGAACGACACGTGGTGTGTTTGCTTTGCTGCCTAATAACAGAGATCAAATTCAGGAGTTGTCAAGAAACGCGTTAGCAAGCATACGTGTTGACAATCTCTCTGGAAACAGAAGGGGGAACTATTAAAAATGTAGAAAGAGACCCAGCGTGCCCAACTCTAACAATGGAATACATAAAACGAATAAAGCTCATGTAAAATGTAACTCATTGTTATAGCGTTTTTTTTCCGGGGTTTGGACAAATAAGAAGGTATGTGATCCTTTTGGTCTGAGACAAGCAAACATATTGTTATTGTTTGATTGTAAGAAAAGCTATCTGTAAAAATTTGTGTCACGTTTGTTAATTACGTGTATTTGTGAAGAAGCGGCCGCACCTACAATAGACATTTTACATACATACTACAATAAAAAAACAATACTTTTCGAACAAGCCCCTATCATATCAAAGTTTTATAAGGTGTTAACGATAATAAGAGTGTTATCATTTACTAAAATATAATAGTAATTTATTCTTAAGTTTTATATTCTTTCTTCATTTTTTTAATCTTTTAATTTTTTATATAAATTTCTTTATATAAATTTTCTCTCTATATTTTTTATATATGTATATTTTTATTTTTATTCCATTAGCAATGATAATTCTATAATAATAATAATAATAATAATAATAATAATAATAATAATAATAATAATAATAATAATAATAATAATTTAGGTCTTACCCCATCGGTAATTATAGTAAATATATTAAGTATCTACCCTATTAGCTTTTCCTAATTATTTACTAGCTATAAATTTATCATCATTAACCCTTTCATTTATATAAAAGATCTTAAATCTATTGGACGTCTCCATCCACCTTCTTAAACTGGACGTATCTTTACTCTATATACCATAGTGTTTGATCACTAACGGACATTCTAACTGGTGTACCAATGCCTTGACACGTGCAATTTATTTTATTTTATTTTACCACTGCCCCAAATTGACATTCATGTGACACACTACTTTTCCTTATTTTTCTCTTTCAGCTTCCCTTTCTTACCCCGGGATATTTTCTTCTTTTTTGTTTCTTCCCCCCTTAACAAGCAACCTTCTCTTTTCTTTTAAATTCATCTTAACTTTAACTTTTCTCACATCCTTAATCTTCAACATGTCCTCTTCTCCTTCCTTTTTCTTCCCTCTCACTCCCCCTCCCCGTTCCCTCGCTATCCAGTACTTCAAATCCTGGTTTTTAATACTCATTTGTAACTTTTAAGAATACTTTATTTTGGCTTGAATTGTCTGAAGAAATCGGCAGGATAATATTATTGTCTGCTGCAAACATTTAAGTAAAAAACAAAGAAAGAAAGAAAGAAAGAAAACGGGGTTAAAATAATAAAATACTCAGCTCTACTAAAGTATTGAGCACTTTTCCCCCTGTTTTTTTACTAAACATACATCCTAATATATATATATATATATATATATATATATATATATATATATATATATAGTAAGTTATAATATATATATGGCGATTAAGCTACACTGAATATTCCGCGTTTCATCAACTCTAGATGCTGCTGAAAAAATTTAGAGATGATAATTAAAGCACATAATCACAAAATATTAAATAAAAGCAATGAAAACAACAACAAAATAAACAATAAAAAGTGGACACCATGACTAAAATAAAACTAACACAAAAGACACACATGTAACTAGTAGAAATAATAATAATAATAATAATAATAATGATGATGATGATGATGATGATAATGATGATGATAATAATAATAATAATAATAATAATAATAATAATAATAATAATAATAATAATAATCCGGACAACAACACCCATACTAGAAATAAAAATAAAAATACTAATAACGAACAAGATAAATGCAACTATAGATCCCGCACACTTTGCCTACATCAAAATAAATGTCTAACCAAAAGCATAGTTTACCAGGCCACAATATTTGCGAAAGAAAACCCGCATAACAGCAAATATTACGTAGATATGACTTCCTTAGATTTCAAAACTCGATATTATGACCACAAAAGTACACATGAAAACAAATACTGGGAACTCAAAGAAAGCGGACGTTTGCCGGTAGTCGAATGGAAAATAGTAAGACAAATAACACATGTAGAGACCTAGACAATCCGTGTAGATTATGCCTCCATGAAAAATTTGCTATCCTATACTTTAAAGAACCCCAACATCTATTAAACTGTAGGAGAGAAATAGCGAACAACTGTGTTCACAGGATAAAATTTACTCTAGGATAGAGGTACAAAATAATTTTAAAACTAACAAAAAACAATAGAAAATAAACAAATAAGAATAAATAAATAAGTAAACATGCATATACATAAACTATCAGCACTGGAAGCGATGGAGTCACTGAAGGTCGATTCGGCATCATCTCGACTTTTGATGCATTTTCTTGCACAGGAAGTTGTCGAGATGCTTCAAAAAGTGATAATCGGTGGGCGAGAGATCCGGTGAATATGGTGGATGAGGCAGAGTCTCGTAGCCCAATTCGTTCAGCTTCTGCAGGTCAGTTGAGCAACATGCGAGCGAGCGTTGTCATGAAGGAAAATTGGTCCCTTCATATTGACCAATCTCGGACACTTACGTTTGAACTTCTGGTGCATGTCGTCAATTTGTCAGCAATACTTAAAGAATTGCCACTGTTTGCGGAATTATAACTAAGACAACCAATTAGCGTCTATGCAATGTTCACTACTTTCATTCGTGCGAACACTCTAGATTGTCATTGTAATCGCCCGAATTCGAAGTTTAATTGTTCTTAATGTCCTTCCTTCCTGTTCCAATTGTTTGGTGGCCCTGGGGTAGAGGCTCGGCATGCTTCGTAGCTGGGTTCGAATCTCATGACCATCGGTAATTGTTACCTACACTGATGACTGCGTAAGCATGATAAATAAGCGTCTGTGGGTATAAATGAATTATTATACATATTTATATATGTATATAATATATATACACACACACACACACACACACACACACACACACACACACACACACACACACACACATATATATATATATATATATATATATATATATATATATGCAAGATATTCAGGATTGGATGGAAGGATTGACGAACAAATGTAAGCGTCCTGAAGGAGGCCAATATACTTACCATCACCACAACCATTATCCGACACCAGCTACGATGGACGGGCCATGTTATGCGCATGCCTGACAACCGCCATCCAAAACAAATGCTCTACGGTCAGCTAAAAGAGGGAAATCGGTCCCAAGGAGAACAGAAAAAGAGATATAAGAACAACTTAAAGACCTGAGACAGTGTCACTTTATCCTCCCCAGTTGGGAGGAGGATGCTCCTCAGAGGGGCATGTGGAGCAAGATGACTCATGAAGGTACGGTTTGCTCAGAAAAAGACCTCCACAGAGCCACAGAAAACAGGTAGAAGCAGAGAAAGAAGAGATATACTACCAACACAGCTCCTTCCGCCTCTTCCACTACCCAGATGACCACCCACACATGCCCCCACTGCAATAAAGTCTGTGGGTCAAGGATCGGCCTCCACAGCCATCTGAACACCCACAAATGACCAGACCTAATCTCAACGATGGGAGAACAATCATACTCCTCACGAGTGATTGCCGATAAGATAAGATATATATATATTAAATACGCTTAAATATGATATTTTAATTAATGCAGATTCCGTATTTATTACTAGAGCCAACTCTTTATTGATTATTATATTGTACCCAATATATAGCATTGCTTTCAAAAGTTAAAAATATGTATGTCTTGGGCGACATCAGCTACAATCAACGCCAAAACATTTAACTTTCAAACAGTATCTGCGACTATACAACGTAAGGACATAGGGATATAAATGTTTAAAAATCAACGGGGGTTAGCTTATAAATTTATATTGGCGCATGCGTAGAGGGGCTCTTCAAGTAGGCTTAAACCTGCCAAGTTCCAATTTTTACCACTAACCGATATTTTCACCGGATAAAAAAAATATCGAATTTGTTCCACATTTTTGAATCCCCTATATATAATGTTTCAAGTTTTTAGGACTAAAATTGACAGAGTAGTTGGGTAGAGACCGTTCAGCAGACACACATACACATAGGCAATGTAATTTATTTTACCCTTTTTCCCATTGGATTTTATCATATCATATCCTTTTCCCCGTTCCTGGCTTTCCCACTCCCTGTGAATCCCTACACACTGTCTAAAATCGATGCAAATATAAAAAAAAAAAAAAAAATCCACATTGTTTGTTTCCCGTGATGTAAAAATTTATTGTATATTTTCCAAACCTCTTCCCTCTGATGAGGAGATTTGCTCTCTTCGAAACCCCATGGAATAAGGATTTTTCTTGTATTATTTGTACTCCTTGTCGAATATTTAAAATTTTGTGTACCTTCCTAACAGGTTTATAAAGGTTCTTAAAAATTTAAATATTTTCAATATCAGGATCCCACTATCCAACAATCATGAGGTTGTTTGCTCAGCAACTGAAAAGGCTAACATGCTTGCCAGTCGGTTTGCCTCCAACTCCACACTGGACCCTGCTAACCACCCCTTTCCAGACTTTCCTTTGCAGAAAGACGCCACACTAGACGATTTGAAAATCACCCCTGCTCAGGTGCATGCTATCATAAAAAACCTTGACATTTCAAAAGCATGTGAACCTGATCTCATCCAGGCTGTGCTATTAAAAAAGTGCTCCGCCGAAGTAGCTCCAGTTCTTTCCAAACTTTACAACAAATGCCTTAATGAATCTTGCTTTCCTGCCTGCTGGAAAACTGCTTCTGTGGTACCAGTTTTCAAGAATTATCGCCCCATTAGCCCCCTCCCACTTTTCGCCAAAATATTTGAGTCTATAATTAACCAAGCTCTAGTCCATCACCTTACAGATGCTAAACTTCTGACCGACCAACAATACGGATTTAGGCTAGCCCGCAGCAGATATCCTAACTGTAATCTCTGAACGTATATACCATTCACAGGGGAGAGTAGAGCGGTAGCTCTAGATATATCTAAGGTTTTTGATAGGGTGTGGCATGAAGGTCTTCTCAGGAAAATCAGATCATACGGTATCACTGGAAGAATACTTAACATAATTAAATCCTTCTAAGATAAGAGAAAAATCCAGGTTGTCCTCGATGGTCGTACATCTAAACAATGTGATATAAATGCGGGAGTGCCTCAGGGGGGGTATCCTTGGACCTCTATTATTCCTAATATTTATTACTGACCTCCCTGACAAAATTGTCTGTGTGATATATGCGGATGACACCACGCGACAGGACAGGAAAACAAATGAACACATATGTAAAGAAATGGCAGAAACACTAGAGGATGACCTCCAATCTGTAGAGGAATGGGGACAAAAATGGTTGGTCACATTCAATGCTGTCAAGACTAAACTTGTTTCCTTCAATAATTACACGAAACCTTCTCTACCACCAATAGCAATGGCCAATAAATCTTTATTTGTAAGTACATCTTTTAAACTTCTCAGTCTAACGTTCCCAGGAAACATGAGTTGGAACAATTACATTGAGAGTATTGTCAGGACCGCTGCCAAGAAGGTAGGTTCTATCTACCGTGCTAGAAAACTACTAACACCCGAAAGTATCCTATACCTCTATAAGGCCACCATTTGCCCATGTATGAAGTATTGTTGTTATATTTGGGATGGTGCATCTGCTACTAGTCCCTCGCTCCTAGACAAGGTTCAAAAGAGAGTCGCCAACCTGATAGGTCCTGAACTGTCATCTAAGCTTCAGCCTCTGTCCCATCGACGAAATGTTGCATCCTTCTGCCTGTTCTACAAGTACTTTAACGGTGAATGCTCCGACGAACTGCAAGCACTCGTACCTCTTCGACGTAAATACTCCCGACAAACCTGACAAGCAGCTAAATCCCACCCCTTCACAGTAGAGATCCCTAGATATAAGAGAGCCTTATACTCCAGTAGTTTCTTCCACAGAACCGCTAGACTTTGGAATTCCCTTGCAGGTTTCTGCTTTCCCAACTGTACTAACACGCAGAAGTTCATGGTAACGTGAACCGACATCTTGCTGCCCAAACCCCCACATAGTACCCCTGTAGATTATGTACCTGATAGTAGTCCCCTACATCAAAGTAGCAATGTGCCTTGTTTGGGCTGAAAATGTAAAAAAAAAAAACATACAAAAAAAACAAATATATATATATATATATATATATATATATATATATATATATATATATATAGCAATTAAGCTACACAGAAATTTCCGCACTTCATTCTCGTGAGAATTTGTCAGGCCTGCCGATTCTCACGAAAATTAAACGCGTAATATTCTGTGTAGCTTAATTGGCATATATATTTTTATAACTTACTATCTAGCTCTACATATGTATTGAGCACTGTTGAAGTAAATACTGAAAATTTACGCATAAAATTATATTTTCATATAGTAATTTATGTGATTAAATTAAGTAATCATATGTGTGTGAGTGTGTGTATGTGTGATAGAGAGAGAGAGAGAGAGGGGGGTAGAGAGAGAAAGAAAGAACAACAGAGGGAGGATCAACGTACTGACCTTCGAGAAACACGCTCGGGTCGGCTTCAGATGAATGAATTGTCGGTCCGGACGGCCAAATATTTCAGTTACACACAATCTATAAGGCAGCGTCAGAGAGAGGGTGGGGCTGAGTCTGACCGCACCCACACTACGATCACCATGTCTTATACCGGCAGTTACTTATTTTACTTACTTGCTGGCACGCTATCAACGTTTTACTCCACACGCACAACCCCGTCGCTACCAAAAAAAAAAAAAAGAAAAAAAAAAGAAAAAAGATCTCCACCACCTTTTACCTGCTGTTACAGCTTCCCCTATTCAATGTCCCACCTCCCCACCCACCCACCCCCAAAAGGGGAGGGAAGGAATGTATCGATCCCCTGGAAACGTCTTACCATCATCGGGAGAGTCGATTAACCTGATTCACGAAGTCACGAACCTGTTGCCATGACGATATCCCATTACCCGCCAAAATATATCTACTTTCTCTTTTTTCCCCCTTTCTGGTCCAATAAGACCGTCCAAACACACACCCATCTCTTATCTGGTTGTTTATTATCTAGAGTTAGGATTAGGGTTAGGGTTAGGTTTAGGGTAAGCAAGAGAGATAGGAATTTTCGAAGAGATGTACCTCTGACCTGGCGATATCGCACAGATCTTCCATTTTTTGCCTCCTCTTTGCTCAGCCGGGGAAAATATCCTCGTCGGAAAACTCCGATGTTGTCACCAAGGTCAAAGTGGCCCTATCATGGATACCAATCGTAAAAAGAAGTTATTCAACTTAACTTATCAGTTTTCTTTATCGTAAAAACTTATTTCTGGAGTTTGACTTTACAAATCTATAATATATGACCCGTTTATACCAAGTACGAGATGTTTATCTTCCTCCCACGGCGAGAATATGTGGCATAAGTAGTGTTGGGACGAATGATCGGAATCAGAATCGATAGTCGAGAAAATCGGAACTTTTTAAGGTATCGGAATCGGTATCGGAATCAGTATCGGAATCGGTATCGGAATCAAAAAGATGTGTGTATATTTTCAAATGGCAAATACGTTTATTTTAATCTATGTATATAATGCTCCGCTTATTCCTTCCTTAATTAGTCCGTACGTTACCCTTTGAAAAGGAAAAAATACAATTTTTGAAGGCCGAACTGCTTCAAAAAATCCAAATTCGTGAAATTTAGCTTTAAAAATATCAATCTGATAATCCTAGACAAGAATATGAGTGACCTCCCTTTTATGTAGCCTCGTTTTCGAATATCATCGTGATATTAATATATGATCATTGTTGTAATTGTGTAAGAAAGGAACTCGTAGTAATATCGGCGTTCAGTAGTTCTTCACCGAAGAAAGAAGTCAACAAAGCTTAATATAAAAAGGGAATATTCAAAAGAAACAGGGCCAAAAAATAGCCTTATTGGCCAAGATATGCTGGACTCAAGGAGTAAATTAAAACTTGACTTTTACAGTGAGATTTTATTATGTGTATTGAACTATGTAGCACAATATTACTTTCTGGGTGCTTCTTATTACTTTATCTCATTTGAGTCAGTTCTAGATTTAAAATACAATGGACACTATTCTCATAGAGATGTTACGTTATAGGGTTCTAAAAATGGGTCTGTTGTGTAATGTGTATGCGAATATATTCCCTAGCGAAGTACATGTTGAATAGTGGGGGTTATCTTTTTCTGTATATTCGTGTACGTGTAAATGCGTGTATGCATATACGTCGTATCATTAGTTGATCATCTAGTGTGTATATTTTAACATTTATGCAACAGTTCTAACAGGAAATGATCGACATGAACATATGGAAACAGTTGTAGACAAACAGTTTGTTTTTTTTAAATAGCACAACATATACCTGAATTATTTACGAACATTTATTTTCATGATCCGGCCGGCATCTTCAGAGATTACACGTTTTTAGATCTTGGATGCCTGAAATGACGCCGCTCCCGGCCTCATGGAGACCAACTCTCCTCTTGAGTCGTCCGTTCCCTCTGATGTCCAGCTAACGACTCTAGAATCTCCTCAAATCTACATTTCATCACGTGTCTCCTGACGTGTCTCAAACCAACAGCTGATGTAACCCTAATCTAGTTGTTTGTTTATGCGAACAAAAAATCATGTTTACTTCTATTTTCTAATTCACATTTCTTTTGCGTTATTATATTATTATATATGCCAATCATTTTTTCCCAATTTAATTGTTTATTTTTCTAATCATAATAATTGATCCAGCGACAGGCCGTCGCTCGAATCAATTAATAATAATAATAATAATAATAATAATAATAATAATAATAATAATAACAATAATAATAATAATAATAATAATGTTTAAAACATTGGCCCTGCTTGCCACAGTTAACACAGATACTACGCTATGATCACAGCCCAAAGGATCACAACATTATACGTGTTATTGGTTGCCTGTTTAAAGTACTAAACTTTTGCTACCCAGAAAAATATCAGCTTATGAAAAAATAACGTCACATTTCTGGTTACTTTCATTCGGAAAGCGATACGAGCGAGACTCTTCGACAATGTAAATATAATCTAAACGTATGATACCTCGTGATTCTGCCCGTCTGCGTTTCCTAATTCCCAAGTTAGAGAAAAGTATCTCCTTTTTGTGTATAATCTCTCTCTCTCTCAATAAATAAATAAATAAATAAATGAAACCTTTGAATAGTCAACAAGTCTCTCTCTTTCTCTCTCTCTCTCTCTCTCTCTCTCTCTCTCGCTCTCGCTATCTTTTATTACCCTTTTACTACTTCCCCAAAGGCATACTGCGACTTGAAACGTACAAGAACAATATTTGAGATGATATCTAATAGGAAACTGTGGGGAGTTCAACAACCAGATAATTATTCACATTACATTTAATCTTCCGCAGGTTATTACAGTCAGGGGTTACGCTGAGGGGACACAAGTGATATGAGTTAATCAGAGCAAATTCCATTAAAGTACTTGCAAAACAGGAACAGGAATCCAACATTACGGTGACGAGTAGAGATTGGGGGTTGGCCAATTGTGCGGGGCCTATCAGATTCAGGACTCTTTTTGGACCGTGTGTAAGAGTGAGAGATTATGCAGATGTGGCAACAATACGCCATACATGGGTGAATTGTAGCTTGGTAAAAACATAGGATACTCTCCAGTGCAAGTACTGTTCTAGGACGGTAGAGGGAGCCCACCTTTTTTTTTTTTTGCAACAGCCTTGGCAATGTTCTCAATTTCGTGTTACAACTCATGTTGCTTGTGAATGTGAGGCAGAGGAGTTTTCAGGTTAGTGTGTATAAGGGTGTTAAAATCGGGCTGTCCCTTTTTAAATCGGAAATTTAAGGATACTTATCGAGGGCACTCCAAAAGAAAACCTTTCTAAAAACACTCTCTAACACAATTGCACTAACGGATCACTACGCTCTTCAGCACATCCAGATGCACTTTGGTGTTGACTTTTAAGCCAACAAGATATGAGGTGGCATGAGGGGCTTGAAACCACACCAAAGACCATCACCGTGGAAGGAAACTTTGTTTTCATCAGCCTGGGCACGTCACTGTCATTCTTAACAATCCAACCATGCATTTTGAGGGTAATGGCAATGGTCCTATCGTCGTAACTTGGATCGGTAGAGAGCATGAGTTGTACAGCGGCGCATCTCCGATCTCGTTCGTTGAACATTGTGTTACTTTCAGATATGATAGAAGGCTTCTATCAACTGGAAATGGAATCATGTCGTCTTTTCTGGGGCGACATTTTTATCGGTCCACCCAGTAGATATATAATTTTATTGAAATATTATACCGTCTGTTAGGCCTGCCATGGTTTCATCAATTTAATTATCCTTGATTTAGAATATAGTCAGGTTGGGCATTGCACATTCGCGAGCCCCCTCTTCGTTATCGAAGGTTTGGTTCCAGATTCTTTCAGAGACTTTCAGAACCTTTATTTTTTGTTCAACTAACTGGTGAATATATGTGTGTGTGTGTGAGAGAGAGAGAGAGAGAGAGAGAGAAAGAGAGAGATAGAGAGAGAGAGAGAGAAAGAAAGATATATATATGTATATATATATATATATAGAGAGAGAGAGATAAAAAGAGAGAGAGAGAGAGAGAGAGAGAGGGAGGGGTGGAAGAGGAACATTTTAAAGCCTCTATCGTTGACCTGTATCGCCTATGTAATGGTATAATAGAATCTATATGTATTTAAATTGTGGAACAGTTCTCAGCTAATTTTAAATTACGACGAATATAAAAAAAGAGCCTCTCCGTCATTAAGCCCCGTTCTCTGACCGACAAGGGAACCTCACGACTAAATCTAATTTCACGCGCAAATCCAACTCTTATGGCCAATAAAAACGTGGACATTTTGTCTCGGAATCTTCCCAAAGAAAGAATTTGCCAATTTCAAGACCGCTTACTATCGTTTTTTTTTATATATTTTTTTAAATTTATTTATTTATTTTATTTATTTATTTGTTTTAGAATTGTCTTCAAATGTCTTTGCATTGTTTCGTCCGTCGATCAACTGATGTCACATTTTCATTTGAAATGCCATTTTACTCGATAATAGCGTAGATTGAATAAACGCAATTAATTACTAACAGCTAGTGGACCAGTCTATCAGGTATGCGTACGCCGTGATGTATGAAAGTTTTACCACTACGCCAATATATATATATATATATATATATATATATATATATATATATATATATATATATATATATATATATAAAGAACTTTGTGTGTCTGGAGTTCGTTCCATATGGACTCCAAAACGGCTGTGCACAATTTTTTTCCAAATTTCATACAAATGTACCTCATGTATCTAGGAGTGTTCTAAGATAGCTTTTTTACGGGAATGCTTCCGATAATTATCTAAAATCAATAATAAAAAACACAACAGTCTACACAGTCCAACATCATAAGTGCATATAAAATCAACAGTAGGTTCTTTTAAATAACAGGGGCGCCTTCGAAATGAATGTTTCTTTATAGAGCACAACTGAATCATTATTCTTAGTTTTTGCATTTTAAACTTTAATTCAAGCCATCATCACTGCACAAGTTGAGAGACCAGCAATATAAAATATACATTAATTTATTTGATATGACAGGGGCGCGTTCGAAATTATTGGGGTATTTTAGAGCACAATTCAAGCATGATACTTGACTTTTGCATTTTAAACTTTGATCCTGGCCATGACATATTGAAATAAGTTTATAAAATCAACAGTAGGTTCTCTACAGTGCAATGTATTATGGATTAAGTCAGTATGGAGAGGTATATGAAGCACCCTTCCAGTGTACCGCAATGGGTCCCCAAATAGAGATAACAATCAATCGATTTGATTGAAAAGTAAGCGATTTCAACGATAATAAAATATAGGAAGATGAAACATCTTTTGATTCTTATTAAATCCCAAGCAACATCGGGTTTCCCTGTTAGTATATATATATATATATATATATATATATATATATATATATATATATATATATATATATATATACTAGCAAAAGTACCGGTTGTTGACTGGGTTAAAAAACAGCCTACAGAAAATGGACTCTGATTTATGAAAGTATGATATGTTATGAAAAGGAAGGGTTGTAAAGAGATAGCTTCGAATTTGGAGATATCAAAACCAAAGCAAAATATGATGAAAGTAAAAATAAAATAGATAAACTCCATAATTTATTATACCATACCTGTTCACACTGAAACACTTATCACAATATTCTGTGGATCTATATTAAAACCTTCTTAAACTTTGTGACATATTTTCATTCTATGGAGGTCAGGCGCAAACGAACACCCCATAATTTTATTATACCATATTTCTTCAAACTGAAACATAATTATCAAAGTATACTTACGCAGATAGATATGAAAAGTCTTTATTAAAGTTTGTGCCTATTTCCATTCTATGGAGGCCAGGCGCAAACGCAGACCCCACAATTATATTATACCGTCCCTATTTACGTTAAAACATACTTATCAAAGTATTATTATGTACATCTATATCAAAAACACTTGTAAACGTTTTTTTGTTTTTAATTTTTTAATTTTTTATTTCCATACTTTGTGGACCAGGCGCGTACGCAGACCCCATAATTTTAATGAATCATTATTATGCCAGATCAAACATACCCATTCCTGTGTCTCGATACATCTTCTATCATTATATGTGATTAATTCTCTATAATAGTCAACCATATAGGAGCCTTTTCGTGACCAGACACACACACAGACGTTCAGCTTTATATTATATTATATATATATATATATATATATATATATATATATATATATATATATATATATATATATATAAGTGAACGTGTCTGTGTGTGTGCGTCTCTGTGTCTGTGTACATTTCCCTACGCAATAACTCTGTCAATTTTAAGTCTACAGACTCGAAATTTGATATACAGGGTACTGAGATTTGGAAAAATCAATGTGACCGGTGGTTCGGCCAGAAATTTGGCAATTAAGGGGTCAAAGTTCAACGATTTTATCTTTGCGAACTCTTACAAACTCCTCCGACAATTTTGTGTCTAAACACTTGACATTTTAGATATAAGTTCCTTGGACATGGATCTTACTTAATAACTTGAGTTGAGCCCAAAACAATAATTTTTTTTAAGGGGTTAAAGTTTAAAAAATTGACGTTTTTTTTTGTTTTTTTTAAATTTTTTTTTACTCGCCATACACCTCCAAACACCAAGGCAACGCCGGGCACCCATGCTAATATATATATATATATATATATATATATATATATATATATATATATATATATATATATATATATATATATATATATATATATAGTCATCACCATACAGTACTGTATCGCAGCTCATCAGTGCGGCTGGACAGGCAACTAAAGGCAGGATAAAAACCCAACCGCCCATACGATAGTCACGGACTCTCATCACTACGCTATGCAAATTTTGAGTTTAATTATGTAGAATTAAAACAAAGTTTAACGTTTGACAAATGGCTTCCAATAATTATTAAAAATCTGTTCCTTAACCATGGCAATAAATAGCTCATCTCGTCAGAGGAAATGTTGTTAGCAAAATAGATATAGGTAATTATTAATTTTGTTTATTAGCACGAAGATTGAAAATTATAAAATAGAGGTGGTGATGCGAAAAAGGTACCCAAAGTTGCAGTAATGAATGAATAATGAATGAATGAATGATGAATGATTAATGAATGAATGATGAATGAATGATGAATGAATAATGAGTGAATAATGTATAATGAATGAATAATAAATGATTAATGAATGAATTATGAATAAATAATTAATGATGAATGAATGACTTAATGAATAATGAATGAATAATGAGTGAATAATGAATAATGAATGAATGAATAATGAATGGATGAATAATGAATGAATGAATAATGAATGGATAATGAATGAATGAATAATGAATGAATGAATGAATAATGAATGAATAATGAATGAATGAATTATGAATGAATAATGAATGAATAATGAAAGGATAATGAATGAATGAATAATGAATGAATGAATGAATAATGAATGAATATGGAATTATGAATGAATAATGAATGAATAATGAATGAATAATGAATGAATGAATGAATAATGAATGAATAAGAAATTATGAATGAATAGTGAATGAATAATGAATGAATAATGAACGAATGAATGAATAATGAATGAATAATGAATTATCAATGAATAATGAATGAATAATGATTTATGAATGAATAATGAATGAATAATTAATGAATGAATAATGAATGAATGATGAATGAATAATGAATGAATGAATACTGAATGATGAATGAATGAATGAATAATGAATGAATGAATGAATGAATAATGAATGAATGAATGAATGAATGAATGTACAGAAACCGTTATACAAACTAATAAATACTGATATAAATAAATTTCGGATTTTCTTGATAACATATTCCAGGCTGGGAAGTAAAATCCAAGTCATGTATATTTGGTCATCCATATTTCCAATGTAGTAGAATCCTTTTTAAAATCTTTTAATAATTCAAAAAACCGTGTAGAGAAAATGATGAAGTCAATTAATTGACATTTTTTGAACTTGAGCCTCCTTTATCTTCCTTGTATCATCTTATAAATATTGATACTAATACTTATTGGGACTTTATGTTTATAGTATTATTAGACAAGCTGTATTCTTACTGCACTTCAGTATTCCATTTAAATATACATATATATATATATATATATATATATATAAATATATATATATTTAATTATATTTAAATATACATATATATATATATATATATATATTTATATATATATATATATATTTATATATATATACAGAGAGAGAGAGAGAGAGAGAGAGAGAGAGAGAGAGAGAGAGAGAGAGATTTATAAAATATATATGGCGATTAAGCTACACTGAATATTCGGCGTTTCATCCACTATAGGATTCGTCAGGCTTATGCGTGAATTCTGTGGTTGTTTCTCGTTTTTATATATGTTGAGGATTTTAGTTAGCCAATCAGCTTTCTAGTATCCACCGCGCCCCATCCTATCAACCAATGGGCATGCATTTTATCGAACAAAGGATCTGTTTTAGAACTAGGTTAGTGGTTTAAGGCAGACGATTTTCCTCATTTCTGCTGTTTTTTTAATATAAATATACATATGTGTACACACATACATGCACACATGCATACATATATGTAAATATATATATATATATATATATATGTGGTCGTTTATGTATATTCATGTTTATTTAATTTATTTTAGTTTTCTATTGTTTTTTTTTTAGTTTTAAAGCTATTTTGTATCGCTATCCTAGAGTAAGTTTTATTTTGTGAACACAATTGTTTGCTATTTCTTGTCTACAGTTTAATAGATTTTGGGGTTCTTTAAAGTAAATGATAGCAAATTTTTCATGGAGGCATAATTTACATGGGTCGTCAAAATGTCTGCACGTGGTAGCTTGTCTTATTATTTTCCATTCGACTACCGGCGAATGTCCGCTTTCTTTGAGTTCCCAGTATTTAGTCGCTAGTGTTGTTTTTATACGGTGTTTTTTTATTTTTGAATGTACTTTTGTGGTCATAGTATCGGGTTTTGAAATCTAAGGAAGTCAAAACCCGATACTATGACCACAAAACAGATCCTTTGTTCGATAAAATGCATGCCAATTGGCTGATAGGAAGGGACGCGGTGATACTAGAAAGCTGATTGGCTAACTAAAATCCTCAACATTTATAAAAACGAGAAACAACCACAGAATTCGCGCATAAGCCCGACGAATCCTATAGTGGATGAAACGCCGAATATTCAGTGTAGCTTAATCGCCATATATATTTTATAAATTACTAACTAGCTCTACCTACTTATTGAGCACTTTTGAAGTAAACACTTAAAGTTTACACATACATCTATACTTTCGTATATTAATTTTATGTGAGTAAACGAAGTAGTTATATATATAATTATATATATATATATAACTACTTAATTTACTCACATAAAATTAATATTAAGCTGTATTCTTACTGCACTTCAGTATTTCATTTAAGTATATATATATATACACTAGCATTTCAATCCGGCGTTGCCCGGGTGTTTGGAGGTATGTGTTGAGCAAAAAAAAAAAAAAAGTGGTAGTAGGAAGGCCGGCTCGAACCCGTACCGCGAAGGAGGAAAAGAACAGGAAAAAAACTGATGTCTTTGCTGTTACGACTACCATCAACTGAAACACCTTTAAGAACTCTACCAAACTCCTCCGCTAAGTTTGGGTCTAAACACTTGAAATTTTAGATATAGGTTACTTTATAACTTTATAATTTTAGATACGGGTTACTTTATAACTTTATAATTTGATTTTAGGCCCAAAAAATAAATGTTAAGGGGTCATAATTGGCGTGAGTTTTTTTTTAAAAATGTAGGCCTCTTCGGTCTCTACCAAATTACTCAGCCAATTTATGGTCTAAATATTGGAAATTTTACATAAAGTGTATCTAGAGATCGAGCAAGCTTTTTAATCAGTTTGAGTGGAAAATTTGAGCTGCCAAGGGGTCAAAGTTCAAAAGATTAAACTTTTGCGGTGTCTAGCAAACTACTCAGTCAATTTAGGATCTATACGTTTGAAATTTATACATAACGGGTATTCAGACACGCGGCAAGCATTTTAATAAGTTTTAGTCGTAAAAAGGTCAAAGTTGAAAGAGTTAACCTTTTCAAATTCTTCCAAATTCCCCGCCAATTTTTGGTGTACAGACTTGACATTTCAGATGTAGGTAACTTTGACATGGGTAAAACTTTGCAATTTTTTTTTAGACCAAAATTGCTAAGGGGTCAAAATTGGAGCGAACGTTTAAAAAAATTGACCTCTGCAGTTTCTACGAAATTACTCCAGCAAATTTTAGTCTAAACATTTGAAATCTTACAAAAAGTTTATTCACACATAGGGCAAAATATGAACAGTACATAGGGCCCGCACAAAGCCGGCCTGAACTACTAATATATCTACCAGCGTGAAAATGTGTGTGTGTGTGTGTGCGTGCGTGCGTGCGTGCGTCTGTGTGTGTGTGTGTATGTGTGTGTGTGTGTGTGTGTGTGTGTGTGTGTGTGTGTGTGTGTGTGTGTGTGTGTGTGTGTACATTTCCCTACCTAATAACTCTGTCAATTTTCAGTCTACAGATTCGGGATTTGACATACGAGATATTGAGATTTAGGAAAATCTTTGTAATCGGTTTTCGGATAAAAATTAAGCTGTTATAAAGGGTCAAAGTTCAACGATTTGGCCTTTGAACACTCTACCAAACTCCTCCGCCAATTTTAGATCTAAAAACTTGAGATTTTAGATATAGGATACTTGGACATGGATCTTACTAAGTTAATGCTACATCCTTAACTGCTTGTCTGTCTCCTTCTCCTTAAGTTCTTATCTCTCTCTTACTCCCCCCACCTCCGCCTTCAAAGTTTTACCCATCTTACGCCTTTCTTTTCCCTCTTTTCTCTCTCTCTCCCCCTCCTTCTATTCCTATCTGTGTCTAGTTGAATATTTAACCCCCTCTCGTCCCTTACCACCTTTCAATGTTTATTAAATCTTAAAACTTAACTGTTGTCGAATTAGAATTGAAATTCTTCCCTTCCCCTTTTATGCTTCTTCTAATATCGTTTTTCTGTAAAGTCTGATGAAGTCGTTGATACGACTCGATAACCGAAACATGTGCACCAGATAAAACAGTAATATCTATCAATCTCTCTCTCTCTCTCTCTCTCTCTCTCTATATATATATATATATATATATATATATATATATATATATATGCTATTAAAAATTTTCGTACTGTCTGCCTGTGTGTGTGTGACACGGTTTATCTCAGCCTACAGGCAACCCACCCAGGAAAGTTAGGTACCAAAATGAAGCTTTTGACCCAGCGGATGCTTTAGCGATATTTATATCCATGCTTAGTGTATGGAAATGAAAAAAAAAAATGAAAAAAAATAACGATTTACTAAACAACGTTTTATTTACTGGATATTTTTCCGGTATTCACTGGAAGTTATTACCTCCCTTAGTTAATTCGATTTACTGTGTGTGTGTGTGTGTGTGTGTGTGTGTGTGTGTGTGTGTGTGTGTGTGTGTGTGTCGCGGTTTGTCTCAGCCTACAGGCAATCCATCCAGGCAAGTTAGATACCGAAATGAAGCTTATGACCCAGCGGATGATTCAGCGATATTTATATCCATGTTTGGCGTATGGAAATGCAAAAAAAAAAAAAAATTAAAATAAAAAATAACGATTTACTAAACAACGTTTTATTTTTCCGGTACAAGTAAGGCAAACACATAGGTGCTTGTATATATATTTTTTTCCGGTACAAGTAAGGCAAACACATAGGTGCTTGTCTATATATATTTTCCGGTACAAGTAAGGCAAACACATGGGTGCTTGTATATATATATTTTTCCGGTACAAGTAAGGCAAACACATGGGTGCTTGTATATATATATTTTCCCGGTACAAGTAAGGCAAACACATGGGTGCTTGTATATATATATTTTTTCGGTACAAATAAGGCAAACACATGGGTGCTTGTATATATATATTTTTTCGGTACAAATAAGGTAAACACATAGGTGCTAGTATACATATATATTTATCCGGTACAAGTAAGGCAAACATATGGGTGCTTGTATATATATATTTTTCCGGTACAAGTAAGGCAAACACATGGGTGCTTGTATATATATATTTTTTCGGTACAAATAAGGCAAACACATGGGTGCTTGTATATATATATTTTTTCGGTACAAATAAGCAAACACATAGGTGCTAGTATACATATATATTTATCCGGTACAAGTAAGGCAAACATATGGGTGCTTGTATATATATATTTTTCGGGTACAAGTAAGGCAAACACATGGGTGCTAGTATATATATATTTTTCCGGTACAAATAAGGCAAACACATGGGTGCTTGTATATATATATATTTTTCCGGTACAAGTAAGGCAAACACATGGGTGCTTGTATATATATATTTTTCCGGTACAAGTAAGGCAAACACATAGGTGCTTGTATATATATATTTTTCCGGTACAAGTAAGGCAAACACATATGTGCTTGTATATATATATATTTATCCGGTACAAGTAAGGCAAACACAGGGGTGTTTGTATATATATATATTGTTCCGGTACAAGTAAGGCAAACACATGGGTGCTTGTATATATATTTTTTCCGGTACAAGTAAGGCAAACACATATGTGCTTGTATATATATATATATATATATATATATATATATATATATATATATATATATATATATATATATATATATTTCCGGTACAAGTAAGGCATACACATGGGTGCTTGTATATATATATATTTTTCCGGTACAAGTAAGGCAAACACATGGGTGCTTGTATATATATATATTTATCCGGTACAAGTAAGGCAAACACATGGGTGCTTGTATATATATGTTTTTCCGGTACAAGTAAGGCAAACACATAGGTGCTTGTATATATATATATATATATATATATATATATATATATATATATATATATATATATATATATATATTTCCGGTACAAGTAAGGCAAACACATGGGTGCTTGTATATATATATTTTTCGGGTACAAGTAAGGCAAACACATGGGTGCTTGTATATATATATATTTCCGGTACAAGTAAGGCAAACACATGGGTGCTTGTATATATATATTTTTCCGGTACAAGTAAGGCAAACACATGGGTGCTTGTATATATATATATTTTTCCGGTACAAGTAAGGCAAACACATAGGTGCTTGTATATATATATTGTTCCGGTACAAGTAAGGCAAACACATGGGTTCTTGTATATATATATTTTTCCGGTACAAGTAAGGCAAACACATGGGTGCTTGTATATATATATTTTTCCGGTACAAGTAAGGCAAACACATGGGTGCTTGTATATATATATATATATTTCCGGTACAAGTAAGGCAAACACATAGGTGCTTGTATATATATATTTTTCCGGTACAAGTAAGGCAAACACATGGGTGCTTGTATATATATGTTTTTTTTCCGATACAAGTAAGGCAAACACATAGTTGCTTGTATATATATATTTTTCCGGTACAAGTAAGGCAAACACATGGGTGCTTGTATATATATATATATATTTTTCCGGTACAAGTAAGGCAAACACATGGGTGCTTGTATATATATATTTTTCCGGTACAAGTAAGGCAAACACATGGGTGCTTGTATATATATATATATATATATATATATTTATCCGGTACAAGTAAGGCAAACACATGGGTGCTTATATATATTTTTCCGGTACAAGTAAGGCAAACACATGGGTGCTTGTATATATATGTTTTTCCGGTACAAGTAAGGCAAACACATAGGTGCTTGTATATATATATTTTTTTTCCGGTACAAGTAAGGCAAACACATGGGTGCTTGTATATATACATATATTTCTGGTACAAGTAAGGCAAACACATGGGTGCTTGTATATATATATTTTTCCGGTACAAGTAAGGCAAACACATAGGTGCTTGTATATATATATATATATTTTTCGGGTACAAGTAAGGCAAACACATAGGTGCTTGTATATATATATATATATATATATATATATATATATATATATATATATATATATATATATATGTACGTATATGTATAAGTGTACCGAGCAAGTGTTGTCGCCATTTTATTGGAATAAAATAAAGACTAAATTGTTCGACTCTTTTATATAACGCAACAGAATCCCACAAAGTAATGAACGCGCAAACGTTGGTGCTTTTTTATGGCCAATATATACGGAGTGTTTACCTCTAGTTGGAGCCATGATGTAATTATCAAAATGATGTAGCTCTTAAAAGAAAACCCAATCTATAAAATAAAATAAAATAATATAATATATGATGATATATGTGCGTGTGTGCGCGTGTGTGTGTGTATACGTGTGTGCGTGTGTATAGTAAGTTTGGAAATATTAATGCCAATTAAGCTACACAGAATTTTTCGTGTTTCATTCCCATGAGGATTCGTAAGGAATTGATTCCCATGAGGATTCGCATGGAATTGCTGTTTATATAATCAAGGGACGTTGAGTACACTAGGTTGCTCATCAGATCTTTTTTTTATTTTCACACTGATTTATCGCTGTTAATGGGCACGCGTTCATTAAGTAGAGGTTCACTTGATCTGTACTTTCTTCCCCATTCTTTGTGTTCTCGCCTTATTTTAATATATATATATATAAATATAGTTATATATATATAAAGAGAGAGAGAGAGAGAGAGAGAAAGAAAGAGAGAGATGTAGTTTGCCTATAGCATTGTGTGTGATATGTATTAGGGAGGTACTACAAGGCCATCATAATGCAAGAAATAGGAGAATTGTCGTTGTTTACAAAATAAGACAAAAAGACATCTACCACAAACGCAACAATACCTCCACTTCAAAAGCCACCATCCTAAAAACTGTCTTAAATCAATACCCTACTCCCTAGCACGTAGAGTCTGCACCATAGTATCAGATAGACACCTCCGTTCAACTAGACTGAATGAACTACAAATAACACTGCGGAAAAGAGGATGCCCACTACCACTAATACAGAAAGGTATTGAACTGGCTGAAAAAATTCCAATAGACCAACGAAGAACCCCAAAAGAACACAACAAAGAACAAATTCTAGCATACGTCTCTACACACAACACAAACAACCCAGAACTATTCACACAGATAACAAAAAACCTTACCCTCCTCAATCAGAACGACAAACTAAACAACATACTTAAAACAAAAAAAATAATAAAAAGCAAACGCCAACCCAAAAACTTAAAACACATCCTAACTTCCTCAAAACTCGTCCCACATACTACAAAAGGAGTTACAAAATGCAACAAACCGCGATGTGGAGTATGTGACATAATAATAGAAGGTAACACATACACATTCAAAAACCCAGCACAAACATTCAAAATAAAAAAGGATCTAAATTGCACCTCCAGAAATGTAGTATATGCATTAAGATGCACAACATGCAACAAATCCTACATAGGCGCCACCAAAAATTTCAGCAATAGAGTGGCCTTACATAAGAGCAACATCAAAATTGCAGATAACAGACACCTCTATGTCTCAAAACACGTACACACATGCAGTGAAAACAGCTTCAGAATAATGCCAATCTTCCAAATAGACAATTATTTTTATTTACTTACACAGGAAAAAAACTTCATCACCAGATTCACTCCTGAACTGAACAGAACCTAATACCATCACACAAAAACATGAAATGCAAGGTACACTCGCATGCACACCCATACACATACACATATACACACCCACACGTAAATCAGAACCGACACATTAAAACACACACACGTGCGCGTATACAACCACACACAGACATAACACTCCTATCTCTAATACAACACACTGAACAATACCAACCCTACTTAACCTCGAAACCAACAACACTAGGAGACACCTAGAACCATAGTATAATATCTGTTCCAACACCTCGCTCCCTCCTCAGTCAGTGGAGGAGAACCCCCTCATGACTGAAACGACTATCATCCCTTCTATCATCCCCCTTCCATACCTATACCCCCTCCAATGCCCCCCCTCTGGGAAACAAAATCTTCCCCACACTAGGAACCGATCCTGGGTCTGGCCATACCCACATGGGGAGACAAATAAATAGAAACATTAAAAAATCCCCTATTTTAAATACACCCCTCTTTCTAAACAAACATAATATAAGGAATACCCGAAAAGACTAAAACGAAAAATCACAATACTAAAATCCAAGAATCCAAAAAATAAGTATCAAAATGGAATGAAAGCACCCCTACCCTTATTTCAGAAGAGCCAGTCCCCCCTCCCCACACATACACATTAGTAACGACCTCGGACCACAGCCGCCTTCCTAAGGAAGCAAACAACCCCAAAATACTATAAAACAATATACACATTCCCAAACCAATAACAGCAAACACACACACGCACACACTCGCGCACACACACACATAAACACACACACGCACCCTACCCCACCCTAAAGGAAAAGAAAAACATTAGCAGAAAGAGATAGCGACTACAGCCAGGTCAACGTCTCCCTGTACAAGCCCAATAAAAGAGCTATAAAAATTCAGCATACCAATGAATAATAAACACTTACAAGCCTCCATCCTTGGAAAAACTTCAAATTAACTACGAAAATCGCCATTTTTACATCTCCAACACATTTTAAAATAATTTCTGACGAGGACGCATCACAGACCGTCTGAAACGCGCGTAAAAACGATTTCAATGACTTAAAAACATTATTACAATGATCCAAACATAATTCTCAATGAAAAATCAAGACACGGAATAATAAAATAATGTTAAAAAATGCACATTGTTGGTGACTACTCCCTTATTTAAATATATATATATATATATATATATATATATATATATATATATATATATATATATATATATATATATATATATATATATATATATATATATATAAGGACAATAATCATTGATCAGCATATTCTGATTAGATCACTCTGACAGACGTTCAAACATTTTTTTTTAAATAAATACTTAAATTCAACAGCATTTCTTACGGTTTACGGTACGCGAATGGATTGGGTTCATGCTAATAAAGCCAGGGATGCGTTCTGTCACCGGGTTCGAATCTATCGACTGGTGTTAATCGTGACACTCTGTACTGATGATTCCCGAAAGGACGAAACACTAGTGTCTGTAAGTATTTCAAAATTATTATAGTAAATTATTATAGTAAATAATTATACATGTCGATATATATACCATAATTTTTTATCAAAACTTTATTATAAGTATTTTGGAAGTTTTCAGATATTTGGAAATTTGGAATATTTTATATTCATGAACATTTTCTAAAGAACTTTTTGAAAAAATATAATATATCATAAATATATCATAAATGTATCATAAATATATCATAAACGTATCATAAATGTATCATATATATATATATCATAAATGTATCATAAATATATCATACATATATCATAAATGTATCATAAATATATCATAAATGTATCAAATATATATCATAAATATATCATAAATGTATCATAATTATATCATAAATGTACCATTAAATATATAATAAATATATCATAAATTCATCATAAATATATCATAAATGTATCACAAATGTATCATAAATATATCTTTAATGTATCATAAATGTATCATAAATATATCTTTAATATATCATAAATGTATCATAAATATATCATAAATATATCATAAATGTATCATAAATATATCATAAATATATCATAAATGTATACTATATATACCATAAATCTATCATAAATATATCATAAATGTATGATAAATATATCATAAATGTATCATAAATATATCATAAATGTATTATAAATATATCATTAATATATCATAAATATATCATATATATATTATAAATATATCAAAAATGTATCATAAGTGTATCATACATTTATCATAAATTTATCATAAATGCATCATAAATGTATCATAAATTTATCATGAATTTATCATAAATGCATCATAAAATTATCATGAATTTATCATAAATTTATCATGAATTTACCATGAATTTATCATGAATTTATCATGAATTTATCATGAATTTATACTGAATTTATCATGAATTTATCATGAATGATTCATAACTTCATCATAAATGTATCATAAATTTATCATAAATGTATCATGAATTTATCATAAATTTATCATAAATGTATCATAAATTTGTCATGAATTTATCATAAATTTATCATAAATTTATCATAAATTTATCATAAATGCATCATAAATTTATCATAAATTTATAATAAATTTATCATAAATTTATAATAAATTTATCATGAATTTATCACAAATGTATCATAAATGTATCATAAATTTATCAAGAATTTATCATAAATATATATCATAAATTTATCATAAATTGTATCATAATTTTATCATAACTTTTGCATGAATTTATCATAAATCAAACTCAAGATGAGAACAATAGTCGGATGAATCCAAATAATATAAATAACAAATAATATAAATAACAAATAATATAAATAACAAATAATATAAATAACAAATAATATAAATAACAAATAATACAAAAAACAAATAATACACATAACAAATCATATAAATAACAAATAATATAAATAACAAATAATATAAATAACAAATAATATAAATAACAAATAATATAAATAACAAATAATACAAATAACAAATAATATAAATAACAAATAATATGAATAACAAATAATATAAATAACAAATAATATCAATAACAAATAATATAAATAACAAATAATATAAATAACAAATAATATAAATCACAAATAATATAAATAACAAATAATATAAAAAACAAATAATATAAATCACAAATAATATAAATCACAAATAATATAAATAACAAATAATATAAATAACAAATAATATAAATAACAAATAATATAAATAACAAATAATATAAATAACAAATAATATAAATAAAAAATAATATAAATAACAAATAATATAAATCATAAATAATATAAATAACAAATAATATAAACAACAAATAATATAAATAACAAATAATACCAATCACAAATAATGTAAATAACAAATAATACAAATAACAAATAATATAAATAACAAATAATATAAATAACAAATAATACAAATAACAAATAATATAAATAATAAATAATACAAATAACAAATAATATAAATAACAAATAATATAAATAACAATATAAATAAGAAATAACATAAATAACAAATAATACAAATAAAAATAATATAAATAACAAATAATATAAATAACAAATAATACAAATAACAAATAATATAAATAATAAATAATACAAATAAACAATAATATAAATAACAATATAAATAACAAATACTATAAATAACAAATAATACAAATAAAAATAATATAAATAACAAATAATATAAATAACAAATAATATAAATAACAAATAATATAAATAACAAATAATACAAATAACAAATAATACAAATAAACAATAATATAAATAACAAATAATACAAATAACAAATAATATAAATAACAAATAATATAAATAACAAATAATACAAATAACAAATAATATAAATAACAAATAATATAAATAACAAATAATATAAATAACAAATAATATAAATAACAAATAATACAAATAACAAATAATATAAATAACAAATAATACAAATAACAAATAATATAAATAACAAATAATATAAATAACAAATAATATAAATAAAAAATAATATAAATAACAAATAATTTTAATAACAAATAATACAAATAACAAATAATATAAATAACAAATAATACAAATAACAAATAATATAAATAACAAATAATATAAATAAAAAATAATACAAATAACAAATAATATAAATATTAAATAATATGAATAACAAATAATATAAATAACGAATAATATAAATAACAAATAATATAAATAACAAATAATACAAATAACAAATAATACAAATAACAAATAATATAAATAACAAATAATATAAATAACAAATAATATAAATAACAAATAATATAAATAACAAATAATATAAATAACAAATAATATAAATAACAAATAATATAATAACAAATAATATGAATAACAAATTATATGAATAACAAATAATATAAATAACAAATAATATAAATAACAAATATAAATAACAAATAATATAAATAACAAATAATATAAATAACAAATAATACAAATAACAAATAATATAAATAACAAATAATATAAATAACAAATAATATAAATATCAAATAATATAAATAACAAATAATATAAATAACAAATAATATGAATAACAAATAATATAAATAACAAATAATATAAATAACAAATAATACAAATAACAAATAATATAAATAACAAATAATATAAATAACAAATAATACAAATAACAAATAATATAAATAACAAATAATACAAATAAAAATAATATAAATAACAAATAATATAAATAACAAATAATATAAATAACAAATAATACAAATAACAAATAATACAAATAACAAATAATACAGATAACAAATAATATAAATAACAAATAATATAAATAACAAATAATATAAATAACAAATAATATAAATAACAAATAATACAAATAACAAATAATATGAATAACAAATAATATAAATCACAAATAATATAAATAACAAATCCTCATCTCAAAATTCAGAAACGTCAAAATTATAATGATTTGATAAAGTGAAGAACATTCTTCGTATTTGTCTTATATTTTGCATATTTATTTCGCATTTAATGTTTATTTACTCTCCCGTTTTTTTTTACCCCAACATATCGCCTGCTATAAACAATTTTCTAATCTGAAAATGTTTTTCCATTTCTAATCTGAAATGGGAAAAGAGGTTTCCTTCTGATCCTTTTGTCTGTGATCCTCCTTTACTTGAATCTTATCTAAAAAAGTTCCTATGTAACTTTACTCTTTCTTTCCTTACTTATTACATACAAACACACACCGATCGCAAGAGCCATGAAATGTTATATAGCTGGATGTTCATATTGGGGAGAGACGATGATGAGAGTCAGTGGTTTCTTATACATATATAGGAGGAGGGATGGTGATCAGTTCTTTTAACACAGAAGAGGGGAAGAATCATTATTATGATGGAGAGGGGAACACATTACTTACGATGAAGTCATACAAAGTTCATTAATAACGATGATTTCACATTACCTTCAATTTGGTAAAAAGACGACACGAAGACGGCAGTTACAAAAATATGATGATGTTCTTTTATTCCATTTGACCGGTCGAAATGAAGATCACATCCAGGAATTCAAAGTCGTTTCTGCGTGTTTAATGTTTTAACCCTTCGCTTCTAAAGGGGGGCCCTCCTCATGTCAGCTCTGTCTCCGTCCGACACGACTCTCCCACTGATCTTCGACTCTAGCTCATATATTGAGAATTCATTTCTGCCATGACGTCATATGTGTGTCTGTAAACGTGATCGACCCACGTGACCTAAACATACGTGGTTCGGCACAATGTTTCCAAACCATTTCAGAAGACAACGAATTCTCACTAACCCATTTTTCGACCTAACTTGTTTTTCTATATGTTTTTAAATTGCTATTGTTCGTTCTTCTCTAGCTGACCTTATTTTAATTCAGTTTTCATAAAAAGCATTGAACAATCAAAATACCTTTTACAACAACATATCTAAACTATTTTATGTGAAACTGAACAATGCGAAATTCCATTTCTGAACCTTGCTTACAAAGTTCAAATCTCGGTCTATCCTAATCTCATTTTGACTTATCTAATGCTTTACTTACTTACAAGAAAAGGGGAACTTTTCTTGTAATAAAAAGCCAACCAACCGGAAGTCCAAGACTCGAGTGTCGCCCTCATTTGGGCTCATCAGTTTGACACATCCGAACTCGGGATCCGAAACCATAGCCTGTTGTATGCGAGGCAAGCACTTTACCAACTGAGCAAACACGCCGCACAAAAGAAAGTCTCATTAACTAACACAGATCAAGCAAACCGCAACGAAATCCGATGGTGGAATGAACCTACTCTCGTCTCGAACAACGGATGTGATCGTCACGAGCAATTATAACCCAAGCCGATGTCTCACAAGCAGGAACTTTACACTTTCTAAGGATGTCGTTACAATAATCTTACATAACGAGCAATAAGCAATAGGCTCATTCCACTGTATATGTGTGTGTGTGTGTGTGTGTGTGTGTGTGCCACGAAAAAGATATGTGTTTGACATCTTGTAAGTTGCTATTTCCAACGTCTCCCTCAGGCTGATTTACCAATCGGTATTTATGGCTTAAACAACCAATCATATTCTTGTAAGAAGGAACCTTGAAGCACTTAAATCGATTTCATCATATATATATATATATATATATATATATATATATATATATATACACTAGCAGGGTTAACCGGCGTTGTTCGGAGAGGTTTTATGATATGATCAACGGAGCCCTAAAAATGTATCAAAACCCCCTAAAAAATGAAAATAGCAGCGAGTATCCGTGCGAGTGCAAAAAACAAAAGCAGTACGCAGGCAGGCAGTCTCGAACATGTAACGCTAAGAGGAAAAAGAAGTGAAAAAACGAACGGTTTACTTGCCGCGCCCACCGCGACATACGGTGTCGTCGCCGTTCAAATTAAGCTTAGTTATTCCAAGGCGTACAACGACTTTGCAAAAATGTCGACGAAAAAACTGACCCCTCCTTGTAAAAACCAGTCATGTTGATGGTGACAGAATGGATGCTTTTAGTCAATTTTTGGATATTTGCCGGCCGAGAGACTGAACTTTCAAACGCTACCAATTCTGTCAGTGTTGGTCGTGTGCCGAAAGTCTTAGCGAGACATACAAATATACACACAATAACAGACGTTTGTGATTTATATAATAGAGAGAGAGAGAGAGATACATAGAGAGAGGAAGAGAGAGAGAGAGAGAAAGAGTAAATAGGATCATAAACGAAATTAATAAACTAACATTAGATCATTGACATACGTTCCAAGAATCCAAAGCAATAACAAAGAAGCGTCGAAATAGGAAGTGCGAAGTTAGAAACTCCTAGAAAAAACAACCAACATTTAAAATCACATAGAATTCTCAACACATTCCAATCTTTAACACGATTTAAAACCGTCGCCTGGCCAAAAGCCGGAAGGAGTCGTAGGGTTCAATGACTCATGTTTCAACCACATTTATCTACCCACGATTATACATACACTAACAAGAGAGAACTTGAATGCCTACTAGACACTGTCCTCGAGTGTCTAAGGTCTCTCTGTATAGGGGTCTGTCAGAACAACCTGGCATGAGGATAATTTCTCTATGGAATTAAACCCTGACCAAATATTCAAAATAACATAGTATTCGCTGCCCACATAAGATCTCCTACCTATGGCTAACCCACATTAGCTTTTACGAAGAACAGTGCATCTTCTCCAAGTGATGTTACCTCAAATAATAGAATGAAGCTGGATACTTCACCAGACTAGATAAATTCTTGTCCTGGAATCCAGTAAGTCCAAGAGACCAAAATTAAAGATATACTACAATGTATAAAAAGGGTTAATTGGGGAGAGGAAAATTATGTTCTCAATTTCTTTACTAACTCAGTGTTTGAGAAATAAAGAACTTAAATGTAACATTCGAATATCTATGTATCCTCATATAGACTTCAAGTGCTAGCCCCAGGTTGTGGGCTCCTTGATTTTGGAGAACTTCGACTGAAGTAAAACAAAACAAGAAGAAAGTAAACCAACGAACATACACAATGCCACGCTGCCGAATACTCACATACATAGATTACTTACACATATTATTCACACTATGAACACATAGACCTACTCAATTCTAAGCCTTGTAATTACTAACCTCACTTTCTGCATCAAACACGTGTTTGCATAAATGACTAAAAATAGCTTTTATATTCTTATCTCCTGCATAAAAATATTTTGTTATAAATTTTATTTTTCTCCAATTTTTTAATTTACAAAACTTTGTTTATGTTTTATGTAGCACTTGCTACTGGATGACCCTTCTATTCCTTCGTGTTTCATATATTTCTAACTAGCAGTTCAGCCTGGCTTTGCTCGGGCCCTATGTACTGTTCATAACTTTAGTTGCACACGCACTCGCCATACATATATATATATATATATATATATATATATATATATATATATATATATATTAAAATGTTTCACTTATGTCCAGGTTACCTACATCTAAAATTTTAATTGTTTAGACCCAAAATAAGCGGAGGAGTTTCGTAAGGTCTGTAAAGGTCAACTCTTGACCTCTTGAGAGTAAAATTTTCGCCCAAAAACTTATTAAAAAGCTTGCCCTATGTATGAATACACTTTATGTTAAATTTCAAATCGTTAGACCAAAAATTGGCTGAGAAGTCAAATTTATTTTAACTTTGACCCCAATTTCGACCCTTTGAGATTTATTGTTTTGGGTTCAAATCAAGTTTAAACGTTAGATCGATGTCCAAGGAAACTACATTAAAATTTCAAGTGTTTAGACGCAAAATTAGCGGAGGAATTTGGTAGAGTTATAAAAGGTAAAATCGTTTAACTTTGACGCCTTGACAGTCACATTTCTCGCCGAAAACAGATTAAAAAGATTTTCCCAAATCTCAATGCCCTTTATGTCTAATCTCGAGACATCTATAGACTGAAAATTGACAGAGTAATTTTGTAGGGAAACGTACAGACAGACAGACAGACAGACAGACACACCCAGACAATTTCACTTCTATTTATTATAATTGATTATTTTGGAAAAAAATTACATTTACTGAATTATAAGTGGTTGGCTATACTTATAAGTAAATGTGCACTGAACAGATACCATAATACTTATAGTTAAATTCAAATTTTGATATATCTGCTTTTTTTTAGATCGTTCATTTCTGTATTACGTTTAAGTTATTTTAAACCCCACTCTTCCCATGTTAAATAATAACTTCGAAATAATAACGTTAATATTTCAGCGTCCCAATTGTTCTTTTGCTTTTGTTATATTTTTCGCGATTAAATTATCCAAATAAACAATTGTTAATACACTCTGCTTTTTTTTTGCTTTTTTTTTTACATCGTTCATTTCTGTATTGCGTTTAAATTATTTTTAACTCCACTCTTCCCATGTTTAATAATAATTTCGAAATAATAACATTAATATTTCAGTGCGCAAGTCATGCACGCATGCGCAACCGGATATCGTAAACCGGAAAGTGGGTTACATACATCGTTACAAGATCATTTGAGTTTTATAATTATATATATATATATATATATTAATGATGGGACGATTCCAATATTTTCCCCTATTCCGTACTAAATTCTCGATTACGATTCAATTATCGATTTCGATTCTTTATAAATCTCGAAAAATTCAATCATAAAGTTATCATTTTTCTCGATCAACGTAAAAACATATGTTAAATGTGAATGTATTTTCTTAAACGTAAAATACACTTTTGGATGAGGATCTATAGATTCTAGTTTTATTGGTATTTTAAAATCAATATAAAAAAAAATGTACTTTTAACATTATTACCAGCAACGGAATGTTTTGCTTTAAAGAAAATTAAATTAAAAATGCAATTCAAAGAATCGTTTTTAGCATCAGAAAATCGGCTTAATTCTTTTAAATTAAGATACCTGTAAAAGTTTTGATTTTTCCGATTCCCGATTCTGATAAAACGTCCCTACACAATAATATATATATATATATATATATATATTATTTTAAAAATAATATATATATACATATATATACATATATATACGTATATATATATGTGTATATATATATAAAATTATTATTGTAAAAATAACATATATATATATATATATATATATATATATATATATATATATATATATATATATATATATGGTTCCTCAAAAACAAATACCTTTCACAATTATTTTTCATCTCTAGTTCATACCCCAGATAATATACGAGCAGAGTTGATTTATTTGAACGAATTCGACATTCAAGATTTAATTTATATGGACGAATTCGACATTACAGATTTAAATTCGTCCATATAAATCAAATCTTGAATGTCGAATTCGTCCATATAAATCAAATCTTGAATGTCGAATTCGTTCATGAACGAATTCGACATTCAAGATTTGATTTATATGGACGAATTCGACATTCAAGATTTGATTATATGGACGAATTCGACATTCAATATTTGATTTATATAGACGAATTCGACATTCAAGATTTGATTATATGGACGAATTCGACATTCAATATTTGATTTATATAGACGAATTCGACATTCAAGATTTGATTTATTTGAATGAATTCGACATTGAATTACTCGCAAAATCCGGGGAACAAACAGTTAAGTCATATTTAAGATGGCCCCTTTTTACATGTGCAGGTTCAAATCCTGCTTAGATTCCCTGTATTATTTGGATTATACGGGCTACTGTTCTCATTTTGATTATTATTCGCACAACGTTTAACCTCCGACTCGTGACGTAGTGGATAAAGTACTTGGTAAAATTCGGGTTAAGTTACACTATTCTGGAGGTTGAAGGTTCAATCCTCACTACAGGTGACACTAAAAATATAATTGCGAATCATTTAGTTCTTCTATTCAGCCATGGCTGAGAGCATGCTATTTGTGCAATATATGATTTTCAAATAATGCATTTCAGTTGAAAAGTCTCAAGTAACAATACAAGATTAAACCCAGAACTTCATCTTTGAAAGTAGAGCCTACTATCAGGTCTTAGTCTCCATGATCAGGAGTTTGCGTTCCAACCTTCCCGTGGTTGAAATCCAATTGCAGGAGACAAAACTGCGCGAAACTGGTATTGGGCCGACCATTTTACTACATTAGTTCGCGATTAATGAATACTCAAACTCGTCATCAAACTCTGACTCCAAGATCGTCATGGGTATGGAATATGTGCCAACACTAAGGAATAGCTTTCTATGTATTATGGGCATGTCCAAAGAAAATCCTAAAGTGGAGACGTTACTGTTCACAATGTTGAATGGATATCCTTTGCAAACAAGTCAGATGATGAGTTATGATGTTCTGTTATGCTTTCTACGTTGCTTATGACCTTGTTAAGGAACCCGTTAACGTTTGTTTTTATTATTCTTTAAACGGCTATAGAGAAATCGGTAAATCTTTACGATGTGACCCAGCGTCGTTTAACACCTAAAAGAATAAAAATCGACTACCCCCCCCCTTTTAAATTCCACAATTTACACTTTTTCTTTCATTTCACGTTAATCTCATCGATTACAAACTTCAATTTCTAATTTAAAAAAAAAAAAGGTAAAATTTTTACGACGTGACCCAGCGTCGTTTAACCACTAAAAACGTTAAGATCTACTGTTTTGGGGTCTAATACGTTTAACCAGCCTTCATAAATAATATGAAAGAATAAATTTTGAACAAAAAAGAAAATTAACATTTTAGAGTTGGGAATCACTTTTCTATATAAATTTAACGTAAAATGAGCACCCACTTTTTGCCCACAAAACGTTCCACGAGACACGTCATCTCTAGCGTTTTTTTTTCAAGTTTGGCAATCTGTGAGCAGCAAAACATGACAAGTACAATTTTTTTTGTGGGGTGGGGGCGAGAATTACATTTGAAATATAAAATAACGA
>NC_136525.1:37045414-37132914 GCF_053919585.1 Euprymna scolopes
TTCTGTGGGGGGAGGTTCTTTCCACTGCTCACTATCCGGAGAATAGTTTTTCTATTCGTATCACTTCTGCCGAAATATCTGGTGGAGAGGCTATCACTTACTTCTTCTTTTTTGGAGCGATTACATTTACATGTTTTCATCCGTTCTTTTATTTTTGGAATTGTTGTGGGAGTATCTACGTTGCCCATGATGAAAATTATTAGTATACAGGTGTTTTCAAACGGAACTTCATGTCAACCCAGGCAACGCCGGGTACCCATGTTAGTATATATATATATATATATATATATATATATATATATATATATATATATATATATATATATATATGTAACTACTTCTTTTACTCACATAAAATTAATATACGAAAGTATAGATTTATGCGTAAACTTTAAGTATTTACTTCAAAAGTGCTCAATACGTAAGTAGAGCTAGTTAGTAATTTATAAAATATATATGGCGATTAAGCTACACTGAATATTCGGCGTTTCATCCACTCTAGGATTCCTCAGGCTTATGCGCGAATTCTGTGGTTGTTTATCGTTTTTATATGGTCCTTTATTGAGGATTTAGTTATATTTTTTATATTGTTGATTTAGTTAGCCAATCAGCTTTCTAGTATCCACCGCGCCCCTTCCTATCAGCCAATGGGCATACATTTTATCGGACAAAGGATGTACACATATATATATTTATATATAAACTAACAATAAGAAAACACTAACCTAGTTTTAAAACAGATCCTTTGTCCGATAAAATGCATGCCCATTGGCTGATAGGAAGAGGCGCGGTGGATACTAGAAAGCTGATTGGCTAACTAAATCCTGAATAGAAGAGGACCATATAAAAACGATAAACAGCCACAGAATTCGCGCATAAGCCTGAGGGATCCTAGAGTGGATGAAACGCCGAATATTCAGTGTAGCTTAATCGCCATATATATTTTATATATATATATATATATATATATATAAAGTTAGTGCAAAAAAATAATGTCGTTTTTGACGTTCAATTCAATATTAATCGAAATAAGAATCATTAAAATCGACATATTTTTGCCAACAAAAAACAAGTTTATTCATCTCATTAGCACAGAAATCCGGAGTTTTGGAAGTGATGAAGTCAATGAAGGCCGATTCGGTATCATCTCGGCTTTGAAGCATTTTTCGCGCAGGAAGTTTTCGAGATTCTTTTTAAATAGTGGTAATCGGTGGGCGAGAGGTCCTGTGAATATGGCGGATGAGGCAGAGTCTCGCAGCCAAATTCGTTCAGCTTCTGCAGAGTCAGTTGAGCAACATGCGGGCGAGCGTTGTCATGGGGAAGAATTAGTCCCTTCATATTAACCAATCTCTGGCACATACGTAGAAGCTTCTGGTGCATTTCGTCAATTTTGTCGGCAGTACGTCTCTGTCGTAATGGTTTCGCCCGGATTCAAGAAACTATGATGGATGAGACCGGCCGCAGATCACCAAACAATCACCATAACCTATTTTTTTTTGTGTGTGTGTGTGTGTGTGTGTGTGTGTGTGTGTGTGTGTGTGTGTGTGTGTGTGTGTGTGTGTGTGCAATTTTGGCTTCGGAAAGTATTGTGGAGCGTCTCCGGCATACAACCAAACCACTGTGCCGAACGTCGCCCGTTGTATAGAGGATCCAGTTCTCATCAGACGTCACAATCCGTTCGAGAAATGGGTCATGTTTTGTTGAGCAGAGGAGCATAGAAGACACCTCAAAAGACGATTTTTTTTGTTATCGTTCAATCTATGTGGCACCCATTCATCCAACTTTTTTTACTTCCCTATTTGCTTTAAATGGCGGACGACTGTTGATTGGTTGACACCGAGTTCAACAGCAACTTCTGGTGTGAGTTTGTGAGGGTCGGCTTCAACTAAGGCTTTCAAACGTTTATTATCAACCGCAGTCGGCCGGTCCCGACCATCTTCATCTTCGAGGCTCTCGTCACCATTACGAAATTTCTTGAACCACCATTGTGCCACACATTCGTTAGTGGTTCCTGGGCCAAACGCATCATTGATATCACGAGCTGTCTCGGCAGCTTTTCGGCCTAGTTTTTACTGGAACAAAAAAATCGTGCAGATTTGAATTTTGTCCATGCTGTCAAAAAGCCTGCAAAAAAAAAATGAACGAAGAGATTGAGAATGGTAACGAATAACACGATTCGATAGAGCGAAAACCGCGCTTCAAAATGATATATAATATAGGTATATATGTATGTCAATGAATACTTGAGGAAATCATATATATAAAAGTAATATATATATATATATATATATATATATATATATATATATATATATATATATATATACACTAGCTGGCAGCCCGGCGTTGCCCATTCGTACAGTACGCTTAAACATGATATTTTAATTCATGCCGATTGCATATGTATTATTATAGAATCAATCGTGTATTAATTATTATATATTACGAGGAATAATTTGCCCGGTGGGCTAATTTGCAAAAAAAAAATGATTTAAATAATAAAGATAATGTCGTTCATCAAAGTCTATCTGTGTTTGTTTACAATATCACGTCAATGGTGATGAAAGCTCTGGAAAAGTCACTTCTGGTTAATTTTTAGTTTTAAAATATGCAAAAGAAGAAATAATTTGCGGCGATTTTAAATGGTGCCTCTTCTTTTATCGTAAATTGAATTCATAATTAAGAAAAAAAAATGATAAGGTGCACTCGGGTTCGAACCCGAGACCATTCGATTCGTAGCCGAATGCTCTACCACTAAGGTATATTTCTAGATTAAAACGGAAGTTTTAGTTTTTTTAAGAGGAGATGATTTGCTGAAATTTTATTATCTCCCTTTGCTGGTGTAACGTAAAATATTCCCCTGTATAAATTATTCTTTTTTTTTTATCCATAAGAGAGAAAAACTATTTTAAGATCGGAGTTTTTCGATAATTATCGGATGAATGTCTGTACGAAACATATTTAAGAACACTGTCAGGCATTTAAATTGGCTTTGTGTGAAATTTGCAAAGAATAGGCTCTGCCGTTTCAGAACTATGACGAAGGAACTCACACACACACACACACACACACACACACACAAAAGTGACTTTTATATAATAGTAGAGATATTAGAAAACGTGGGCCATTATAAAATTTCAATACAGTAGACATAACTAATAACTGTAATTGTCAAACTAAAGAGGAGTGTCTTTTAATAATAATTGCATGAAAACTGATGTGGTTTGTACATATTTTGTAAAATTTAATAATAATAATAATTTATTATTATTATTATTATTTTTATTTTTTATTTATTATTAACTTACTAGGAGTATTCACACAGGCCATCATCAAAGATGGTTCTTTGAGAACAATTTGTGGTGTTCCTTGGAGTCTGAGTGGCAAAAAGTCTCCCCAGAGTTCCAATGTTGTTTTCTTGTGTCTTGTCGATCCTTTGATGTGGTTGGTTCTATAATTGCATTATTAGCGATTCCGTTTCTCTATTAAGGTTTCCTTTTTGTAGCCATTTTCAAGTGTTTTCGTTAGTCTTATCTTTTGTAATCCTTATGAATTGTTCATGTAACTGTTTCCCTTCCCATTTTTCTTTCCTCGTCTTATTCTTCCCCTCTTTTTTTCTAACTTGTTTGTTTCTTCCGTGTCTCTTTGCTGCAGTAATTCTTTCGATGTTCTGCATTATGTATTTTGCTAATTATTTTTTTCGTGCTATTTACATAGTCTTCTATACAGACCAGCCCTCTTGCTCCATTATTATTATTATTATTATTATTATTATTATTATTATTATTATTATTATTATTATTATTATAGTTTTCTTTATCCATTTTTCTATTCTCTTTCTAACTCCCCTACGTTTTTGTCTCCTACTTTATTTTCTTTCATTTTTTTCTCTTCTTCTTTCTTTTTATCCTCTTTCTTCCTTTGTGCTTTCTCATTTTTTTTTTATTCATGCGTTTACGTTCTATGTCCGTTTATCCACCGTCATGGATCCCCCTCTCTTTCACTCTCTCTCTTTCACTCTCTCTCTTTTTTCCTTCTTTCTTTACTTTCGTTGCCTACTATCTTTTCTTCGTTTCTCTCTCTCTCTCTTTCTTTGCAACTCTCTAACTCTTGTTCTCATTCCCCGTCTCCAAGTATATTTTTCTTCATTTCTTATTGTGTTCATCTTTCTTTTTCATCTTCTTTCCTTATCTCTATTTATTTCTTTTCGTCCTTCCATATGTCCTTCTCCCCGTCTGTCCCCCTCCCACCATCTTTAAAAAAAAAAAAAAAAAAAAAAAAAACGGCTCGCAAAGTCGATTCTATTATCGGCCACTCTCTGGTAGAGAAAATAGTCGAAAAATCAGACTATTGGGTTTTTAGCGCCCGGTCCGAGGGTCAACGGGGTCAAGTCACTCGGCCGGCCAGAATCCAATAAGTATGGCGCCAAGATCCGCTTTTGGTTTCTGAGGCAGACGTGAGACGATTCTGGAGAGCGTCTCCGGACAGAAAATGGTCTCGGAGTCGCATTGGCCAATCTGTCGGAAGAATTTCTCATTTTGAACCCCGACCCACACTATCTTCCCAATATAAGATTTCGCGAAAAATACGTCCTCTGTCTTCCTTGGCCTTGCTTTCTGTAGAGCTGGAATGAATACGTTTTAAATAAATAAAAAAGAAGAACGATTGTGAGCAGGGGCGGGGGACATATACGATCTATTAGAATGTGGAACGGTGAAAGTTCCTGCTCAAATTTATAGAGAATATATATATATATATATATATATATATATATATATATATATATATATATATATATATATATACACATATATATATATATATATATATATAGTGGATAATTAAATGTTGTTTGTTTTGGTTTTAGCGATATGTTTTGACTGAATTCAATTATTTACGAAAGCGGATTTTACCTAAATACGAGCTGGGAATAATTTTCCCTTTTAACGAATATGGTACCCCCACATGGGAGCGGTATACAGTGTGGAGGCATAAAACAGCAAATTAGTTGTGTAAACATTCCAAACTTTTGTTTGAATACTCTCATCGCTGTCTGAATTGTGACAATCCCGCTTACATAGCTTTATATCTAATATATAAGTAGGTATTTTGAGAAAAAAATGAAACATTTTCAATAAAAGAACACATGAAAATCAAACAATAAAAAAATTATCTTATATATATATATATATATATGAAACGGTTTAAAATAAGTGAAACCACTAACAACTTAGCCAGTTAGGTAGAAAAAACACTTAGAAATCGATTTTATCTTTTTTAAAACAACATTTTTTAAAAATATCATGGGGGTATAGTCTCTTTTAAAAACAGATCTCCTTCAAGAACGGTTATAAAATATATTTTCAATCGATATTTGTTCAATAATGTACCAGTTCTCCTACCTAGCAAAAATGGACGAGTTTTCTGGGGACGAGTTTTCCGGGCACTGTTCCGTATGTATCTTGAAAGTTGTCAATTTTTGGAACAAACACCAGGAGAACTTTTGTACGCTGTCAATAAATTAAATTCCAGAATGCCAGAATTAGAGACACAGGATAAAATTGTATTATATTTAAAATACCATTCCTGGTTTCATAGGCATAAAATTAATTGTGGGTTCTTGGGTTTTGGGTAAGATAGCTTAATATATATATATATATATATATATATATATATATATATATATATATATATATATATATATATATATATTTAGGTTGAATTTTTTCATTTAAACATTGTTAAAGACAACAAAGAGCTTTTTTTTATTTCAATTTTTCTGATGTTTTTTGTGTATAGAACAAAAGGTATTAATAAATGTCCTATGGTTAAATTTTTCTCTCTCGAAGCAAGTCGCGATTTTTTGCTTTTCGTCTTTCGTCAAGACATCGTCAGGAGAATGTGTAAGGTTGGTTGTGCTGAAAGGCTGGTGGGAGTAGTAGGAACGGTTGATGCGTGTGAAACCGTTTGTATACAGTGGGAAGAAAAGAAGTGTCTGGTTTTGAGGGTCAGAAAAAGGGGGAAGGGCTACGATAGGCATTTTTAAATGTTTTGGCAAGATTGAAATGAAACCATATTTAAGACAGGATCTTATAGATACCGCTTCCAAAAAAGTTTTAACGTTGGTTTCATAATGTATTATTCGTGTTGCCTACTAAAATTTCTCTAACTTCGGATGGGGGCAGTCAAGTTTTTTTTAATAATGTTGTAATATAGCACTAAATTCTACATTATGTATGGTAAGCGACGGGATGGCGTGATTGTTGTATAACCTACGTAGCTAACGTAACTACTGTTTTGTTTTGTTATTGTAGACGTTAATATATATATATGTATGTGTGTGTGCGTGTGTGTATGTGTGTGTGTGTGCGCGCGCGCGCGTGTGTGTGTGTGTGTGTGTGTGTGTGTGTGTGTGTGTGTGTGTGTGTGTGTGTGTGTGTGTGTGTGTGCTACTGTTGGGACGATTAATTGGAATCCGAATCGGGAATCGGGAAAATCGGAAGTTTTGAAGTATCGGAATCAATATCGCAATCGCAAAAATTGCCGCCTAATTTCCGATTCCAAAAACGGTTCTTGTAATATTTTGAAACTTAATTTTCCATTGCTAGTACTAATGATAAATATTTGTTTAAACTATTAGTAAAACCTATACATCATAATTATATCAAAATACGGTTGGTTGGTTGGTTGGTTGGTTGGTTGGTTGTTGGTTGTTTTTGTTTTACGGCATATCAACCCTTTTCGGGTTATCTAATGCCGAATCAAAAGATTTTGAAGAAAAAATTTTTTTAATAGAATATATTTGTTGTTTTCACGTCGGTTTCTATTTAACCCATAGTTGGGACCCTAACAGGTACTACCACTCCGGGTCAGAGTGGACCTGGGAGCAATGGTAACTAAAGGGTGGCTCCACACTCCCCAAAGCCCACAAGCTGGGGCCTCACCACTGGATATAGTTTAAGGTCATATCCAGGACCCCCATTGAGGGACTTTTACCCTCTGCAGGGGGGCAGTCGGCGTATTCTAATGCCCCACCGACAGGGCCATCAAAATACGGTGTAAATTTATTTTACTTGTGTAAAAAAATGTTTTAAATGTATACTTTGCATAAATTAGTCAGATAAACCTTAAAGATTGCATTTGATTTGGTAGGTAGGTAGGTAGCTTCCTTCAGTCTTTACTGACTATGGATACCCACTGTAAGCCTCCGTGCTCGTGTAATTTTTGTGTCAAGAGTTGCGCAGCCTCAACCACAACTCTCTTGAGTCGACCTTGTTAAGTACCAGTGGCCAGTAGAAGTTCAAGACGGCTGGAAACGACGATGAAATAAGTGGAGATAATATCTGAAGTTTAAAATTTGATAAAACATTTTTGTCAATAAAAAATATCGTCAAATATTATTAATAATTAACTTTAAAGTAACATATAAACTTGTTTTAATCTTTTAAATTAATATATTTTATACAGAAATCAGACATCTTTTTATGCGGTTGGTTTCTACCTGCAAGCTAGCTCTAACAAATCTCATAGAGTGAGGTGGTCGAGAGAACTTGTGAAAAAAACTAGAGATATTTTCAAAGGCCTTAAAATAAAGACATTTACAAAGATCAAATTAAATTGTGCATATATATATATATATATATATATATATATATATATATATATATATATATATATATATATATATGCACAATTTAATTTAAAGGCCTTAAAATAAATACATTTTCAAAGATCAAATTAAATTGTGCATATATATATATATATATATATATTTGCACAATTTAATTTGATCTTTGAAAATGTCTTTAGTTTTTTTCACAAGTTCTCTCGACCACCTCACTCTATGAGATTTGTTAGAGCTATATATATATATATATATATATACTATACTATACTATATAGTACTATATAGTAAAAAAATAATTATGACAGCTCCTTTAAGAAATTCGTTTCTTATTGTTGACCACTTTCAGTTGAATTAAAGTCGATCAATCTAGCTCTTATGCATAGATCATCGTATAACGATTAGATCACTCTCTGACTGACGTAAATGAACATTTAAAATTAAAATGTTTAAATTCAACGCTATTTCACGCGGTTAATGGTAGCCGAATGGATTATGTCTTCGCTAATCGAGCCAGAGATTTCTCGTGATGCGAGGTTCGAATCGTTTATATATATATACATTTGAAAATTTGGGGGGAGGGACAGAATTTAATAATGGCTAAATACAGACCAAACAACATGATGATGTAAAAAATGAAAATAAAGGTTAGCTAACCAGGTTTCGTTCCTCGCTCAACAGAGCTAAATCGAGAAAAATACGATTTAAAAAAAAACAAAAAAAAACTCATGAATATGGCGGGGGAGAAAAAAGAAGCGAAAAATAAACAGGGTGAAAATTACATAGAAACTATATAAGTCCTAAAAGATTTTCTTTTTGCTTGCAAAGAGAAGGTCTCAAAGACTTAATAAAAATAGTCTCTAGAATTTTTAAATGAAAGGGCGAGCGAGACTTACTCCAGATCGTAAACATGTCAGCACTGAAATTCGTGGCACACGTATGGTTATTTATAAGGTGATCGCAAATCGCAGAACCATACGTATTATTCAGAACATCCGAGGGTGAAAAATTTGCATAACGAATCTTTAATAGTACATGTTGTTTCAAACGGAAATCCAGTCTTTGCGATGTTCCCTCAACATAGTGCGCACTGCAACTATATATATATATATATATATATATATATATATATATATATATATATATATATATATATATATACACACACACACCCAATTAATTTTTTATCTATAGACTTGAAATTTGGTATATAGAGTATACGGACATGGGAAAAGTTTTTAATATGGTTTCATCCAAAAAAAGTGCTGCTAAGGGGTCAGAATAGAAAAAATTGGTACGTGAGAGACCACCGGATTTTTATCTGTTTTCAACTGTTTGACGACTACGCATGCGCGATCGTGAAACATGACAGCTTCATTATGTTTAGTACGAGTTGGTTTGAAAATACTCTTTAAAAGTAATGTCCATCCAATCCATCCAAAGTAATGGTGTAATAGTTATCTTACTTGACTCATTGTCTTTAGGGTTTAGTTTCAATCTTATTTGGAGTATTTTTTTTTTTTTGCTTAACTTTTTAAAAAAGAAATTTAACGTTATGTATTTCTGTTGTTAATAAATTTAACATTCAGTATTTCTGTTTTTTTTTTAACACTAGCAGTTCCGCCCAGCTTTGCCTGGGCCGTATGTACTATTCATAACTTGCCCTACGTGTGAATATACTTTATGTAAGTTTTAAAATGTTAGACAAAAAATTGTCTGAGTAATTTCGTAGACACCGGAGACGTAATTTTTTTAACTTTGACCCCAATTTTGACACCTTAACATTTTTTATATTGGTTTCAAATAAAAATAAAAAAAAGTTTTATCCATGTCCAAGCTACTAATATCTAAAACTTAAAGTGTTTAGCCCCAAAAATTGGTGGAGAAATTTGGTAGAATCTGCAAAGGTCAACTCTTTCAACTTTGACCTTTTGACAACTAAATTTTGGCCTCAAAACTGATTAAAATGCTTGCCGCATGTCTGAATACTTGTTATGTAAAATTTCAACTGTTTAAACCCAAAATTGGCTGAGTAAATTGTTAGACACCGCAAAGGTTAAATCTTTTGAACTTCACCCCTTGGTAGCTCAAATTTTCGACCCAAAAGCTTGCCCTATCTCTGAATACCCTTTATGTAAAATTTCAAATGTTTAGACCAAAAATTAGCTGATTAATTAGATCACGAAGGAAAGGCGATGAAAATTTGCCAACATTAAAATGTAAGTGTATTTTGAAAACTATTTTTTTATTATTATTAATTTTATTGCGGACTATTCTCCTCATCTTTTCTAAGTTGTTTCACGACGTTTCTGCCAACTATCCCTCTGGCCTTCATCAGGTGGTAACCGCGACGGATAGGAACTCTGAATCTCCTGACTGCATCAACTGCAATTACTGCCTTCCGTAGTTGTTGTTATCTCACCACGTTTTAGCCAAGTAAGCCTCTGGCCGGCTTTGGGGAGGATTGAAACCGCTATCTTCAGACAATTCTCACCTGGAACCGTAGAGATTCAACGCCTCTATCAAACGCACCACGGGCCCCGAAGGGCGATTAAGTTTGAATATTTTGGTCTTATAAATCCACGTTTATTTATTATCTGATCTTCTATGGTCGGGTTCGTACTGAATGGTATATACGAATAGTTAAGCGAAACTTCGTGAAACAACAACTAAGAAAGGTAAGGATAATAGTCCGCAATAAATAAATTAATACGTGTGAACAGTTTGGAAACTACAAAAAACATATTATTTAATAATTTAGATTTTTTTTTTACACAGGAATCACCATATTATCAAGGCCAAGAGGCCACTCAAGGATAATGATTAAAGAGTGTACAGTAGAAATTGGACAATATAGTAATCATTAGTAATGAAAATTCGGTAAATTTGATAACTTATATGGAACGGCTCATCAAGAACTTATTTACGTTAGACTTTAACACAACCATATTGTAGTCAGCCGAAAAGCAGGAAAACGGAAGACAATTCCACAGGCGTGCAGTTCTAAGAAAGGAGCTCTGTTCATGGAATCTACGTTTAGGTTTAGGCACAGATAAAGAGTGGGGGGGGAATCATTGATAGTGTTTTCAGCTAGACGAATGTTTCTTGTGAAGGTTTGGTGAGGGGGGGGACCAAAGACTGAAGCTCAGTCGAACACTTTCCATGAAAATAACGATACATCAGAGACAAACTCGCAACATCTCTTCTGTGAGATAGAGGTTGCAGGGAAGAGAAAAGGGACATCTCCTACGAGGCTACGAAGGTCGCTGGAAAGATGGTGGGATCCTTCTACCGCTCCAGAAGATATCTCACAACTGATGCAATTCTCTATCTATATAAAAGCCAAGTACGTCCAAGGATGGAATATTGTTGCCATATCTGGGCAGGAGCTGCTAAAAACAGCCTATCCTGCCTTGACAGAGTACAAAATAGACTTCGTGGCTTAGTGGGGGATGCCCTTTTCTCTACCCTGCAACCTCTCTCCCACAGAAGAGACGTTGCGAGCCTATCCTTGTTTTATCGTTATTTCCATGGTAGGTGCTCGTCTGAACTCCAATCTCTGGTCCCCCCTCGCCAATCTTTCACGAAAAACACCCATCTAGCTGAATCCACTGTGAAAAATTTCCCCCACTCTATATCTGTGCCTAAATCAAAACGCGGATTCCATGAACAAAGCTTCTTTCTTAGAACTGCACGCCTGTGGAACTCTGTTCCGTCTGCCTGCTTCCCACCGGACTACACCTTGGATGTCTTCAAGTTCAACGTTAACAAATTCCTAATGAACCGCCCCCTTAAGTAAACACTTCATCAAATCTCCACACTAACGTAATGTACTTGCAATAACCCTTATCCCTGAGTGGCTTCCGGGCTTTGATAAGTGGTGATCACTGTGTAAAAAAAAAAATTTTTGAACTCTATCAAGGCAGGACAATTCGTTTCTAGCAGCTCCTGCCCAGATGTGGCAACAGTATTCCATCCTTAGACGTACCTGGGTCTTATATAGATAGAGAATTGCATCAGCAGTGAGATATCTACTGGATTGATTGAAAGATCCCACCATTTTTCCAGCGGCCTTGGCAACAGATTTGATGTACTTGTTATTTTCCTCTGGTAGATAAATTATGTTCGTTTATATTTTTCGCGGATTATTCTTTTTCAGAGCGACTACGCATAGTTTTAAAACTTTATCAGTCGGGCATGAACTTAGTGCTAAAAATGATTACTTGGATTAGTGTTATTTTAAATTATATATGCCTAAAATTTCGCACCGTGTCCCTTTTCATCGTTTATATAGAGTGACACCATACTGTTATGTAATAGGTCGAACACAAGAAAGTGTCGATCTATCTATTTAGTTATCTATTTCTGTATCTGTCCCTCTCGGTCTATCTATCTATCTAACTGGAGAGATGGAGAGGAGATGAATATAAAGAATATTTATAAGATCTGTCAAAATATGGTGAAATCATATCGTAGACACGTTTACCGGAAAGTCTGGTCAGCTGATCGGATCTGCGTGTGAGTCACGTGATCAGGTTAGCTGGAGTTGGAATTTGGACGTTGATCAGAGCGGACGGTTTAACAGGTCGTCCACCCTTTACTGGGGGGAGAGCTGACGTGTGTGAAAATAGAGACCTAGAAGTAACCTCGCAAGCAAAGACATTCACTTTCCATTCTTCTGCGGTCGACGCCTAGAAAGTGAATAAAAACTATATAAAACCAATCATCGTCTTGGAGGGGAGGCTGGAACCTGTTCGGACGAAACACATTGACTCCAAGACAATGATTGTTTTTACATGGTTTTTATTCAATGATCATTTTATGTTAAATTTATATACGAAACTTATCTCCCACTCTAAATTCTAAAATGATTGCTTTTTTTTTTTGCAATTTTTTGTTTTAAATATGTTCACACATGCTCAGCTAAAAAAAAAGTAGAATCTCGTTTTTGCTGAGTATGTTAATCTACAAATTCGCCATTATTATTATTATTATTATTATTATTATTATTATTATTATTATTATTATTAGAAGCGTTACTATTATTATTATTATTCGGAACTATTTTTATGTACGTGCAAAATGACTGCCGATGCTTAAAATGTATAAACATTTTAAACTCTCCCTTTACTTAAAAATTTACCAAAAATCAGGAAATTAACCAATTTTAATGAAATCTTCAGTATTTATCAAATAATGATCTATGAATATATTGGATAAATTATTTTTATCGGGATCTTAATGGAAATATATTATTTTGTTTAAACAAAAATACCTTTACTACAGTTATGGTTTTCTGTAGTAAAAAAAAAAAACATGAAAATAACGCATCGTAAATTGTAACGATTAAAAATAATTATTTAATTTTTACATGAACATTATGAAAAAAGTCCCTAAAGTCCGTATTAATTAATTCGATATATCGAATTCATTAATACGGACTTTTGACAAAAAATAATTTCTAGAACTACCGATATTACCATTGCATTAAGCATTATTTATTTAACACTTTCACACACAAAAATTATGATAGCAAATATTATTTCTACTTGTTTTAAAATTACAGCTTTCACATAATTTTATGCGTAAGATTTTGATATTTTCCTTGATTGCTAAACTTTTGGGCGTAACATAATTTTTATATAATCTTGAATATAATTTAAAAAAAAACAATTTAAAAAAAAGAACATAGAAAAATGATTCAATCAAATAATGGAAAAAATGATATAAACGTTCAGGATAGGAATGTACGGATGCACGTCTGAGGAATAAAGAAAACTAGCAGCCCCTACCTCCTTTTAATTATATGAAGTCATTTTCAAACAGCCTTTCAACTGGTTGATATTTTGGGCTTCCGTATAATCCATGTTTACGAAACTTCTGTCTGTTGCGATTCTGCGAAAGGCAGAATCCTCCGCTTTTTGGGGCCAATTAAGATATTTTGGTATAAGCAAGTCGTTTTTATTTTAATTTAATTACATATCTTAGGACTTTACTTTACTAATTATCTTTGAAATAGACCCAGAAAACTAATATTTATCTTTTAAAGGATTTTTACAATAAATTTATTTTACTTCAAAATTTAGCTGAATTGATTAGCTCGCCGTGAAAACATTTTTCATTATTTTTTTTTCACGTGTACAAGTATTTATTTATTTATTTACTTTTTTGGGGGAGGGGGGATAAACTTCCGTCTTTAATCTTTCAAATGCAATCCAAAAATTAGTCGGAAACCTACAAAACAACTATGATAAATCGACTTTCAAAACTATGCCCCCCCCTTATCTTTGTGCGTCCATTTTTGGCCGTACCTAATTTTTTTACTCCTGACCTGAAATGGAAAACGCATTTTCAAATCCATTGCCAAGGTCGCTGGAAAAATGGTGGGATCCTTCTACCGCTATATCTCACTCCTGATGCAATTCTCTACCTATATAAAAGCCAGGTACAGCCAATGATGGAGTACTGTTGCCACATCTGGGCAGAAGCTTCTAGAAGCAGCTTATTCTGCGTTGACAGAGTTCAAAACAGACTTCGTAGCTTAGTGGGGGATGCTTTTCTCTTCCCTGCAACCTCTTTCCCACAGAAGAAACGTTGTGAGCCTGTCTCTGCTTTATCGTTATTTTCATGGCAAATGCTCAGCTGAGTTTCAATCTATGGTCCCCCCCTCGCCAATCTTTCACGAAAAACAATCATCTAGCCAAAACCACTATCAATAATTTCCCACACTCTTTATCTGTGCTTAAACCTAAATGCAGATTCCATGAACAAAGTTTCTTTCTTAGAACTGCAAGCCTGTGGAACTCTCTTCCGATTGCCTGCTTTCCAGCTGACTACAATCTAATTGTCTTCAAGTCCAATGTAAACAAGTTCTTGATGAACCGCCCCCCTAAGTAATCCAATTGGCAAAATTCCCACTAATGTTTACTACGCTATAATCACATTGACTAATGAATACCTATTAATCTTTATCCTCGAGTGGCCTTCGGGCCTTGATAAGTGGTGATTCCTGTGTCCACATCAATAAAACTATGCACGCCTGCCTTGCCTTTCACATGTTAAAAATGGTTTTCTATATAGCAACGACATTATTGAGAATCTCGTTCAAAAAAATGAAAATGAATTTGTTAAATACAGGGTGGAACGATCAAATTGTCGCCTTAAAGAAAACAACACTGCAGCTTTACTTTAAAACTTTTATTGGAAAAAAAACAATTGCGGTAACTTGATTGCATAGTAGAACTGACATCCATTCAATGTAGCCGCCTTCAGCTTCAATCATCGCCTCTATAAGGGTCTGCAACTGGGAGCATGCCTTTTTCCACAAAAACCGGCGGGAGCTTGGCGAATACTCGGCGGATGGCGGCGATCAGGCTGGCTTTGGTATTGTGGAAGGTCATGTTGGTGATGTCCTCAACGTATGACCAAACGAAGTATTCCAGGGGGTCCAGGTCGGGAGAAGGGGGGGCAGTGAGAGAAGGGTACAAAGTCGTAGTACTCCTTCTGAACGCAAGCCTGGATCTCTTTGGACTTGTAGGCCGGCACCGAGTCTTACTGCCACACCTAGGGTCTGCCAGTGGCCACCTGATTACACCATGGGATCCCCACAGTCTTTAGCACATCCAGGTACACTTGGGTGCTGACTTTCCAGCCGAGGTCGAAGATATGCGGTGGCATGATGTGGCCCTCACTTGAAACCACACCAAAGATTATAACCGTGTCCGGAAACTTTGTTGAGCTGTACCCTCAAGCATTGAACCAACTATATTTGTAGTTTGAGGGTGCTGGCAATGGCCCTGTTGTCATAATTTGGATCTTTAGAGAGCATGAGTTGTACAGCGGAGCATCTTCGATCTCGCTCGTTGAACATTGTCACTTTCAGACATGATAGAAATCTCCTATCACTCTTGAGATTTGTACACAATTGGTCAACTAGTAGATGGTCTGCAACAAAAAAGTAAACCAGTTTTCATCAAACAGAAATGGAATCATGTCGTCTTTTCTAGGGTGACAATTTTATTATATATATATATATATATATATATATATATATATATATATATATATATATGTACAAAATAATGCTGCGTCTTGAACTACATTGTCATGACTGCCCCGATCTTTACTTATGCTCTTGCCTCATTGCCAATTTCGGTTTTCGCATCATATCGACGCAGACAATAACACCAGCCTGACTCCTGACGCGCTAGATCGTCCCCTTGAAAGCTATGTACATTACATACATAGAAAAAATAGGCCAATAAAATTATAATCGAATAAAACTAAACATTGATCTAACATTAAACGTACGAAACATTGATCTAACATTTAACGTACAAAACTTTGATCTAACATTTAACGTACGAAACATTGATCTAATATTTAACGTACAAAACATTGATCTAATATTTAACGTACGAAACATTGATCTAACATTTAATATACGAAACATTGATCTAACGTTTAACGTACGAAACATTGATCTAACATTTAACGTACGAAACATTGATCTAACATTTAACGTACGAAACATTGATCTAGCGTTTAACGTACGAAACATTGATCTAACATTTAGGGTACGAAACATTGATCTAACATTTAATGTACGAAATATTGATCTAACATGTAACGTACAAAACATTGATCTAACATTTAACATACGAAACATTGATCTAACATTTAACATACGAAACATTAATCTAACTTTTAGGGTACGAAACATTGATCTAACATTTAATGTACGAAACATTGATCTAACATTTAACGTACGAAACATTGATCTAACATTTAACATACGAAACATTGATCTAACGTTTAGGGTACGAAACATTGATCTAACGTTTAACGTACGAAATAATGATTTAGAATTTAACATACGAAACATTAATCTAACATTTAACGAACGAAACATTAATCTAACGTTTAACGTACGAAACATTGATCTAACATTTAACGTACGAAACATTGATCTAACATTTAACGTACGAAACATTGATCTAACATTTAACGTACGAAACATTGATCTAAAGTTTAACGTACGAAATAATGATTTAACATTTAACATACGAAACATTGATCTAACATTTAACATACGAAACATTGATCTAACATTTAACGTACGAAACATTAATCTAACATTTAACATACGAAACATTAATCTAACGTTTAACGTACGAAACACTGATCCAACATTTAACGTACGTGCGTGCGTTAAATGTATTACGGTATTAATATAATAATTACGTATGTGTGTCACGGTTTTCAGATTAGAAATTATTCGATCGGGAGATCCTATTTACAAAAAAGGATGAGAGAAGGTCATAACATTCTACGAAAATCAAATTCATATATAGAAATGCTAATTTAATGATTGCTGTATGTTATCCACTTATACCCAGCTTTTAATAAATAAGATCTCCCGATCACCGAAGATGCAATGTAAATATATATATATATATATATATATATATATATATATATATATATATATATATATATATATATATATATATATATATATATATATAATAAAAACATAATACCGCTTTGGGCCGCAGGTGAAACTAAAATAGACCTATATACCTTCTTCGTCTTCTGGCTAGGATCCAATGTTACATGATAAGGGCTGTCCCCTTTTCATGTAAGTATAAAAATAGAGAGATTACTTAAAATGAAAATAAAATGAGAGAAAGCAGGAATCGAACCCTGGATATAAGTTTTAAAGAACAATAGGTTTAAATGGAATGTCCAGTAAATTGTTGATTCTGATGAAATAAATAATAAATAAACTATCATTGTTAGAAAGAATGTGAATAATAAAATATGGGTTAAATGAATTAGATATGTAGGTTGAATTCCTTTGTGAAAACAACAAAGAAAAAATGGGAAATCAGAATGTTCGGAAACGTGCAGGTCGCGCATGTTGATGGCACGTGAATTGTGGTCACGTTGGCCGGACATGCATGGATTTCTCAATATAGGAAGTGAGAGTTAGTTAGTTAGTTAGTGAGAAACTCAGAGAGAGTTTGGAATTCGAACGTCTAGAAGCGAGACGGTCACTTTGAAACTTAATATGTGAAGCTTTGAATTCTTGATGATGAAAACCACGGCCGGTCGTGAAGAAATAAACCCATCATGTGTTTTTATAAAACGTCGTCTTGTGTTGTGATTCTACAAAAAGGTAAATTGAATTGTTATTATATGTCTATATGTCTGTGTTATGAAATGTCTTAACATACACATCTTACATACACGTATCGACATCTCATATCGACAATGTGAACTCTACATCTCATATCAACACTAAGACTGTCTGAAGACTGTCTACACAATGTCTGAACACTATCTCCTCACTCAAAGAGCTTTCTTCTTCTACACGTCTAAGTAATGAACATTTAATATAAATATGAATCTTCATAACACGAACAATCTCTTCATAACAGAAACAACGACATTCTTCATAACACGAACATGGAACGAACAATCTCACAACAACATCTCTCTAAGTCTTTCAACATCATAGTTAATAAGACTCCTATATAACACCAAGAGCAGTATCTGTTCTGTCTAAAGGTGGTATAATGATATCGTGGGGTTTCCGTTCGTGCCGGGCATCCATACAATGGAAATATGTCACAAACTTCTATGGGAGACAAACCGTAATAACCAGATATATTCTGACATTACATTAACCAGATTACTTAGATAAATACTTTTACAGTTTTAACAAAAGGGCTACAATGATATCACGGGATCTCCATTCACGCTAATCGTCCACAGAATGCCCAGTAGCAATATATTACATATGAACAACTACAATATCCTGTGAGTTATCCCTCTAACCTGCACTTAGATGTTTTTATTTATTGCATTTGTATTTACTGCTTGTTCCTGAGCAACAAATATAAGATTTCCTGTTTCTCTTTTCAAGTCACCTCTGCCCTGACATTTTTGTGCCTTAGTATCTCACTCAAACTGACTATGCAGTTTCATTCTTAATAACTCAGTCAACTTTTCTGCTAATGTTGTGGCGCTTTGGACTGTTATCATAGCGTAGCATCTGTGTTAACTGTGGCAAGCAGGGCCAGTGGTCAAAACATTATTATTATTATTATTATTATTATTATTATTATTATTATTATTATTATTATTATTATTATTTGATTCGAGTGACGGCGGGTCGCTGGATCGATTATTATGAAAAATAAACAATTAGATTGGGAAAAAGTGATTGACAGCTGAAATAATAATATCGCTACAAAAGGAATGTGAAAATAGAAAATAGATGTAAACATGATTTTGGTTTGCATAAACAAATAACTAGATTGAGGTTACATCAGCTGTTGGTCTGAGACACGTAATGAGATATAAATTTGAGGAGATTCTAATCAGTCGTTAGCTGGATATCAAAGAGAACGGACGACTCAAGAGGGATGTTGGTCTCTCCATGACGCGGTGAACTGCGTTTCCTCAGGCAGCCAAAATGTTAAGATGTAATCTTTGAAGATGTCAATTGAAATCATGAAAATAAATGTTCGTGCATAATTCAGGTACGTGTTGTGTTATTTACACTTGTTAAAAAGAACTGTTTGTCTACAACTGTTTCGATACGTCCACGTCAATCGTTTCCTGTTAGAACTGTTGCAGAAATGTTATGCACAATAGACGATATACACACTAGACTATCAACTAAATGATACGACGTATATGCATAAATGCCTTTACACGTCATTGAATATACAGATGAAATATAAACACCACTATTCAACATGTACGTTGTTATGGAACATATTCATATACACACAATGTAGTACTTCTGCTTATCTTCCGATGGATCTTTATCCAGCTCTTCCTCTTTCACCAATGCTGCGAGTAATACTTCATGATTGTTACCCAAGTAGGGGTGACCATTTCTCAGCTCTCCCCCGACATATTCTTCAATTGCAATTAACCCTCTTCCTCCTTCATCCCTTGTGATATACAGCCTGAAAACATTATTATTGGCTCACAAGGATCTTTCACAGTTATCAAAGATATCTCCTTGAAAACAACCTGCGATGTTCCCTGGAAGCTGAGTGACAAAAAGTTTCCTCAGATTTCAAGTACTCTCCACCCTTTTCGATAATATTTGCAAATGAATTTGCGTTAGCGCAACAGCCGCTTACCATTGATTTCTCGCTGGCAGCGTCCATTGGTTTCCACTGGAATTTGAGTGGCAATATGCCTACCCAAGGTCCCAGTCCATTTCGCACTTGTCCAGCGGAGGTCTGGTCAGTGCTTTCTCCTTGGTCTATCCATCATCCTTGAAGGAGAAGGCTCGGCTATTTGGTATCACTCATTGGGGGGAGGGCACTGGGATGGGATGGGGGAGGAGATAGAGAACTTATGCAACTTTAATGTTCTTGCTTCCATGTGATGTTTTACCTCTGCAGCAGTTTGTCTGTCCCGCACGTGTGGCTCATGTGTATTAGTCATTAGTATTTTCATTAATATCTCAGCTGTTTTTACTATTGCTATTCGTTGTATCTTACTATTTTTTACTATAGCTATTCTATTGTGTTACTATTGCTATTCTATTGTTTTACTATTGCTATTTACTATTGCTATTGTTAGTCTATTGTTTTACTATTGCTACTCTATTGTTTTACTATTGCTATTTACTATTGCTATTGCTATTCGTTGTATCTTACTATTTTTTACTATTGCTATTCTATTGTTTTACTATTGCTATTCTATTGTTTTACTATTGCTATTCTATTGTTTTACTATTGCTATTTACTATTGCTATTTACTATTGCTATTGCTATTCGTTGTATCTTACTATTTTTTACTATTGCTATTCTATTGTTTTACTATTGCTATTCTATTGTTTTACTATTGCTATTCTATTGTTTTACTATTGCTATTTACTATTGCTGTTGCTATTCGTTGTATCTTACTATTTTTTACTATTGCTATTCTATTGTTTTACTATTGCTATTTACTATTGCTATTGCTATTCGTTGTATCTTACTATTTTTTACTATTGCTATTCTATTGTTTTACTATTGCTATTCTATTGTTTTACTATTGCTATTCTATTGTTTTACTATTGCTATTTACTATTGCTGTTGCTATTCGTTGTATCTTACTATTTTTTACTATTGCTATTCTATTGTTTTACTATTGCTATTTACTATTGCTATTGCTATTCGTTGTATCTTACTATTTTTTACTATTGCTATTCTATTGTTTTACTATTGCTATTCTATAGTTTTACTATTGCTATTCTATTGTTTTACTATTGCTATTTACTATTGCTATTGCTATTCGTTGTATCTTACTATTTTTTACTATTGCTATTCTATTGTTTTACTATTGCTATTCTATTGTTTTACTATTGCTATTTACTATTGCTATTGCTATTCGTTGTATCTTACTATTTTTTACTATTGCTATTCTATTGTTTTACTATTGCTATTCTATTGTTTTACTATTGCTATTTACTATTGCTATTGCTATTCGTTGTATCTTACTATTTTTTACTATTGCTATTCGTTGTATCCTTCAATTCTCTGACAAGCTCTGTGTAATTGCTCCATTTTTTATTTTCTTTGATATTCACCCTGTGGTCAGCTGAAACAGCAAACTCTACGATTTGACATGACTTTTCTTTCTTGTCAATTATTACGACATTCGGTTTTCTTGCTGGGAGGAGTTTATCCATGTCCCATAAGATTTTGTGATTCTCGTTTTCAAATGCTGTTGCCAGCTTATGCTTTTACCATTTGTCGGTGCGTTCGAGATGCAGTTGTTTGCATAATTCCCACTGTACTGCCCTCCCCACTTGGTGATGTCTGTTCTTGTATTTCTTTTGGGCCAGTTTTCTGCATTCGCTTAATTATCGTTTATCGTTTTGTCTACATTTGCTGTTTTATCGAGCTTTGCGTTGATGTCGTTGGTTCTTATCAAGTTACATTGTGCTGCAGATATTAAGGATTAAGTTCTCGGTTTATGTGTCCTTTTCGCATCCATGTCCAAGTGCTTTCGTTATTCTCATCTTTTCGTCATTCTTATGAATCTTCCGTATAGTTGTTTCTCTTCCGATTTTTTTCTCGTCTTATACTTTGTCACTGTTTTCTTGTTTTTTTTTTCAGTGACTCCTGCTGCCATGATTATCCTTTCAGTGTTCTGCATTATGTATTTTCCTGGTTCTTTTTGTCATTCACAGTGTTCTATACAGATCTGTCTTCTCCGGCCGTTTTTCCTTTTCACGTAGAGTTTGTCAACTTCGTTCTTTTGGTGTAGTGTATTATGCATGGTCATGAGTTTCCTGGTCTTCTGATCGAGCCGTCTCAGTTCTTCTTTAGTCCACCCTATGAACGGTCCAGATTATCTCACTAGTGATATTGCGCATGCATTTATACCTTTTATTAGATTTCTGCTATATAATTTAATTTCCAGGAGTTTTCTTGTTCCTTTCCAATTCTCTCTTTCATTTCTGTTGTTTTGATGGCTTCTACTTCCAGAACTCCAAAGTATTTAGAGACGTCTTGTTCTAATGTTTTTACTATTGCTATTCTATTCCGTTTGGTTGGGTAGTTCCACGCTTTCTGTTGTCTCCAGTTCCCCTTTCTTATAACTAGTTGTGTATACTTTTCCATAACAAGCTTCATTTAGATATCCTGGCTGAAGATCCTGGTAGCTTTTAGTAGTGTCTCTAGTTCCTTTTCGGTCCTTGAAAAAATTTTCAGGTCGTCCATGTACATTAGGTGGTTCATTTTTTCCTCTGTATTAAAGAACTTGTATCCGAATTGATACTTTCTCACTATATTGTTCAGGGGCATCATAACTATGATGAACTGTAATGGTGATAGTGAATCTCTTTGAAAGATACCTCTTTGTATGTTAATTTCTGTTATGTGTTGTCCATCAGCTGTCAATTCCAGTCTCCATGTTCTCGTTGCATTTTCAATCATGTTGATGATACTGTTTGGAATTTTATATATTTTTAAGCATTCTATTATCCATGCTTTGGGATCCTGTCGTAAGCTTCTTTTTTTTTTTTTTTTAAATCGATCCGTGCCATGGCTAAATTCTTTCCGCTTCTTTTTACCTCCTTTAGGATTTTTTCATCTATGTATAGTAGGCCTTGTGTTCCTCTTTATTCGTTTCTGGTATCCTTTCTGTTCCTCGGAGAGAAGTCCTCGATTATTCAGGGAGCGGTAGATTTGTTCACTATTATTATTATTATTATTATTATTATTATTATTATTATTATTATTATTATTATGAAAAGTCCTTGAAAATTACATTAAATGAGAAATATGTTTTGATAAAGATGATATTTTTCTGGATAGTGTAAATATTTAGTTTATTGCACAGAAAAATTAATAACGCGCAGCAAATCTGCGTTTATTTATATTTTGTATAAATATAGTGTCCACTGTAATTTATAAATGTAATTTATATATTGAACTGATCCAAATGAGATCAATCAATAAGCACTAATAAATACTCATAAAGTAATATTGTGCTACATAGTTCAATACAAATAATGACATCACAATGTAAGAGATAATATTGATTTCATTCCTTCAGTCCAGCATATCTTGGCAGACGATATTTTTCGTCTTTATTATTATTATTATTATTATTATTATTTATTTTTTTTTTTTTTTTAATTAATTTTTTTTTTTTTTGGCTCCGTTTATTCCTAGTTTTTTCTTTTTACGTAACATTTCACTGACTTCTTCCTTCAAAATAGCTACGAGCTCATTTCGCGAGTTTGTCTTATTTTTGAAGCAGTTTGGTTTTCAAAAATTCTTTGACTCTTTTCATTGCGTCAGGCACGGGCTAAGAAATATACGTATTTGAAAATGAGGTTACGTCAAAGAGGGTCACTCGTAAATTTTTGTTTACAGTTGGTAGATTCTGACACAGAAAATCGCAATTCTTCTTCCTGTGTCAGAAACATCGCTCATGAACTGTAAGTATTAAAGTATTAAATAACGAAAAGCGAGGGTTAAAAGTTGCCGAAAGTAAACACCACATCCAGTGTCTATCCTCCTTAAACGAAGTACACGACCATATATATATATATATATATATATATATATATATATATATATATATATATATATATATATACTGGCTTGAGGTAGTTGCCTGTCTAGCTGCACTGATGGGCTGTGAAACAGCGAAACAGTACTGTATATGGATGACTATACTGCTATAATGCTCCTTATCTTGAGTTGAGCATATTGAGAAGTGATACATGAATTACCATTAGCGTATTAAGCGATGCTCTTTGTGTAAACAAATCGAGCTTAGGTACTTCGGACGATGTCAAAACAACGTTAATTCCCGACTCGCACAGTAGCCGCCGATTAGCGTAATGGTTAGAAGCCTTGACTGTCGTACAGGCGGTCGGGTTTCGATACTGGCTTGAGGTAGTTGCCTGTCTAGCCGCACTTATGAGCTATGAAACAGCGAATCAGTACTGTATGTGGACTATATATATATATATATATATATATATATATATATATATATATATATATAGTCAATACCGAAGAGAGAGCGAGAGAGACCAAGAGAGATACAATTCAAATTGACTGCAGACAGGTGTAGCTTAATTGCCGGAATATATTTTAATAACCTACTATATATATATATATATATATATATATATATATATATATATATATATATATATATATATATATATATATATATATATAGACTTCTTTAGACTATATATATATATATATATATATATATATATATATATATATACGTGGATAAATTTGACTCTTGGCCGAGTTCGACCACTTGAACCCCTCGAGGATTCTAAGAAGTTCTGCGTTAATTTTGTTTAAGTGGAATGTTCCTTGCTAAAGGCTAAACCCACTTTCCAGTGCAACCATCTATGACAGTAGTGGCCCCTAACAAAAGCGAGCAAGAGTGGTAACCTATCGAACTTCAGGTATTATACACCGATTTACCCTCTTCTAGGTATAATGACCCCTGGCAAGTGTCAAGAGTGCACCAGTCCTCGGATATGCCTTTGAACACTCTAAGTGGTTCACAATCCCAATCACGCATACTAAAATAATTAAAATTGCTATAAAAATATTAAACACACACACACACACAACCTATATATATATACATATATATATATATATATATATATATATATATATTACACACACCTATCTCTCTCTCTCTCTCTACATATATATATATATAGAGAGAGAGAGAGAGAGAGAGAGAGTGTGTGTAAATATATATATTACACACACACACCTATATATATATATATATATATATATATATATATATATATATATATATATATATTTACACACACACTCTCTCTCTCTCTCTCTCTCTCTATATATATATATATATGTAGAGAGAGAGAGAGAGAAAGAGAGAGAGAGAGAGAGAGAGAGAGAGAGAGAGAGCTTAAATTTTTATCCAATTACCACAAAAAGTTAATCCCGAATCAAATTTTTTTTATAAACAAGCAAACCGCTCGGTGTTGTCCGGTCGTAAGATACGCTTAAATATATTTTAATTCATGCAAATTCCGTATATATTATTATATAAACAATTCTCTATCGATTATTATATTAACTTAATATATAGTAGTGAGACCAACAATAAACAATACATATTGAGTCCCAATCGGAACCAAAACATGCAACTCATTCCTTAGCCTTTGAGCCACGCCCAAACGCATACTTTCACGGGGTAAGGTAACCAGTGAAGTGTAACGAGGTTAATACAATAGTGCTCAATACCGAAGTAGAGCAGGGCATACTTTTAATTTGTTTTAAAGTGTTTAGGCCCAAAAGTGACGGAGGAGTTTGGTAGAGTTTTCAAAGGTGAAATCATTGACAGCTTGACAGCTAAATTTCTGGCCGAAAACCTATTAAAAAGATTTTCCCAAATCTCAATACCCCTTATGTCGAATCTCGAGTCTGTGGACTGAAAATTGGCAGAGTTATTTTTTTTATGGAAATGTACAAGTGTTGGAACGCTTAATAGGAATCGAAATCGGGAATTGGAAAAATCGGAATTTTTAGAGAATAGGTATCGGAATCGGAAATATTTGTGCCTATATTCCGATGCCAAAAACGATTCCTTTAATTGTCTTCTTCCATTGCTGGTAATAATGATAAAATAATAAATATTTATTGATTTCAAATTTACACTAAAACCAAAAAGTGTAGATCACCCCTCCTACAATTTTATTTTTACGTATGAGAAAATATCTGCACATTTATAAAACGTGTTTTACGGTAATCGAGAATAAATAAACAATATTGTTTAATATTTGGAGATTTTTAAAGAATCGGAATCGTTAGTTGTACTGGAATCGGTAATTTAGTAAGGAATCGGAGTCCCGAAAAATACTGGAATCGTCCCATCACTAATATATATATATATATATATATATATATATATATATATATATATATATATATATATGTATATATATATATATATATATATATATATATATATATATATATATATATATATATATATATACTAGCAAAAGTACCCGTCGTTGACTGGGTTCAAAAACAGACTACAGAAAATTGACTCTGGTTTATGAAAGTATAATAGGTTATGAAAAGGAAGGGTTGTAAAGAGATAGATTCGAATTCGGGGGTATCAAAACCAAAGAAAAATATGATGCAAGTAAAAATAAAATAGATAAACTCCATCATTTATTATACCATACCTGTTCACACTGAAACACTTATCACAAAATTCTGTCGATCTTTATTAAAAAACCTTGTTAAACTTTGTATCATATTTCCATTCTATGGAGGTCAGGTGCGAACGAACACCCCATAATTTTATTATACCATATTTCTTCAAACTGGAACATAATTATCAAAGTATACTTACGCAGATAGATATGAAAAGTCTTTATTAAAGTTTGTGCCTATTTCCATTCTATGGAGGCCAGGCGTGAACGCAGACCCCACAATTTTATCATACCATCCTTATTTAAGTTAAAACATACATATCAAAGTATTATTATGTACATATATACCAAAAACACTTGTAAACGTTTTATTTTAATTTTTTAATTTTTTATTTCCATATATTGTGGACCAGGCGCGAACGCAGACCCCACAATTTTACATGAACCACCGTTCTGCCAGATCAAACATACCCATTCCTGTGTCTCGATGCATCTTCTATCGTTATATGTAATCAGTTTTTTAAAATAGTCAACCATATAGGAGCTTATTCGTGACCACACACACACATACACACATACACACATACACACACACACACACACATTCAGCTTTATATTATAGATATTGCGTTGCTTAATGAGATCTATTTGTAATTTTTCAATTTTTCGAATTGTCATTCTTATTTCTAGGTTGAACTTATGGAAGAAAGTTCCATAGTCCTCTTGTTCCATTTGTTTCTCATTTAGTTGTTTTTGCAAGTACTTTCGACTGAGTTTCAACAGTCGTCACCTGGCAGTTTTGATTAGTGTTCGTTTAAAATCTGGATGCTTTTATATGCTTCAGATTAAAATTATCTTTAAATTTCTTGAACTTTCGTGAAGCGTCTCGTATGTAAAAAAATATATGTTTTTACGTGATTTAAAATAAATGTACAATGATTTTAAAAGTGTGATTTACAAGATGGTATAGAATAGTCTGACTGAAAACATGCTACCTAAATATATATATATATATATTTTTTAAATATATTTTAAAATTTTATATATATATATATGTATGTATATATATATATATATATATATATATATATATATATATATATATATATATATAATTATAACACAGTAGTGTTTGAATATATGCTTAAGTGGCAGTTTTAGTCATTTTCGACCAAATTTCAAAGAATGATTGCAGTTTATAGATCACCTTCTCAACTATATTATGAAAAAAAAAATTAAATTTTAATTCAATAAAAAAAAATCTGATGAATTTTCTGGTGTTCAAAATTGTAAAAATATGTAAGGAGATATGCGACGCTTTTATGACTGGTTTCCATAGCAACCACGTCGCTTCAGCAAGTACTGCTGTCTCGAAAAGAGAATTAACAAGTGAAACAGCAGGAATGAAAGCATTAAAGAAAGATAATTGGGAGGATTTTATTGAAAGTAGACGAGTGCCGTACATTGTTATTACATACATGTTTATGGGAGGGGGGAAATAAACCTGAAATTAAACAACAAGCGAGTTTACTGGAAGCATGAAAAAATCATGAATTACAATAGAAAAATGCAAGCATAAAAAGTAATATTGTTAAGCTTAAACATGGAAAAGTAAAGGCCTAGTTGTTCAAAAACGTTTCTTAATTAAATTTTTAACGTTATATAATCAATTCTTAATGCTGCAATATTTTAAGTTAGAAATTTATCATATTCTTTACTTCTTGTCTTTTTTCTTTCCATTTTAAACAAGTAGTCCATGTTTAAGCTTAACCATTTTCATCCTCGCATTTTTCTATTGTAATATATATATATATATATATATATATATATATATATATATATATATATATATATATATATATTAAATCCCCGAAACAGTGTTTCATGGTAAACAACTGATGATCCCTTGAAAAATAAAAAAATAAAATTGGTATTATAGTAAATTCGAGAGAGTTGATGCAGTGATTGCAGGTGATTAAATGACTTACTGACTAGATTTTTTTTTTTTTAACGAATGATAAAAAGTAAATTTTTGTATGGTTTCAAATGTTAAAAACTTCAAAGACTATATATATATATATATATATATTTGAAGTTTTTAACATTTGAAACCATACAAAAATTTACTTTTTATCATTCGTTAAAAAAAAAAATCTAGTCAGTAAGTCATTTAATCACCTGCAATCACTGCATCAACTCTCTCGAATTTACTATAATACCAATTTTATTTTTTAATTTTTCAAGGGATCATCAGTTGTTTACCATGAAACACTGTTTCGGGGATATATATATATATATATATATATATATATATATATATATATATATATATATATATATATATATATATATATATATATATATATATATGGTGTTAATCGTGACACCCTGCACTGAAGATTCCTGAAAGGATGAAACACTAGTATCTGTAGGTATATAATTATTATAGTAAAAAATAATTATGTCAGCCTCTTTAAGAAACTCGTTTCTTATCGTTGACCACTTTCAGTTGAATTAAATCGGTCAATTTAGCTCTTATGCATAGATCATTGTATAACGATTAGATCACTGTGATTGACGTTAAAAACATTTAAAAACTAAAATGTTTAAATTCAACGTTATTTCTCGCGGTCTTTGCTAATCGAGCCAGAGGTGGCTCGTGTTGCCGGGTTCGAACCTATCGACTGGTGTTAATCCTGACACCCTGCACTAAAGGTTCCCGAAAGGATGAAACACTAGTATCTGTAGGTATTTAATAATTTAATTATTATAGTATATATATATATATATATATATATATATATATATATATATATATATATATATATATATATATATATCAGATTCTTGCGCGTATATTCACTAAGTTATTGGACACTGTTCGTTGTAACATCTAGCCTTTTTTCTGATACTAAAACCCCGAGGACTTTACACATTTTTATTGTTTTAGAAAACAAAAATAAAAAAATAAAAATTGGTCAGCTGTATACGAAGCGTCCGGAGTGAGAGCATTGTCCAAAAATCAGATTGGTGGCTCTAGACTGTTATTGTAATTTGAGTTATTCCTAGCTCTCAACGCCACTTGGTTGTCTGCCCAAACGCGTAAACACCCCAATAGGATCGATGCCAACGTACAGCGGACGCAATAGGCGGACTAATTTTCAATGTCACTTCAAGAATAGAAGAAAACACTACGTGTCGCAAAATAATCCGTTACTGTTTTCGATTCAAATGTCTATCTTTCAAGCGCGATGTCGTGTGGCTTGGAGGGCCCTTTTTTAGGGGTCCCAGTTTGGGAGGAAGGTTCTTGGAAGACACGATTTTAGGGAGATTTTTAGTGAAAGGTGATTTCATAAAGTCCTTTCTCTTTTACATTCTCAACATTTTCTCACGTCTGAAATAATTCTCCATTTTCACAAATCTAATATCAGACTATATCTGGACAATTGTTGCCATATTTGGGCTGATGAATCTCAATTCCATTTGAAGAGTCTTGATAAGATGCAGAAACGTATTTGCAATTTAATATCTTCTTTTTTACAATCTCTCTCACAGACGTTATGTTGCTAGTCTTAGTCTTTTCTATAAATGCTAAAATGACATTGTTCTTCAGAATTATCTTCAGATTCTTCAGATCTATTCCCTGCTTCTTTTGTTCCAGCTCGTTTGATTCGATGATCTTCTGGTCTTACATCAATTCACTGTTTTGATGCCGCATTTTAATACCGATTTATAATCCAGTAGCTTCTTTCCAAGAACCGCAAGCTTATGGAATTCTCTTCCGCTTGACTGTTCCCCCCGCCTCAGTATTTCACGACTCAGCTCAATAGGCATCTGCTGTTTTTGCGATAATCATCTTTCGTTCTTACATCAAGTGACTTCACGCTTTGTCTGGGGCGTTTTCCATTTAAAATGCGATACCAGTTTTCTAGGATCGTTGTAGTCGTATTAAGTTTTGTTTTATTTCCATTGCAGTGCTCAAGTTACTGGTTAGCAGTTTATATGGGTTGATTTCTGCATTCAAAGGTTTCCCTTAAAATTTCAGACGTTTTCATTATTGCCACCTATTTTATCTTCTCGGCCCCTCCCGCCCCGATCCAATTTCTCCCATTCTATTACCGTGACTTTCTTCGTATTCCATATTGCCTGTGTGTGAATCTACTGTTGCTACCAAGTCACTGTTCTCTCGAAAAGATAAATAACAAGTGAAACAGAGAGAATGAAAGCAAGAAAGGGGAGATAATTGGGGTGATTTTATTGAAAGCAGACGAGTGCCGTACATTGTCATTACATATGTGTATGTTATGTTAAAAGGGAGCAAAAAAAAATAAGACTGAAATTAAACAAAGAACAAGTAAATTTACTGGAAGCCTGTGACTTTGTTTCCTATAGTCTCTGAAATGGTTGGTACGATTTTTTAAATTTTCTTATAAATGTGCTTTATGTGTCTGGGAGTGTTCTTAGATAGGTTTTTGTATTGGAATGCCTCTGATTAGTGTCGAAAATCGAAAAAAAATCTGAGTAAACAAGGAACAGTCCGATTTTGACCAAATTTGATACTCACAAGTGCATTTGAGAAGGTTTATCACCGCACAAGCAGACAGTCGCGACGTATAAAATCAACAGTAGAGTGCGTTCGAAATGAATGTTTTTAAAGCACAATTGGATCATGATACTTGTCTTTTGCCTTTCAAATTTTAATTGAAGCCATTATATAAAATAATTTTATAAAATCAACTGCAATGTAGAATACAACAGAAATCATGTGATGCTTGCTTACGATGCACCACGGTGAATCCCCGACTAAAGCAAGCAATCAATGGATTTGATTAAAAAATGGGGTGATTTAACCGATTCCGTTGACAATGAAAAAAAATCTTCGAAATGTAAGACATTCGTTGATCTTCATTCATTCCCTGGCGACGTCTGGTATATATATATATATATATATATATATATATATATATATATATATATATATATATATATATATATATATATATATATATATATATATATATATAATTAATTTGGGTTGAGCACTTTGTAAATATATTTTCACCCGACGCGTATTTAAAAAAGCGATTAAGCGAAGCCCACTATTAATTTGTTTGTAAACAAGCTGATTGTTCGAGCACTGTGCACTGTTCTCTATGAGAAATATTTACGGCACTGATCCGTAGCTGAATGGTGAGAGCTGCCGGCTGTCAATGCGACAGTTGTAGGTTCAATCTGGGGAAAGGTGTTTGTCAAGCCGCACTGATGAGTTGTGATACAACGAAACAGTACTGTATGTGGATGACTATATATATATGGAAGTTTAACTAACTTTTCTTGGAATCTGCACTTTTGGATTTTACCATCATTGGATACTTTACCCTTCATCAGACTATCCATTCAAGTGAAATCACTTTTTTATAAAACCTATTCCCTCTACTTCATTTTTGTTATCAAGTAAGATCTGTGCCTTACTTGTAGTTTCATTAAATACGTTTGCAAGCAAAATCCGATCCCGCATTTTGCTAAATCCTACCCTCTGATGAGAAGGAAGGCATTTCTTCGAAAGTCCGCGAATTAAGGACTATCCACTTATTTAGTGTTTCCTTTTCAAAATTAAATATGTTTTTAACTCTTTTACAAGTGTTTTTTTAACAGGTTTTATTAACTATTTGTACTTATATATATATATATATATATATATATGTATATATATATACGTGTGCGTGCGTGTGCGCGTGCCTGCGTGTGTGTGTGTGTGTGTGTGTGTGTGTGTGTGCGCGCGCGCGTGCTTTATTTATTATTGTTAGGGGTACTCTTTGAATGAAATCAATTATTCATATGAAAGTGCATTTTTACCGACATATTAGTTGGGAATAATTTTCATTTTGACCAATTTGGTACCCTCTAAATGGGGAGCGCCATATATATTATTTTAAAAATATAATTATCCGGTGGCACGTGTTTCCTCATCTACGACTCATCAGAGTGGATCAATCTAGCGAGATTCGAATCTCGCTATATCTATCTATCTATTATATTATTATATATATCTATAAACGTGAACGTGTGTGTGTATACATTTCCCTACACAATAACCCTGTCAATTTTTAGTCTACAGACGCGAAATTTTTTTCTTTTTTTTTTTTTTTTTTTTTTGCTCAGCATACACCTCCAAACACCCGGGCAATGCCGGGCACCCATGCTAGTATATATATATATATATATATATATATATATATATATATATATATATATATATATATATATATATATATATATATATTAACGATATTAAGTTAGCGTCTCCAACTTGGAGAGCGGGTGTTTTTTTAATGAAAATCGTCCATTTTTTCTTTGGATGTAAACAAATGATATTTTATTTTATTTAGTTTTTATTTTTTAAAAACAGTAATCTGAAGAGACATGCATGTACGTTGATTTCTGTTTTTAAAAAATAATATATATATATATATATATATATATATATATATATATATATATATATAGCATAAATGGTAATTAGTAAAAACCTTAAACATGGGTAACTAAGCAGATAAAACGATAATATATTATTATTATTATTATTATTATTATTATTATTATTATTATTATTAATATTATTATTATTATTATTATTTATATATTACACATACCCACTACATTGAACATGGCAATGTTTCGGAGCAAATTGGTTTATTGAAAAAAAACTGTACCTTATCAGACGAGAGAAATGAAGTTTATATCTGCTATTCTTTTGTAATCATTTAGAATCAGATAAAACGGTAATATATATATATATATATATATATATATATATATATATATATATATATATATATATATATATATATATACTACCTGTACCCTGCCACGCGTTGCTGTGACTCAATTTTGTGTCATGAAAAATTCTAATAAAAAGAGAAAATGCATGTTTCTTATATTCTTAGTACAGCAATCCACTCCAAAGAGTAAAAAAAAAAGGCGAAAATGAAAAAAAATGGATCCTGGTCCTTGGGATTACCGTCAATCATGGCTTGGGCTCGACCAACAATCAGTGGATAAAGCTGTTGAATGTTGAAACGCTAATTTTTTTTTTTTTTTTTTTTTTTTTTGTATACAAAAATGTGAGTTAGTAATTAATATTTGAGTGATGGGAAGGGGTTACTATACACAAATTCGAAAAAGTTGTCCAAAAACAAATAAATGAAAGCAAAGGTAAGGTAAGTTACGTTTCTACCTAACTGGATTCTACCTAACTGGATTTAGTGTTTTTATGTAATGTAAAATATTTAATCAGCTCGAAAAACAGAAATGGTTGCAGACTCTGTTGAATACGTTAAGTTTGGGAAAGTAAGTTGAAAACTAAAAACTATACAATACAATGTCAAAAACCCACCGAATATATGTTACCATGACATATGCTGACATAATCGTTGGGTTTGTGGCAGTATTTTGTATAGTTTGTTAGTTTTAACTCACTTTCTCAAACTTAACGTAATCAACAGTGTCCGCTACCATTTGTATCTTTCAAATACACCGATAAGCACTGTTTTTCGAGCCGACTAAACGTTACATTAAATGAAAAGGGTTTGTATTACTAAACACAGATACAAAGAAGTTGTCAAAAAAATAAATATATATAAATAAATGTTATCAAAGGAAAGAAAAGTAAATGTTCTACCTAACTGGATAAGATTGTAGTGTTTTTATGTAATGTATAATGTTTAATCGGTTCAAACACATGCAGTGTTTATCGGTATATTTGAAAAATACAAATGTCGGCAGACTGTATCGAGCACGTTAAGTTTGGGGAAATTTTGGGAAAATGAGTTTAAACTAAAAAATTATACAAAATACTGTTAGGAACCCACTCAATATATGTTACTGTGACGTAGGCTGACATATAATCAGTGGTTTTAAACTTTTGCTCGATATAGGTGACGACTTTTAAGAGTCCCTTTTAGTGATTACCTGGTTTGAGGATATTATACAAGTAAACGGCAAATCTGCCCCAAAAATCCGGTATGCCCGTCTCATGTTCGTATATAACGAAATATTTTATTGTAGATTTCAGTGTACTAAAAACGAATCTGCAAACGGTTTCCGTCGCAAAAAGAAAGTTTTCATGATATGAAGAAATTACTTTTTCAAAAAGTAGGTGATCATTTTTCAATGTAAATTTAACTTAGAATGAGTACCCACTTTCTGGCCACCTGAGAGAGGGGCATTTTTCTGTGTGTGTGGGGTGTTTTGGCCAAAAACACTCCCCGCCCCTCCAACCAATTTAAACAGGTAATTTTAAAGGATTTACCAAGGGTAAAAAGAAAGCCCCCCCCCCCAAAAAAAATCGTGGCCACAAAGTGGGTGATCATTTTACATTAAATTATTATGGAAAAGTGATCCTTCATTCCTTCACTTTTTTAACCTATCATTTCTTCATATCTTGGAAACTACTCGTTTGCCTTAATTATAAACATTATTTTCGTCTTCAGCGACCCCGAAAACGTTTAAGAGTGGTAATTTTAAAGCAATTTTCGAGGGTGGAGTAATTCTTCATATTTACCTTCTTTTTTTCCAATAACATAAGAAATTAAGAATTAGACAAATTTATTTTAGGAAGGCTTCGACAGGAAAGCTTTTAAAAATAAAAAATCAAGATAAACAAATGGTGCTAGTGCACTTACCGATCCGCGCTATTTTTTTAAATCGTATTTCCAGGTTTAATTAAAGTTTTATGATATTTTTTTATTCAATTGTAAGGTTAAAGTACAATATATATATATATATATATATATATATATATATATATATATATATATATATATATATATATAATTTAAAAAATAGGGATTTTTATTTTTTTTTACCCATCTATTAATTAGATAGTTAAATGTTGTAATTCGAAAGTCGTCAACGTGTGGTGCACGTGAAAGGCTCATTTCTACCGGAAAGGAAATGGCGGAAAGTCTCGCAGTTACGAAAAATATTTTTATTTTATTTAATATATTTTTATAATTTGCGATCTTAACGATCTTAATTTATTTTAATAACATGCAAACATTCCTTGACTTTACAGATAAATTTTCTGAAAATTTCAATTAAATTGATAATGTAGAAATATGGTTCTATCAACTTTGAACGAACCAAGAATTACATTTATATATATATATATATATATATATATATATATATATATATATATATATATATATATATATATATATATAGCATAAATGGTAATTAGTAAAAACCTTAAACATGTGTAACTAAGCATATAGTAATATATATATATATATATATATATATATATATATATATATATATATATTACTATATATATATATATATATATACTTGCAGGGATTTTCTGTCATCGAAATAGGTCAAACTCCTATTATTTAATTAAGCCGATTGACTACCTTCTCTAGTTAGGGACACATCGTGGTGCACCGAGAGGTAGCTTCAAATACCTCCTTGCCGTGACTTACTCCACAATACATTGTATACTACATTGCACTGTAGAGAATCTACTGTTGATTTTATAAAATTATCTGTAAGTAATGACGTCACTTAAAATAAAAATTAAAAAATCAAATATCATGGTTCGATTATGTTCTAAACAGAAACATTTATTTCGGGCGCGCTCCTGCTATATATAAGAGTCTCCTGCCGATTTTCTGAAATTATTTTTACATAATCGTTTGAATTAAAGTTTCATCATTTGAATTAAAGTATAAAAGTCAAGTATCTTGGTTCAATTGTACTCTAAAAATAAACATTCATTTACAAGACAGGGGTGCGTTCGAACTGAATGTTTCTTTTTAGAGCGCACACTGCTGTTGATTTTTTTGCTTGTGCGGTGATAAAACGTCTCAAATGCATTTGTAATGATAGGTTGTATAAAAATATTAACTTTGGTTAAATTCGGAATTTTTTCGTGCGTTATTTTTCTCATTATCGTCTTTCGATACGTATCGGGGGCTTTTCGATACAAAACCTACGTAAAAACAATATATATATATATATATATATATATATATATATATATATATATATATATATATATATATATATATATATATATATAATTTGTTTGATCGTTCTCAGAACACAAACTACGCTTTGTTCCCAGCCGAAAACCAAGGCAATTTCGTGGGTGTCTAGTTATGACATGCCTGTGTACGTATTGACATCAACTATATATGGGCTACCTCCGTAGTGCATATATTCACTGGCACTATATATTATCCAAATCGAGCGCTTTGATTCATCGCTCACGATGCCCGTTAAAAGGCAACTATAAACCCATTGTAACGATTTGATCCGTTGTTTCAAAAGTCCATTAAATCGGAAATCCATCAAACGTAAGCGTTTAATGACATACTCTGGCAGTCCAACTCCAGCGGATATGTTGCTATTCAAAAAGGTAGGTGGTCGCTTATAGCGTCCGTAATGCGATAATTAACGCAGCAGCCAATGACAGAGAATAGAGTCATGAATCTGTCTGCCGGGATGGAATTATTGACACGTGTATGTCTCGGTCTTGGGTATTAACCCTAACCCTACCTACACCCCGCTATCTCGTTTGACATCAATGCACCGCATAGATCCCGACGCACAATTGGCTTGCACAAAAAGGCTATGAAAGGGTCGTTATCAGTAGGCTTCACTGGATGTTTCCCGGTGAGTCTGAACAATGGCTGGCTGAAAAGAATGTTTGGGGTTGCGAAAAGCAAGGGTGGGCGATATTTAGACAAACTTTGGTTATAATTAGATGCGGACCGGTGCCTACAAAATGAGTAAAAGGACGTTTTGAAATGAAGAAAAAAAAAATGGGGGGGGGATAGAAAAAGAGGGACAAACCGGTTATAAGGAAGCTTCTTAATAAAATAAACAAGTAAAGAATAATTTGGATTATTTGTATTACTATTTTTTGTTGTTGTTTTATTTTTACAAGGGAGTCACTAGTTATCAAGGCCTGAAGGTTACTCGAGGATAAGCATTAATGAGTGTAATAGAGTTGGTGAAACAACAGCGTGATGATCGGCTGTGGTGCAAATTGCGTAGATTTTGATTATTTAAAAGAACGGCTCAACAAGAACTTGTGTACATTTGACTTGAAAGCGACCATGTTGTAGTGAGCTAGCAAGCAGACCCGCGGTAGAGTGTTCCAAAGGTGTGGCCAGTTCTAGGAAAGAAACTTTGTTCATGGAATTTGCGTTTAGATTTGGACACAGAAAGAGAGTGTGGGAAATCGTTGACGTCACACATTTTCAAGATCCAAGTTAAAGAGATAGCCGATGGCGATGAAATGACCGCATTCAGAAACACATTGCCATATATATATATATATATATATATATATATATATATATATAGTTGTTTATATATATATATAGTTGTTTATATATATATATATATATATATATATATATATATATATATATATATATATATAGTAATTTATAAAATATATATGGCGATTAAGCTACACTGAATATTCTGCGTTTCATCCACTGTAGGATTCGTCAGGCTTATGCGCGAATTTTGTGGTTGCTTCTTGTTTTTATATATGTTGAGGATTTCTAGTTAGCCAATCAGCTTTCTAGTATCTACCGCGCCCCCTCCTATCAGCCAATGGGCATGCATTTCATCGAACAAAGGATCTGTTGTAGAACTAGGTTAGTGGTTTAAGGTGGATCTTTCCCTCCTTTTTTTATATATGAATATACCTATGTGTATTTTTTCTTTTTTATATATGAATATACCTATGTGTATACACACACATGCACACATATATACATATATATATACATATATGTGTGATCGTTTATGTATATTCATGTCTATTTAATTTGTTTATTTGTTTGTTTTCTATTGTTATTGTTAGTTTTAAAGCTATTTTGTATCGCTATCCTAGAGTAAGTTTTATTTTGTGAACACAGTTGTTTGCTATTTCTCGTCTACAGTTTAATAGATTTTGAGATTCTTTAAAGTACAGGATAGCAAATTTTTCATGGAGGCATAATTTACATGGGTCGTCTAAATGTCTGCACGTGGTAGCTTGTCTCATTATTTTCCATTCGACTACCGGCGGGATACTGGGAACTCAAAGAAGGAGGACATTCGCCGGTAGTCGAATGGAAAATAATGAGACAAGCTACCACGTGCAGACATTACGACATGCCCCTGTTATATCAAAGAACTTACTGTTGATTTTATATGTCGGGCTTTTTGGCTTGTGAGATAATGAAACTTCTTGAATGCACTTTTGATGTCAGGCTGTGTAAAATGTTAACTTTAGTCAAAATTGCCTGTTCTTTCTTTTATCGGATTATTTCGATTATCGATACTTTTCGAAGACATTTCGAAACCAAGCCTTTCTAAGAACACTGCCAGACACATAATGTGCATTTGCGTGAAAGTTTTAAAAAATCGGTCCAGCTGTTTTCGAATGCATAGAGAACGACCTCACAGGCACACAGACACACACACACAACATTACTCGATAAGGCTATAGACTTCTTAGAAAAAGTAGCGAGGAATTGTTACGTAGCTGCATCAAAAAGGTGGCAGAATCTTAGACATATCATAATTGTCCATTTATCAAAAGAACGATTGATATCACAAATCTTTAAGATCAAAGTTAACGCGATAGGCGATTGTGACGTAATGCCCTCATTTCGAAAAACATTGTCATTCTCGGCTAAATACTTTTGATGTATCTGTTGTCCAAAACAGCCACGCTGCCTTTTTTGCAAGTTGCCAAGTGCAGGTCAAATAACATAAAGAATTACAGACCAACATAAATTCTATTTATAACTGCATGCCAGACTAACTAAAATTTTATTTCAAACTTAAGAATTACAGATAAATAAAAATGCTATTTCAACATTAAACATGACAGACTAACTAGAATTTTTTGTCAAACTTAAGAATTAGATAAACAAAAATGCTATTTCAAACTTAAGTATGACAGGCTAGCTAAAATTTTATTTCAAACAAAAGAATTACAGATAAATAAAAATGCTATTTTAAACTTAAGCATTACAGACTAGCTAAAAATTTTATTTCAAACTTAAGAATTACAGATAAACAAAAATTCTATTTTAAACTTAAGCATGACAGACTAGCTAAAAAATGTTCAAACTTAAGAATTACAGATAAACAAAAATGCTATTGTAAACTTAAGCTTGATAGACTAGTTAAACTTTTATTTCAAAGTTGAGAATTATAGATAAACAAAAAAAAATATTTCAAACTTAAGCATGACAGGCTAGCTAAATTTTTATTTCAAAGTTAAGAATTACAGATAAATAAAAATGCTATTTCAAACTTAAACATGACAGACCAACAAAAATCTTATTTCAAACTTACGCCTAATAAACCAACAAAATGCTATTTCAAACGTAGGGCTGATAGACCAACAAAAATGCTATTTCAAACTTAAGCGTCATAGACCAACAGAAAATGATGGATCAAAAAAAATGCTAATTAAAACTTAAGCATTAAGGACCAATGTAAATGACATTTCAAACTTAAGCATGGCAGAATAAAATTTACTTTAAACTTAAGCGTGATAGTCCAACGAAAATGCTATTTCAAATTTAAGCCTGATAGACCAGCAAAAATGATATTTGCATCTTAAGCAAGACATACCAACAAAAATGCTTTATTTAAACTTAAGTTTAATAGAGAAACAGAAAATGCTATTTCAGACTTAAGCATGACAGACTAATAAGTATGCTATTTCAAACGTAAGTATGATAGAGCAACAAAATTCTATTTAAAATTTTTGTATATTGAATTAACAAAAGTGATATTTAAAACTATAACTTGATATACCAGCAAAAATTTTATTTATAACTTAAGAATGACAGATCAATGAAATTATTATTTCAAACTTAAGCATAGGGGGGAGCCAAGGACAATTTTATATCACAGTTAAGCATGACTTACCAACAAAAATGCTTTTTCAAATTGAAGTGTGACAGATCCAAGAAAATGCTTTTTCAAACTTAAGTGTGAGCGACCAACAAAAGTGATATTCCTTTGCTTAAGCTTGACTTATGGAATCACTGACCAGCGGACAGAGCATTTTAATAAGATACACTGTTTCTGCTACAAAATGAAATCAACTTGGCTGGGAGGGACGGTTGGTTATTACGAAACAGATAGCAATGGAGATAGCAGACGATATAAGCAAATCACATTTCACAATGAGGCGGCCATATTGGTCTAAATGCGGCCAATGATCAGAATCATAAAGCTGTTAAAGTCTGTACGTAATCGCCGATAAAAACCGCAAATAAATCTTTTAATGGCGCTGTAGGCTAAATGTCAAAGCTTCGGCCGTTTTTGATATGCTGATACGTTGTTGGCATGTTACATATCTTGAACTGGCAGGAAGAGCCGTCCAAGTATGATATCGTAGTACTCAAACATGCCTGGACCCTTTAAATAAGTTCACGTAGAATATGCTCTATTCGATTTCTCCTTTGCATCAATGATCTTCCAGAGACAATTATTCAGAAGATTAACAGTTAATGCCGATGGTACCACTCTTTATTCTAGTGTTTCTTCTCCTCCATTTCCGTCGGATCAGTTGAAATATGTGTACTGTTGTGACCCTTTCGGCTGTGATCATAACGTAGTATCGGTGTTAACAGGGTCAAAACATTATTATTATTATTACTATTATTATTATTATTATTATTATTATTATTATTATTATTATTATTGGCTCACATGGAGCTTTTACACAAGTCAACAAACGATCTGATTGCAAACCTGTGGTGTTCTCTGGAAGCTGAGTGACAACAAGTCTCCCCAGACGTCCAGCTTTCTCCACCCCTTTCGATAGCATTTGCAAATGAATTTGCGTCATCGCAACAGCCTCTTACCATTGATTTCTTGCTGGCAGTTTAAACTGGAATTTGAGTGGCAATAAGCCTCCCCAAGGTCCCAGTTCTCTTTGCGCTTGTCCAGCCGAGGTCTGGCCAGCGCTCTCTCCTCGGTTTTTCAATCCTTCTTGACTCTTCTCGGCTCTTTGGTATCACTTTTCTATTGGAAAGAACGGTGATGTGAAAATGGGGGAAGGATGCATGATGGGAATGTAGAACTTGTAGATATACAGCTTCGGTGTTCTTCATTCTCTGTAACGCTTATTCGTTATATTGCCTTCTTGTATTATTTTCCGCATTATTACTATTAATAATAATAATAATAATAATAGTTGATTCAGGGTCGCTGGATCAATTGTTATGATTAGAAAAACAAACAATTAAATTGGGAAAACATGATCGATACATAATAATATCACAAAAAGAATCTGAAAATAGAAAATAGATGTAAACATTATTTTTGGTTTGTATAAACAAATAACTAGACTGGAGTTACATCAGGTTGGTCTGAGACACGTAATGATGTGATGTAAAGAAACACGTGATATATGTAGATTTGGGGAGATTCAAGGCAGTCGTTACCTGGACATCAGAAAGAACGGACGACTCAAGATAACGTGGGAAGCGGCGACACTTTGGACAGCCAAGATGTAAAGAACGTGTAATCTCTGAAAATGCCGGACAGATCACAAGAATACATGTTCATTAATAATTCGGGTATGTGTTGTGTTATTTACATCTGTTAAAGAAAAACTGGCGTGGCCTCTGGATATATAACACAATGATTTTTCCAGGGAATATTATCTAGAAAATTACCATCTTTGCTGATGATACAAATCTCGATTCTTGCGTTGCTTCTCGTCTGATTCCTTTAGATCAGTTGAAATATGCAGCTATCTGGAAGTTGACCTGCGGTCACTTGTGGATTGGGGTAAAAATAGATTATTTCGTTAAAATCTTATTAAAACTCCACTTGTGTCTTTCATTCGTGAGTTTCCGTGGCACTATTTCTTAGGTGTCACTCTCAACGTAATAACACAAATATTTTTGCTGAGTGATGGGGTCTGTCGCGTAAGGATTAGGCAATAAATTACCAATAATCCCATCTTACAGAACTCTTTCTCTTTCTTTCTTTCTTTCTTTCTCTCTTTCTCTCTGTCTTTCTTTCTTTCTCGACTGAGCATCATGCAGTAAACATGTATATTTTGGTGTCTCCCAGCAAACAATAATCTAAAGATAGTCTAGAATGTGATAAAAAAAGTTATTTTTAATAACTTTTTTATGTATAATATTGAGAAATAGTTTAGTTCTCTTTTACTACAAATCTGTGTTGCGTGTCATTTGTCACAACCAAACCGTCATCACAAGCCAGAAACGACGATCTGAACTGGAACACTCAGAAGAATAATGACCTGAATTGTGTAGTGGGTTATGTGACATTTACACTTAAGATCGCATATGATTGATTCAAAAAGTGGGGGATCACTATTCTATATTAATTCCACGTAAAATGGATTTGGACATCAGAGTAGCAAATATTAACCTTGGAGATTAGATTAGCACGTATTGGATTTGGACATTAGAGTAGCACGTATTGAATTTGGACATTAGAGTAGCACGTATTGAATTTGGACATTAGAGTAGCACGTATTGGATTTGGACATTAGAGTAGCACGTATTGCATTTGGAAATTAGATTATCACGTATTGGATTTGGATATTAGAGTAGCACCAATTGGATTTGGACATTAGAGTAGCACGTATTGGATGTGGACATTACATTAGCACGTATTGGATTTGGACATTAAAGTAGCATGTATTGGATTAGGACATTAGATTATCACGTGTTGGATTTGGACATGAGATTAGCACGTATTGGATTTGGACATTACATTAGCACATATTGGATTTGGATATTAGATAATCACATATTGGATTTGGACGTTAGAGTAGCCATATTGTATTTGGACATTAGAGTAGCACCTATTGGATTTGGACATTAGATTAGCACATATTGGATTTCGACATTAGAGTAGCACGTATTGGATTTGGACATTAGATTAGCACATATTGGATTTGGACATTAGAGCAGCACATATTGGATTTGGACATTAGATTAGCACGTACTGGGTTTGGACATTAGAGTAGAACGTATGTGATTTGGACATTAGATTAGAACATATTGAATTTGGACATTAGAGTAGCACATATTGGATTTGGACATTAGAGTAGCACATAATGGATTTGGACAGTAGAGTAGCACATAATGGATTAGGACATAAGAGTAGCACATAATGGATTTGGACATTAGAGTAGCACGTATTGGATTTGGACATTAGAGTAGCACATATTGGATTTGGTCTTTAGAGTAGCACATAATGGATTTGGACATTAGAGTAGCACCTAGTTGATTTCAGACATTGCAGTAGGATATATTGGATTTGGATCTTAGAGTAGCACGTATTGGATTTGGATGTTGAAGTAGCAAGTTGTGGATTTGGACATTGAAGTAGCACATATTGGATTTGTACATTAGAGTAGCACGTATTGGATTTGGACATTAGAATAGGACATATTTGATTTGGACATTGGAGTAGCACTATTTGATTTGGACATTAGAGTGGCACATATTGGATTTCGACATAAGAGTAGCACGTATTTGATTTGGACATTAGAGTGGCACATATTGGATTTAGATATTAGATTAGCACATATTGGATTTGGACATTATATTATCACATATTGGATTTGGACGTAGCCGTATTGTATTTGGACAGTAGATTAGCACGTATTGGATTAAGACATTAGAATAACACGTATTGGATTTGGACATAAGATTAGCATGTATTTGATTTGGACATTAAGTTATACGTATTGGATTTGGACATTAGAGTAGCATGTGTTGGATTTGGACATTTTATTAGCACGTAATGGATTTGGACTTTAGATTAGCACCTATTGGATTTGGACATTAGAGTAGCACGTATTGGATTTGGACAGTAGATTTGCACGCATGGGATTTGGACATTAGAGGAACACGTATTAGATTTGGACATTAAAGTAGAATGTATTGGATTTGGACATTAGATTATCACATATTGAATTAGGACATGAGATAAGAACGTATTGGAATTTGGACATTAGAGTAGCACGTATTAATTTTGGATATTAGAGTAGTACATATTGGAGTTGGACATAAGATTATCACATATTTGGATGTTTATGTTTGAGTAGCACTTATTGTATTTTGACATTAGATTACGATGTATTGGATTTAGACATTCGAGTAGCATGTATTGGATTGTGACATTAGAGTAGGACATATTGAATTTGGATATTAGATTAGCACGTATTGGATTTGGACACTAGAGTAGCACGTATTGGATTTGGACGTTAGATTAGCACGTATTGGATTTCGACATTAGAGTAGCATGTATTGGATTTGCACGTGGAAGTAGCACGTATTGAATTTGGATTTTAAAGTAGCAAGCAACTACCTATATATTATTTATATATGTATATATATATTATTTTTCAAATATAAATCCGTCTTTTTCGAAAGTTTCATCAGGCAGTGGATAATTATATTTTGTAAATTATGTTTTAAAAATAATATATATGCCGCGTCCCATGTTGGATGCCAAATTGATTAAAATGAAATCGATTCCCAACTCGCATTTAGGTAAAAATTCACTTTCATAAATAATTGACTTCATTCAAGACGTATCACAAAAACAAAACAAATAACATATACAGTCCTGATTAAAATCATAAGACCACTTAAGAAAGTAAGCATTTATGCACATTATCGAATATTTAATCAAACAAATGGTCGAAACCATTGCCAAAAGGGAAAATATGATGAAAAAAATGAAATCTACTTCATTCGAAATCTTAACCCTGATCTAATAATTATTTTTTTAAAAAACAGACATTTTCACCTGGTCAGGATGATAAGACCACTGATAATTTATCTAACAAAAGGCAATTATAAATTACTAAAAAGGATCTCAATATTTAGTATAGCCTCCATTATTACGAATTACTTCAAAAAATCTCTTCGGCATGCTTGTGACTAAGTTTTTTATCAATTGCAAAGGAATTTTATCTCATGTACTGAAAACTTAATCAGAAAGTTCCTTTATCGAATCATACTGGGTTCCATCCTTGAACTCTTCTTTTGCCATTAATCCCCAAAGATTTTCAATTGGATTGAGGTCCGGAGAACATGCTGGATGATCTAACAATTCTATATTATTTGAAGAAAAGTATTCTCGTGCTCGTCGAGAAGGGTGTATCGCAGCATTGTCTTGCTGGAAAATCCAATTTCTTCCACACAGACGTGGACCTTCACTCCTGATAGAAGCATTTTCAAGCATACTTCAATGATGTTTGCCGGCCTTTCACTACTTGCAACTTTAGGGTCCCAGCTGACAAGAAAGCACCCCAGATCATTAAAGACCCTCCTCCACTATGCCGAGTTGAAAAAAGTCTCTTTGGGCAAATTTTTATCATGTAAATAGTGTTGAAATCCATCTGGACCATATAGATTAAACTTTTTCTCATTGGAGAAAATTACATTTTCCCACTTCTCTTCATCCCAAGTTTGGTATTTGGCGGCATATTTAAGTCGGTTAGTTTTGTGCTGTTCAAGAAGACGTGGTTTCTGCAGTCGCTTTAAATGATTGAAACCCTTCATTTTCAGATGCCTTCTGATGGTTTTAGGACTACATTCTGCTGCTGTTTGGCTTTTCAATCGACTTGAGCTCATACTGGAGTTTTTTTTAAACTTCTTCTGATACGGCAATCCAGTGATGGGGTTATTTTGTTTTGGTCGACCTGGGCTCTTTTGTGCCCATATTGATCTGGAATTCTTAAAAAATGTGTGATGACCGTTTTGCTACGGTTCACTTCGTTTGCAATGGATCTATAGGAGAGTCCACCCCCATTAAGCTCAAAGATCCTTCCTCTCTCAAACTCTGATAATGGTTTCCCTTTTGCCATTTATAATTTAGTAAGATGTTTTTATCCACTAACAAGTTGCTTTTAGTAACATAGAAAGCTTTTCGTATTCATTTTTTCAAAACTAGCCGATTTTATTAAAGTGGTCTTATCATTTTGACCAGGTGAAAATGTTTGTTTTTTAAAAAATAATTATTAGATCAGGGTTAAGGTTTCGAAGGAGCAGATTTCATTTTTTTCCCATCATATTTTCCCTTTTAGCAATGGTTTCAACCATTTGTTTGATTAAAAATTAGATATTATGCGTAAACGCTTACTTTCTTTTGACCAAGATTTTTTAAAGTGGTATTTATTGAAGTAGAATTTTTAAAAGTTATATTTTTTGAAATAGGATTTTTTAAAAGTGGGATTAAAAATGGGATTTTTTTTCAAGTGGTATATTTTAAAGTGGAATTTTTTAAAGTGGGATTTTTTACAAGTGGGATTTTTTTAAAGTGGGATTTTTTACAAGTGGGATTTTTTAAGTGGATTTTTTAAATTGGAATTTTTTAAAGTGGGATTATTTGAAGTGGAATTTTTTAAAGTGGGATTTTTTGAAGTTGAATTTTTTAAAGTGGGATTCTTTTAAGTGGGATTTTGTAAAGTGGGATTTTTTTCAAGTGGGAGTAATTATCATGTTGAAAATAATACCAATAAATTACTTTGAATCTCCGGATCTCGTTTTTTCACTGAGAAAGAAAATAATCATCTATCCCGCAAACTACGCCTGCACCCCCTCTAAAGTTCAAACAATCCTCACCGTGATATGGGGTAATGGGAATGTGGTAAAGTCAGAGGTATACCGTCTGGAACTCTAGTTCCTGGCAGGGTCATCCATAAAGGACTGAATTTGTAGCAAGATATCTATTAGGACCGCATTCCAGCTAACAGTGCGCAGGTGAGGAGACATCGGCATCAGGATCCGTCATCATTTAGTCTTTTCTTCCGCTACGTTTAGAAAACAAAGACATGTCAGGCGCGGCATCACAAACCAATGAAGTGAGAGTAGTGACGTTGCTTTTAGGCCATTCATTTTATGTTCAGGGTAAAACCTTGCCCGACTTCGTATGCAACTGCTGAGAAAAACGCAGACCAGATAATCCGGATGCAAAAACTTCGCAAAGTGCATGCAGAAAACCAACTCGCCCCACCAACAGCAACTCTGACTGAAAACCTGTGTGTGCCAAGTTCGAATGCAATTCGTTCTACAGAAAAATTTTCATCAAACTCAGACTTGATCTCTTGAATGAAGGAAAATAAAAATAGTAAAAAAAAAAAAAAAATATAAAAAACACAAAACAAAAAAAGGACGATACCAATTTGTATATTTTTAATTTTTTTCAAAAATTAATGTTTTTGTCCGTTTGCTTCTCGTTTTATGTTCGCGTTTGGATTTTTTGTTGGTGTTGTTATTTTTGAAGTTTTTGTTGTTGTTATTTTTGAAGTTTTTTGTTGTTTTGTTTTTGAAGTTGTTTTTTTTTTGTTTTGTTCTTTAGTTATCCTCATGATGATGGCGGATGCTTTAATTTCTGTCCCTTCTGCGTCCTGAAGATCAACTTGCCGATCGAAACGTCGTGAACTGAAAAATAATAAATAAGCAATTAACTAATGACAACGATGAAAAAATAAAATAAATCAATGACATGCACACACACACACACACACACACACACACATATACATACCTTCATACATACATATACACAGACGTGTGTGCATGTATGAAAAAAAAAGAAAAGAAAAAACAATTAAACACAAGAACAAATTATATTAAAACGAAAGCTTTGCCGGTTTAGTTCAACGAAAGTCATCAGAAAAATTGATCCGACCGAAGCCGTTAAAGCACTCGCATTTTTTAAATTTCTTTCTGTGTTTAATTTGTTTGCATTTTTTTTTTTTTTTTTTCACACGGTATCTCCACATTTCCTTTTATGATATATTATGTATTTTATCCTAGAGAGAGAGAGGGGGGGGAACAGACGGACAGACAGACAGACAGACAGACACGGAAAGAGAGGGGGGAGAGAGTATATATGAACTATGTTTCCATTTTCAGAGGCGTACCATGGTTTTATTTAGTTGGATTGACCTTTAAATTGGTCAAGGTCAATCCACCTCGATAAAACTATTGTACATGCCTGAAATATGTAAGATTGTTTTCAAATAAAGTAAAGGCTTTATTGATCTATTTGCAACACATCATCATGATGCTCTCCCTCTCTCCTTCTCTCTCTCTCTCTCTCTCTCTCTCTCTCTCTCTCTCTCTCTCTTTCAGATGTACATATATATATATACTAGCAGGTTACCCGGTATTGCCCGTTCATAAAATACGCTTAACTATGATATTTTAATTAATGCAGATTTCCTATTTATCATTATACTAGCCTGGGTGCCCGGCGCTGCCCGGGTGTTTGGAGGTGTATGTTGAAGAAAAAAAAAGTGGTAGTTAGCAGGCAGGCTCGAACCCGCATCGCGAAGGAGGAAAAGAACCTGAAAAATAAAGTGAGGTCTTTCCTGTTGTAAATTAATCGAAAAGAGAGGGATGACTTTCGAAAATATCGGCGAAAAAGGCGACCCCCTCCTTGTAGAAAAGTGCCAAGTTAAGAGGTAAAAAAATTAATGTTTTTAGCCAATTGTTCGATATTTGTCGTCCGAAGGGTCGAGCTTCAAAACAATATCAATCTCGTAAAAATCTGTCGCCTCTGTCGAATGTTTTAGGCATACATACATACATACATACATACATACATACATACATACATACATACATTTAAACAGACAGATGAGATGTATATTATAGATTATAGATGATCCAATATATAGTAATAATTTTAAAAGTTTTTTTGAATGAATCGTGCGCCACCAACAAGAATCGAAACCAAAACTTTTAGTTTAAGATTTCCTTTTCTTTTGACATTAATGCCTGAGCTATGAAGACATATTTGCTGCAAGGGTAAAAATTAAAACATGGCATGAATATTCGTTATGCCGTCGTTCGACCTTCACTTGACAAATTGCATTTTTTTTTAACTTTCACACTTTTGCACCGATTCTCCCCGGCTAAAACCCAACTATAAAGTTTCGCATGGGTTCGAATACCCTATATATTAAGTTCTCTGTCTGTAGACCAAAAACTGACAGATAAGTTTGGTAGGTAAAATATTTTAAACAAATATATATACGCATACATAAATTTATATAGAAAGAGGTTTGTGCTTACTATAACCTTTTTACGCAAATATTACGAAAGTATAAATCATGTAGAATATCTGCATGAATATAATTACACGTAATAGTTTACTAAAGATGAGCATCCCATAAGGAAACAAAAAAAAAAAAAAAAAAACTAATACTGGATGAATTAAAATGAATGTTTAAAAGAATATGCAAATTATCTAGATTTTTTGCAGGTGAATGCAATTCCACGAACTCAGTACCCTGTATATCAAATTTCGAGTCTGTAGATTGAAAATTGACAAAGTTATTGCGAAGGAAAATGTACACAGACACACAGACACGTTCACTTTATATATATATATATATATATATATATATATATATATATATATATATATATATATATTTACTGTAAATATAATTTATTCTATATATCTCATCTATTATGTAAAAGTAAGTTTATGTGTGTGTGTGAGAGAGAGAGAGAGAGAGAGAGAGAGAGAGAGAGAGAGAAAGAGAGAGCGAGAGTTCCCTATGTATCGAAAACGACTGACCCAACTTTTATAAAATTTCACACGAAGGTACTTTATGCATTTGGTAGTGTATGTACCGATAATCGATGAAAGAAGGGACAGGCCATTTTGACCAAAGGTAACACCTTACACCGCCTAATATCTCGGATGCATTTGAGAAGCTTTATTACCACACAAGCCGAAGGGACCAACAACAATAGTAGGTTCTTTGATATATCAGGGACGCATTCGAAATGAATGCTTCTGGTAAAAGTAAAATGATACTTGAAGTTTTCATTTTAAACTTAAAGTCAAGCCATTATCACCGCACAAATAGTAAGGCTAGGCATATAAAATCAACAGCAAGTTCTTTGATATGATAGGGGCGCGTTCGACATGAATACTTCTGTTGAGATCGCAACTGGAGCATGATACTTGACTTTTGCTTTTTAAACTTTAATTCAGAGTCTGCGGGGAGGCACGGGAAGCTTAGTCCCGACGCATCACGAGAAGTCCACAACTGAAACAGGCAATCTATCGGCGATTTTGATGACGAAGAATATATGGAAGTGTGAAACATTCGTTGACCATGATTCAATCCCGAGTAACGTCGGGTCTTCCTGATAGTGTATATATATATATATATATATATATATATATATATATATATATATATATATATATATATATATATACAGGGTGTCTCAGAAGTCGCGCACCATATATTTATATTTATATTTTTTTTTTGTTTCAGATTTTATTCGATATGGGCGACTATTTCCTTTGGGGACATCTTAAATCTGTAGTTTACCAGAATCGTCCACGCACTCTTGGTGATTTTAAAGATGCGATAATAATTGAATGTCAAAAAATTACTACTGAAACCCTCATTAGAGTAAAAGATAGTTTTATAAAGAGAATCGATGCATGCATTCAGGCTGAAGGTGAACAATTTGAGCATCTATTGTGATTTTGATTAATAAAATTGATATTCATTGATATTCATATTTGTTTTTATATAAATCTATATGGTGCGCGACTTCTGGGACACCCTGTATATATATATATATATATATATATATATATATATATATATATATATATATATATATATATATATATATATTGCTATGAATATATAGAGGGAGAGATGTATAAGGAACATGGGCATGTCTTATGTAGTTTCTACATAATATATACACAGGTATAAAACAAATGGAGTGAACCTGAATGCCTACTGAAGAGAACTTGAATGCCTACTAGACACTATTCTCGAGTGTCTAAGGTCTATCTGTACAGGAGTTTGCCAGAACAACCTGGCATTAAGATACTTTTCCCTGGAAGTAAACCCTGACCAAATATTCAAAATCACATAGTATTCGCTGACCAATATCTCCTTTCTATGGCTAACCCAGATTAGCGTTTACAAGGAATGGAGCACCTTTTTCAAGTTGTTATCTCAAGTAATAGCACGAAGCTGAATACTCCACCAGACTAGATAAATTCATGTCCTGGAATCCATTAAGACTAAGAAACCCAAACAAAAGATATAATAAAACGTATAAAAATGGTTAATTGGGGAGAGGAAAATTATGTTCTCAATTTCTTTACTAACTCAGTGTTTGAGAGATAAAGAACTTTAATGGAACATTCGAATATCTATGTATCTCATATAGAGTTCAAGTGTTAGCCCCATGTAGGGGGCCCCTTGATTTTTAAGAACTTCGATTGAAGTAAAATAAAACAAAAACGGAAATCTGTCATTTCGATAGTTAATAGTATGATTACACTTATAAACATTTATAAAGTTCACATAAATGTAAAAAAAAAAAAAGAATACAACACGAAAACATTAATGATGATATTTTTTTTTTCAAATGTTTATTTGAAATATGAGGAATGCTAAAAACATTATTGACGATATGAATTCAATCGTGATTGGTTCTTGTCTTGATGCTTGGTCATATATATGCACATATATACATATACATACTTGTTCATATATATATATATATATATATATATATATATATATATATATATATATAGACATACTTGTTCATATATGTACACACATATACATATACATACTTGCACATATATAGATGCACATATATGTATATACATACTTGGACATATATACATGCATGTACATATATACCCACATGTACATTATATATATATATATATACATATATATATATATATATATGTATATATATGTGTGTGTGTGTGTGTGTGTGTGTGTTAATCTCAGGCATATTTGGTAAAATATGACGAAAACGTGTAATCAACATTTTTTGATAGATGTCTGTTCAAGTTTCATAATGAATGCATCGGTAACTCTTGTATTCTAAACATATATAGGTGAAATTTCGCCCTTTACCAGACAAACATTGTCATTATTAAAAAAACCTAGTATCACTTGTTAACTGTCCATTTCCTATAATCATCGAGGTATATATAATGGGCCAGGAGAATAGAGTTCAATCTTAGGCAGGATCATACTTGACGCCTCTTTGTTAACCATTCAACTTTATAAGGTCATGAACAAGGGTTATGTAGAGGAATCCTAGGAAAGAAGTGTCAGCCTCCCTTGCTGCTGTAGCTAATACACCCGGAGCATGCGAGTTTCTCTCGGCTATGGCCACTCACTTTATTTATTTACTAAAGCCGTAAATAAATACTTTATTTTTTTTTAATAACTGGGTACCATGAGCTGGGGTAATCCTGGCCACCCTATTTTATCGCTATATGTTTTAATTTGCTTCAGTCCCTATCCATCCGGTACACATCTATTTTGTATTGACTGCTATAAATTTCCTGCAATACACAAAACATTTGCTTAAACCGAAAGTACTTGGAATTATTAACACGAAAAACTTATTAACAAGTTCGTGAACTGAAACAAATACTCCCACAAGAAACTTGAGTAGACCTCTATCAAAGTATGTAGATTTTGATCCAAACTTGTGTAGACACACACACGTGTGTGTATATATATATATATATATATATATATATATATATATATATATGCGTCTGATACTATACACGAGTATCAGAAGCTATTGATACGCGCGGTTTAATAAGATATAATAAAGAATATCACATGTGCCCCGCTCTTTATTCAGTGATCTAATGCTGAAATTACGGAATTTTCAACATGCTTGACATTAAAAGTGGTCGAAATCGAAAAGGTGACGCGGTTAGCAAAAAAAAAAAAATACTTGAATTAATACAGAGAAATATATAATAAATAATGTTATAAGCTCAGCTGATCTACAAATCTAACGGTATAATGAACTTACCGAGACAATAGAGTTACATGTAAAAAGTCGAGTAGCAGTTATGATCTCAGAATCATGACGTATACTTCTGTAACCTACTTTTGTCCATACACTTTTTATTTATTATATCACTGTGTCTTGATTATTACCGGTCTGCAAGGCAAGAACACTGGCAAAGAGGAATTCGAGACGTACGTCTCCACAACATAATTAAACACTAAAATTAATTGATTAAACATTTTAATAATTTATTAATGAGATAATTCTACTTAATTAACAAAATTAACAAAGAATAAATTAAAATATTAAGTTATTAACACCAATTACATTTAGCTGTTTATTGTATACGTTTATTATTAGTTATTTTTTCTTTTACATTATTTTACTTATTTTGTTCTAACCGTTTTAATCTTTAACATTTCAATTTGATTTTCAGGTATGTATAGAGTTAATGGTATTGACATTTTTATCTGAGTAATTTTTGAATAAACTGTAGTGAAATCTGTTATTTTTTTGTTTTTGTCAATAATCGTAAAATGGGACAAATTATGCCAGTGAAGTAATTCAAGCAGTGTTAATTAGTTTTGTGGGGAGAACTTAATTGAAGAGTGTAAGCGTTTGTTATTTTCTTCGTAGGAATCAGTATTTGAGAATAAATTTAGTCGGATTAAATGTAATAATTTGTAAACGTATATGCAACCCTTTGCTGCATACGCTTTGGTAGTTGCTGTAAGTGGGGAATGTTAAAGATTTGCAAAGGAAATGTGTTGTTGGTTTCCTATAATTGTCGAATTTCACAGGAAAGTTTAAGATCATTTTAATCTATGCATAAATACAATATGGCGATGAATGTGACGTTAATCAGCATTAATTTGGCGGTAGTGTAAAGATGAAAAAATTGTATCATGTAACAAAAAAAAAACAAAAAAAAACGGAGAACAGTAATTTATGTTCTGTAAACCAGAGAACATTTTTATCATTACATCCCCAGCAAATTACAGACAACTCAGTGACGTAACATTGCGCCGCCATTTATAGTCAGAATATTCAATTTGGTATAAGAGTTCCAATGCTCCAATTTTTCACCATTCGACCACTGCCTGAAGAAGAGAGCACATGTGCTATAACTTTAGCCCAAACGAGCAAACTTTCATATACATTCTGAAACATGCTCTTAGAAACGTTACTGAGCACTCTGCTTTTTTATTTTTTCATAATATACAAAATTATATATATATATATATATATATATATATATATATATATAGTGTGTGTGTGTGTGTGTGATGCGGTAATGTCAAGGATGATAATGGAAGAAAGAGATGATGCAAATGTTCAAGAAAATTCACTAAGAAATGGAAGTATGTTGTAAGTTTGCTGTATACTACAAACGAATGAGATGACATCTGAATATTCACGGAAATATTTGTATTTTATTTATTTAAAAGCTTTCAATATATGTGTGTGTGTGTGTTTTATATTTCACTCTTTGTGTATATCAATCCTTTTTGCTTACAAGCTCGATGTCTGTCAAATATTACAACAGAGCACATATAAAAGAATAACAGTATAGTTACATTACATAATACAAATATTTATTTTTATGCAAAACAGCTTATCCTCCATGTTAAAATTTCAGTACATTTTTTACAGATTCGTTTCGTTATGCAGCCACAAACGATTATCATTATTATGTGAATACCGTTCGTGCATATACTCTTCAAAAAAAAAAATTAGACATTCTTAGCTTAGATAGAAAAAAAAACGCAGGACAATATAATTCTGCAAGAAAAAAAAAGTTCATAGAAGACTTAACATGGTGTGTTTGTTCCGCCAGCCATCTTTGTTCATATTTTTCTTCTTGCAGCATTATATTGTCATGCATTTAATTCTGCATAAAGAATTTCTAATTTTTCTGAAGAGTATATGCACGAAATGAGACAGTATTGGCATAATAATAATAATAATAATAATAATAATAATAATAATAATAATAATAATAATAATAATAATAATAACAATAATAATAATCGTACATATTTCTGCATAACGAAACAGATCTGTTAAAAATGTAAAAAATATTTTACATGCTGGAGGAGTTGTTTTGCATGAAAAATAATTATTTGGATCTTGGAATGAAACTATACTGTTATTCTTTTATATATGCTTTAATGATGTGTTTAACACACAGTGAGCTTATATATATATATATATATATATATATATACATACACATATTATGTATATATATATATATATACATATTATGTATATACATACACATATTATGTATATATATACATATTATGTATATATATACATATTATGTATATATATATACATATTATGTATATATATATACACACATTATGTATATATATACATATGTATATATATACATATTATGTATATATATACATATTATGTATATATATATACACATATTATGTATATATATATATACATATTATGTATATATATACATAATATATATATATACATATTATGTATATATATACATATTATGTATATATATACATATTATGTATATATATATATATACATAATATATATATACATATTATGTATATATATATACATAATATGTATATATATATGAATACATATTATGTATATATATATATATGTATATATATGTACATATTATGTATGTATATATACATTGAAAGCATTATTAGTTGAAGGTGTGATCATCGATTTTTTGGCTTGTGTACTGCAGGATATTCATATGTGAAACTATTTTATTATTGTTGATTTTTTCTTGATGATTCTCTTTTTACTGTAATAGTCAAACACTGATGGCAAACGCCGCAGATGAAACGGCCGTTAAGATAAAAGTTTGCTTTGACAGGATCTTTTAGTCGAGTCTTAATCGAACCCAATTCATATTAGATTTCCGAATGTGAGATGATACAGAATTATTTCCACAAACAACGTAGCGGTCCACACAAACAATGAAAGCTGCAGGCTCGAAGAGCTGGACTCGAGTTTCGCCAAGATTTGAAACGTGAGTCAATTCTTTGCGAGGTAAGTGCTCTGCCTCCGAGTCACCACGTCTTATAAAAGAAAGCTTATTGACTAAGATGGACGCAGCAAATAAAGATGAAGTTCGACTGTGGAATATACCTACTGCATATATGTATATAACTACTAGTAAATACATTCAACACTCGGACTTCACCGTTGTTTGCTTGATTTGTGTTAGTCAATAGATGCTATTTTATCTGATGTTATAACAGAGTAAACGTCACACATGCAAGTGGCTCGTATTTTGAATCCTGTGTTCAGATATGTTATACTGACAAGCCCAGACTTCCGGTGTGCGCCCTTTATGGCTTGTGTGAGCTGCGACGTTGTTTGATTGCAGAAATAATTATATATATATATATATATATATTTCTGTATAAATATACTTCCTTATAATATATAACAATCCTTATTTAAGAAGCTCAATATAATTGCAGAGCAATACAGTGAATAAATGATAAAAGTCTATATTCCAAAATTCATGGCGTTGACCATCTTATAATTTGTTCCTTTAATTCAGTTGACATTGACAATCTTGACAGTATAATAATTAAGTAATTGGTTTTGCTGGTCAATATCATGAATTTTAGAATATAGTTTTTTGTCATTTATTCACTATATATATATATATATATATATATATATATATATATATATATATATATATATATATATATATATATATATATATCTGGTCTGCAGTTTAACTTGTTGCTGGCTATCTTGCTCTTGCTTGTTGCTGGATCTCAACATTTTGAACCGAGAAAGAGACTTAGCTGTCGTATAAAGTTAAGACTCTGTAACATCATCTGTGTATAGATACTCCCTCAGGCATTTGTCTATTAAAATGGTCCTGTGGTGATGGAAGTCATTTTTGGGCTCATGAACTTTAAGTGTCTGAGGGAGTGGCACTCATCTGACAAGACGTTGCAATCATCATATATATATATACATATATATATATATATATATATATATATATTGTGCTCTTATTTTGATATTTTCTTTATAATCAAGCGTCTTGCTGGGTTTTTTTCCACCTATCTTATATATATATATATATATATATATATATATATATATATATGTATATATGTGTGTGTGTGTGTGTGTGTTTTACAACCTCAAAACATTAATTTAGTTCATAACAATTGTTTCTGCAGACGAGAGATCTCATCTGTTTGTTTATTTTTTAAATATATACCTCAAATATAAATATGAGTTATCTCCCTTATAATTTTCCCATTATTAGTGAAAAGAGTTTCATAATAAGGATGATCTGAGCTGGAGTATTTTTTTTTTTTTTTTTGTAAATTGTAACGAAATATACTTTTATATGGCTGTCAGCATAATCACGGTGACTCAGCAGTTTCCATTAGATCCCCAAAGTTAAGCTACTTTGAGCCTGGTTAGTACTAAAAGAGGTGACCATTTTGGAATGTGTTCTCTGCTTGTCTCGGCATTGTTTCCAGCTGTCCTGGACTTTTCTTTGCCACTAGATTCAAGCAGTGCTGATTCAGGAGATGTGCAGTCGAGGGTTGTGCAACACTTACCTCACCATTACACATACAACCACCATTACAGGAGGCATCTATTGTTTTTTTCAAGACTGAACGGAGGCGTTTTATATATATATATGTCGGCGGCTTTCATCCTAGGTGTGTTAAACATTGCTTGACTTTGGTGATCTAACGAAAACCATTGTATAAGTGTGATTATGCCGTATTATACGCTATTATAATGCCATTAATATGGTACTATAATTATAAAAAGAATATATTCGCTAGCCAGAAACGAAGTTCGATTGGTCAGTTTAAATGCTATTCAGGTTTGACTTTAAGTGTGTAGATGTCGTGTTTTCCATGAATTTAAAAAGAATGAATGCTGTCGAAATAGGCTCTTTGATATAAAGTTTGTCTTTAAAGGTTCCATGATATGCAAGTAGCCAAATAATGACCATCATTTTCAGAACTTTAAAAAAAAAAAAAAATTGTCCATTTTTTTTTCTTTCCATCTGTGTTTTTTTTCTGAAAAAATTTTTTTTTTTTCAAGTTTATTTTTTATTTATTTATTTTCATTGCTTTCATTGTAAGTCAATCTTTATTATTATTATTTTTTTTTTCATCTTTTATTAGTTTTTGTCCCTTTGGCATTTTTTTTTTTACAAAAAAAAAAATTAATAAAATTTTTTGTGTCTCTTTACAATAACCCCACCATGAAAAATCGCCATTATGATTTATTTATTTATTCATTGAATAGTCAAGCATTTGATGCGGGTATTATAATAGACATAAACTTTCAGAATATCAACGCATTTTGGTAACAAACAAGTAGTTTTCATTTTATTTAAAACCAGCAGCACTACCTGGCATTGCCTACGACAAAAGTGCAACATTTTTCTATTAACACATCTATCTTTCTTTTCCTACTCCCGTGTTTCCCACTTTCTCCCCAAATCCTTTTTTATCCTCTGCACAGTCCATTCCTCTCAAGCTAGACATATGCACACACATACACACAGACAACTCTCCTTTATATAATAGATCCCTCATCAAATCGGTTGCCATTTTCTTTTCAAATTAGCATATTATAACACTGAAAAACAAAGTTAACCTCAGAGAATAAATTAATTTTTTTTCTAAGTTGTAGATATTATTCATTCGAGGTAACGCTGATCAAAACTACCACCTTTGTGAGTCTTTGTTTAGTAGTTTGGAACATTTAGCTGGTAATACGAACACACACACATACCTACGCAGATAACTGCCCTTTATGTAATAGATTATGGTAATTTCTATAATAATGACCTCACAACAACAAAAGAAATACTATATTGTCACTAATTCCCAAAAGGAGATGCCTTAGAGAATGGTCCCATAACCAGAAAACAGATACTACACTACGCTCTCCCACACAAAGAAAGTGATGGTGATGACTTCCCCAGCCCAACAAAAATTTTAAGAAAATGATTTAATTTCTAAAAAGGTTCTAGGAATGATTCAGCAATTTTAAATTGTTATAGAAATATAGAGATACATTTAAAAATTATGGCATTAAAGATTCAGAAAAAAACAGCCACTCCCGTCATAAAAACTTGCCCAACTGATCCTCACAGTGAACTTCGGAAATGTTATATCAGCCTAGCAGCGAACGGAGATGAACTCAGTGCACCTGGCATGATTGATGTTCAGAAGTTAACTCCCTAGCTAAAAAACATGTAAAAATTTTAATTTTTAATTTTAGCCTTTCTTTTATAAGGAATTTTGATATTTCCCCTTGTGAATAAACCTCTCTCCTAAATAAAACCTTTAAAACTGCCAACGATTTTCCTTGTGTTTCCATACATGAGTTATTTGTTCAAGTCAAACAGTCACTAGACGATGCAAGAATACAGATCAACGACCGCAAATATGGGATGAGATGATGAAGACGAGACTATATGAAAAAAGAGTTTATTCAATTGGATAATGTTTCCTGATCATTCACCAGCGAAAATTCACATCGTTTAACGTTTTGTTTGTTTAATGATTGAGTTATAAAAATGCTTCATAAACTGGCCTTGGTGAATTGTTTAGGGTTAGGGTTCCTGACTGCATCTTCATAGAACTGCAATGATTAAATAATATCTGTAAAGTTTCTGTGGAGGTAACGGATACTTTGAGCCATGCCAGGGTGCTGGCAAAACATTCAGGTGAACTAGGGATAGTTACAACCTCCACTACAAATCCCAATAGTGAGGAGCTAACATGAGGACACATTGCCAAAACAGCTATCTTTAATTCGTTCTCAATAATCCCAGCATCGGTCTAGTCCTTCTCTCCCATTTCTAGATGGGCTGCTAATGCATCCCTGCTCCAAATACATTAGCATCAATGTTGCCATGTCATCAATTTTCTGCAATTTTGTAACCAGCTTCAGCTTATTAAGCAACCTGACCACATTGCCTTCTCCATTAAACGGACCCCCCCCCCGGATATCACTGCTTACCCACGCTCGTTCGCCCTTTTTCTCCGTTTAGCCGAAATAGCTTGAGTGAGTTGTCAACGTAAATATGCTTGTATGCCAAAATGATTTTTTTTATTGTAGTTACCAGATTTCACACTGTAGGATACACTTGAAAATTAAAACGCTGATGGAGGAATCAGGTATGAACCCGCAATCGACATAGTGCCTTCTACATGTTCAATTTGCTTTAAATGTTGCCAAAAAGAGACAAAAATCTCTTCGTTCTGAAAGTCACGTGATTTTGACGACCTCCATTAGCTAAATGTTAAATTCTAACCTCCCATTCATCAATCATTCACCTATTTAACAGTTTTCGTTACGTCACACAACCAAGAAATCATGTCATAAAGTATATTTCCTGTTATGTCTTAAGATATGATGTGGCTTCATTCAGTGTGCACACCGTTGAGAGAGAGAGAGAGAGAGAGAGTGTGTGTGTGTGTGTGTGTGTGTGTGTGTGTGTGTGTGTGTGTGTGTGTGCGTGTGTGTGCGCGCACAAGGCAAATAATAAAGTTTGATGCATTGATCAAAATTCGTATCAAGGCTTTTCCAGTTTAGTGGTCGGCAACAATTTTGAATTTATCAGTTCACTAGATGAACATTTGTGACGTCCATCGATTATGACGCAATCTTTTGGTTACGTCATCCATCGTGCACGAGCACAAAAAACAACAGAGAAGATAATCTTTATCTCTCTTCCCCGATGGGATGATGTGACACAGGGATCAGCTAAGTAAAAGTAAAAAAAAAAAGAAGCTAATTTCTAAATTAACGCAATTATCAACTGCACGCATATTAATCCAAATTAATTTCATTCCACTCGGCTTCCTCCTCCACCTTAACTAGTTGGACTTGGTTCTCCTTATGATCGGCTTTGGTTTTATGAACATCGATCCAGACAAGGTATGAAGCTACTTAATGTAATCAGAAAAAAAACAAAAAAAAACGAAAGGTAAAAATCTTTTAAAAAATTAAAAAATAGCCAACAATAAAAGTTATATGGATAGATTCCGACCCAGAAAACAGCAATTTTTATCCCTTTGCCAGAAACACTACTCATGGATCACTTGTTTACGTTTTCGTCGTTGGAATAAGATTTCAAAAGTTTCCAAACATTAACTATAATATTAAATATTCGAATCATGCTCAGGAAATAAATATTCAACAATCAATAATTTTCCACACTCTTTATCTGTGCCTAAACCTAAATGCAGATTCCATGAACAAAGCTTCTTTCTTAGAACTGCACGCCTGTGGAACTCTCTTCTATTTGCCTGCTTCCCAGCTGACTACAATCTGATTGTCTTCAAGTCTAATGTAAACAAGTTCTTCATGAACCGTCCCCCTAAGTAATCCAATTTACAAAATTCCCACTACTTATGTTCCTACTTACAAAGCCTCCCCACGGGACAGAGTTAGACACCAGGGTCGTTTTTTAATGTGGAGAAAAGGAACAAAAATAAAAATTGTCTCAGTCGTGAAGGATTCCTCCTCCACTGACAGAGAACAAGAAATTGAAGTGCAGCATCTGAAGAACAGATACTACACTTTGATCTTGACCCAAAAGGACCCATTAAACCTTATCCTCGAGTGGCTTTGATAAGTGGTGATTCCTGAGTAAAAAAAAAAAAAAATTCGCTACATATGTATGCACGTTTCTAAAAAAAAAAAAAAAAAAAAAAACAGTTTTATCAGCAAGGTACAAACTTACAAGTACGCAAGCAAGATCCACAGTTTTAGTGCTATCATTTTTTCTATTACCCCCTCTCCCTCTCTCTCTCTCTCTCTCTCTCTCTCTCTCTCTCTCTCTCTCTCCCTCAAATTCTCTTTTTCATTTTAATATTTATCTCATTCGTTTTTTTCCACTTCTCTATTTACCCCAATCGCCTTTAGTGATGTAATCCAGTGAAACTTGATATAAAAAAAAGAAACCATGCTAGATCCAGAAAGGTTTAGATGTAGAATGCACACCTATAACTGTTTCATCTTTAAGTGATGTACATTTTGTTACGCGCCACTGTTGTGGCGGGGGTGGGGGGGGGGCTACTGTGTACGGTTATCCTCATGTTTTTAAATTATGACGTCATCTTTCTGACGTAATTTACTGTACGCGATTATCCTCCATATTTGTTTTAATGAATGACGTCATCATTTATGCCGCCAACCATTTGTGACGTCATCTTTATGGATGACGCCATTTCTTTTGCGACTTCAATTTATTACGCTATGCATTTGTCACGTCGCGCAGTGTGCACGGTAAGCCCCATATCTTTTAATAGATGACGTCATTTTTAATGGATGATGTCACCATCGTTTTGTTATGCTGCACTGCATATTGGCATATCTATTTTAGTGCATGACACGATCCTTTATGAGGCCATCCTTTTGTGACGTCATTCATTTTGCATTAATGAATGAAACTATCCTTTGATAACGTCATAATTTATGACGACATCTATTGTCCATAATTGTCCCCATATTTGTGTAGAGATGAAGCGATTATTTTGTGACGTCCATCGATTATGACGCAATCTTTTTGTTACGTCATCCATCGTGCACGAGCACAAAGACAACAGACAAGATTATGTTTATCTTCCTTCCCTTGGGATGATGTGACATAAGGGTCAGGTAAGTGGGATTTGACGAGCCAGCACTCTAGAGAAAGAGCATTCTGTTCTGGTCTGGACAAAATGCCTGAGCAGCTCCGTCTGCATTTCTTTGGTAGTGACGCCTTAGGCAATTAGCAATAAACTAACCCCTTCTCACACGACGAAAAAAAAAAAAACTGGGAGGATGGACCTCCAAGAACAAAATAGGATCAGAAAGATATCTCAGTCAGAGGCTTCTCAACGATGGCTTATAGCTGTGGTGGTTGTGGTACCGAGTAAAAGCTCTCTGGCTTATCTATATATTAATACTGTAGTACCTTTAACGTATGTACGTGCGTCAGGATTTCAAGATTATAAATTATTCGATCAGGAGATCCTATTAATTAAAAAAGAGGATAACATACTACGAACATTAAATTAATATATAGATACGCTAATTTAATGTTTGAAGTATGTTATCACCGTCTATCTTGTTTTTGTTTTTTTTAATAAATATGATCTCCTGATCACCAAAGACTCAATGTAAAAACAAAAAAAAAATTAAATTAAAAAAAATGATGTCGCTCTTGAGCCGTACGTGATATTAAAATATACCTTTTTAGTCTTCTGGCTAGGATCCAAGAGTAGTATCTGTTCTGTCTAAAGATGGTATAACAATATCATGAGGTTTCCATTCGCACCAGGCGTCCATGCAATTGAAATATATCACAGACTCCTATAAGGATATTGGAGATAAACCGTCATAAGAAGATATATTCTAACACTACATTAACCAGATTACTTAGATAAATGCTTTGGCAGCTTTAACAAAAGGGCTACAATCTTATCGCGAGTTTTCAATTCACACTGAACGTCCATAGAATACCCAGCAGCAATATATTACATATAAAAGACGCTGCTTCGGAATTTCCACAGGTCCTGCTAGTCTTATTAATTTATTTAAAGATAAGAAAGAATCCACATCGTTGTTGTAGCAGATATGTATGTTGTACTGTCGATTGGAAGATAATACACAAATATAAAATATAGATTTAATTCGTTAGGTACAATAATAGAAATCCGTGTCGGGCAACAACAACTGGTATAAATGAATTGACAAGTTAAATGAATTGACAAGTTAAATGAGTTGACAAGTTAATTGCAAAGTGTTCGCATTTCAATTCGCACCTTCAACGAACACCAACCAGTTGCGCTATCCTTAAATATACGTGAACCATAGTTACAGGTTCGATCCATGTCACCAAATAAGTAAAAGCTAGTTGTTTATTATCAAAATGCATTGTGGTTCTAAGAATTTGTGAATTTCAGTGAACCCGCATCAAAAAATTGAACTATTCAAACACAAACAAAAATAATGACGCTGTTTTCACATAACAGAGTTATTGTAAAGACGTACGATTTTTTTTTTTCAACTTTTCTTTTAATTTTTTCAAATCTTCGGCCGTTTTATTTGAACTTCTTCGGTTGGTGTGCCGTAGCCGTCGCTCTCATCCTCATCTTCATCCTCATCGTCGTCATCCTCTATGGGCCGCATAAATGCCATCGACGGCTGCCCAGAACCAGCCCATCCGGTCGGACTTTCGCCATGTTTCTTGGTTAGCCCGTCATTGTCCAACGGAGAATTTGCATGACTGGTTTGACCACTTCCGAGGGCTTGGGGGGGAACCTACAACGATAAGAGTGGTGTTACAATTTACTTTTTAATTCTAATTTAGGGGGTTTGGGAAAGTCACTTAAAACTACATTTAAGAAAAAAATAATAATTTTAAAACGATAAAAATAGTTTGCTTTAATTACACATTAAATAAAAAATTTAATGCAAACATTTAAATTAAAATTTTTAATGCAAACATTTTAATTAAATTTTTTAATGCAAAAATTTTAATTAAAAAATTAAAATTTTAAAAATAAAATTGTTCTAATACAAAATTTAAAAAAAAAAAATTAAATTTTCTGACAGTTGCCTATTGTTTTTTAAATAATTTTTAATTAATTCTATTGAGTTACTTAAACTATATTTAAGCAAAATATAATTTCCAAATGATAAAATTATTTTAGTTTAATTCATTACTAAATAAAATTTTTAATGCAAATATTTTAATAAAAATTTTTTATGCGAACATTTTAATTAAAAAATTACAATTTAGAAAATAAAATTGTTCTAATACAAAAAATAAACAAAACAATTACATTTTCTGACAGTTGCCTATTGTTTCTTTAATAATTTTTAATTAATTCTATTGAGTTTCTTAAACTATATTTAAGCAGAATATCATTTCAAAATGATAAAATTATTTTAGTTTAATTCATCGTTAAACTTTTCAATTCAAGATTTTAATTAAAATTTAAAAGAAAATGGTGTTAATACAAAAATAAAAAAAACAATTAAATTTTCTGACATTTGCCTATTGTTTTTTTAATTATGTTTTTAATTAATTCTATTAAGTTACTTACGAAATAAATAATTTTAAAACAATAAAATTATCTTAGTATAATATATTGTAAATTAAGTAAATTTTTTAATGCAAACATTTTAATTTAAAAAAATTGAAATTTAAAAAATGAAATGGTTTTAATACAAAAGATTTTTTTTAATTAAATTTTCTGAGATTCGCCGATTGTTTTCTTTTAATATCTAATTTTATTAATTTACTTAAGAAAATATAATTTTAAAACAATAAAATTATTTTAGTATAATATATCGTAAATTAAATAAAATTTTAAATAGAGACATTTTTAATTAAAATCTCATTGTTTTACTTTTAAAAGAATGCCAGTCACACATCCGGTAAAGCTGCCTGATATAAGCGTATTATTTAAAAAAAAAATATTAATCAACTTTTATTTGTATCGTTTAAATCATTCGAATTACTATTCTATTCTCTGTGTTATACCCACCACATTTCAGCCTATCTAACCTTCGACCACGTGTATCTTGCCAAACTCAAAAATCTGTTCAGTCGAATCTGCATGGAATCTCGAATTAAAACCCTTTATTAAATCCACGGAGTTAGCATGTTCTCGTTCTACAGCTATGACCGGGAATAAGTTCTTAGTAATTTACAATTATATTCTTAGTATCGTCCGCACTGAAGATTGAACCTTCAACCTTCAGAAGAGTGTAACTCAGAAGTGAATGTTACTTGACGTTTCTGAATTTTTGAGACGAGGATTGGTTATTCATATTCTTCAGGCTAATGTTCTCATCTTGAGTGTGATTTTTTGCAACGTTTTGGTTGATGTAACCTCCGACCTTCTTCAGGTATATTTATCTTGTTTTGTCGAACTCGAGAACGTTTCTGTCGAACTCAGGAATTTATACAGAATTTCGAATGGAACCCTTTATTTAGTTCAGGGAAGTAACATGTTCTTGTTCTGTCAGCCATGGCTGGATAGAGGTCCTACATAATTCGCAACTGTATTTTTTCGATCGCCCACACTGAGGATTGAATCTTCAAAAACTTTAAGGTGAATATCATTTTCACAATTGTTTTTTCCAAGTACTCTAACCACTGCGTCATGGGTCCTTGAGGTTCAAATCTCAGTGTGGGCGACCGAAAAATACAGTTGCGAATTACTTAGGACCTCTATCCAGCCATGGCTGACGGAACAAGAGCATGGTACCCCACGTGAATTAAATTAAGGGTTCCGTATGAAATTCCATCCAAATTCACATGTTCGACAGAAACATTCCCGAGTTCGCCATTATACACTTGAAGAAGGTCGGAGGTTACATCGACCGAAACGTTGTAAAAATCATACCCAAGATGAGAACAGTAGTCCGATGAATCCAAATGATATGGATGAACTTAGTACTTTATCCATTACGTCACGGGTCTTTGTGGACAAGCAGATTTCCAAGTTCAAAAATATGCACCTGAAGCAAGACGGAGGTTACATCGGCTGAAACGTTGTGGAAATAACACTCAAGATGAGAACAAGTTTCGAAGGTTTTGCTTTGTGTAACTGTAATATTTAGATTATTTCGTATACTTGAATGATATTCCCACAACGTTTCAACCGATGTAACCTCCGACCTTCTTCAGGTGCATATTTTCGAACTTGGAAATCTGTACGGAAGTCTTCTAAGTGGTATCATTCTGGACGCTGAAGGTTCAAACCTCGTTACAGGCGATATTAAGAAGAGTAAGGCATGACTTGGATTAAATAAAAGGTTCCGTTCGAAGTTCCGTACAGATTTAGTTGCTAAACAGTAACTAGATCGCTATCGTTTCGCAAATTTCTCAACTGAAAATACTTGAAACTGAATTTTTAAATAATAAGCATTTTGTTTCAAATGTTGGCGGTGAGGGTTGATGATTTGTATTTTATAAACTACCCTTGTCATCTTGTTATTTCTGTAACATTTCGGCCGATGTAACCTCCGAACTTTTTAAAGTCCATTTTTTCAAACTCGTTGTGCAACGTGTCTATACTAAGTATAAAAAAATAGTAGAAGAGCAACTTATTTTGTCTTTGGTTACATTTATTTGGGTAAATGGTAAAACTTGAGGAGAATGCTCTGCTTTACGGTTGTTATAAAAATGGAACGGAAATTTAAATTTCGTTCCATTTTTAATTTGGTTCCTTTTTTTCATTTCGTCCAACTCATCGTTCACATTCGACATGTCAACTTCTATAGGTTTTGGGGTATGCTGACAAGGTTGGGGGTGTCTATTCCGAAAGCCATTCATAACATGGGGAGGTTAGGGGTGTATATTTCGAAAGAAGTTCTTAACATGGGGAGGTTCGGGGTGTCTATTCCGAAAGCCGTTCTTAACATGGAGAGGTTGGGATGTTTATTCGTTGCAAGCATACCCGAAAGCGTATAAAAGTCGATATTTCCAATGTGAACGGTGAGTTGGACATGTATACCAATCGACTCTTTTCATTTAAAAATTAAATTATTTCGTTTTTGTTAATAAAATTTTATTTTATAAAAAAAAATTCTTTCGTTTTTTTATATATAAAAAGTACAATTGTCAAATGTTATTCTTTTGAATCTTTCGCTTTTTTTTTGGGGGGGGGGGGCAATAAAAAAATAAAAAAAACGGAACGAAATTTAAATTTCCGTTCCATTTTTCCAACAACCGTAAAACAGAGCATTCTCCGCAAGCTTTACCGGATAAATTTTTACTGCAACTCAACCTCCACCTTTACAATAACGACTTTTATAGGCTTTCGAGTATGCTGAAAACGAATATCACATTCAAATTTCGGCCAACAAGTAGTTTTCTGGTTATTAAGACATTTTTTCTAATGTATTACTTAATAAATGTCAGTGGCATTCGCCATTCTTAACATGGGGAGGAGGGGGTGATTTGTAATAGGCATGCACATTAGTAGTTTTTAGTTAGGAAAAACATGGCCGCCAGTCTAAACATAATGAATTACATTGGATAATAAAGGTTTTAATATCCAGAATAAATCTTTGTTCCAAATCTAAATGTAATATTCGTTTTCAACATACCCGTAAACCTATAAAAGTCGTCAATTTAACGGTTAATAATGAGTTCAAGTTAAAGGAAAAAAAATATTTTAAAAAGTAAATTTGCCCGTGACATTTTAAAGAATCTTTGTTTTAATTTTTCTAAAAATTATATGCTTATGCAATATCAGAAACTTGCTATCATTGAAATCGTCTGGGCGGTTATTGGAAAATGCCGGAAGATGCCGAAACGCTGAATGGCTTAATTCTAATAAAAACATTTTATAATTTGTCTGCCATCAGTTTTGTTTGTTTTTAATAAATATTTATTCATTAAACTTACCTTAAAAAATTGATTTTTGTTTCAGGATTTAAATCTTAAATTTCTAAAAGTTTTGTAAATATTGTCGAATCCATTTTTCGATTAATCTTTAACTTTGCACTGACAAAAGAAACATAGTTTTAATTTTTTTTTTAATTTGCGAACATTTACTAAAACAAAATCACGAAATTTTCGCTCGGCACTTTTTGGCATTTTTCATAACTCTCCGGATGATTCCGGCCTATAATGCATAACTATCAAAAATACATCTACCCACAATTTTTATTAATAAAAACTAATTTAACATGTTTTAATAAAAAACTAATTCATATTTCTAATTTTTAAACCTTCAATTCTAAATATTTCTCATTTAAATTATTTTCATTTAATATTCCTTTGCAAGTAAAATTAAATGAACCATACAAACTTATTTTGAAAATAAAAATATGTTTTTGACATAAAAATATAAAAATCTTTAATATTTTAAAAATAATTTTTAATTCTAATTTTTTTTAATTTTGAAATGGAAAATTAAATCTAATTTTGAAATGGAAATTTTAATTTGGAAATGAAAAATTTAATTTAATTTTGAAACGGAAAATTTAGTTTTAAAATCTTTATAAGAAATAAAAATTTCAGAAATGGCTTTTCATTAATTGTAAATGACAAAATACAGGTCAATTTTTATCTCGATTAAAATTATTTAATCTTACAAACGAAATAAAAATAATAACAATTATTCCAGATGAAAAATTTTTTTAATTAAAAAGCAAAAGATTTTTCAATCAGAAACGAAATTTTACTTTAAAAATAAAACAATTCATTTAAAAAAGGCAAAATATATCTAAGTTTAAAAAAATAATATCTTGTTTTAAATTTTTGTAAAAACTTAAATTAAAATTAACGAAAATTAAGGAAAGTAACAACTTATTTTATTTACAATTTACTAAAATGTTTTACAAAAATCATTCAACAAAAATGAAAATAATAAAAAAAATAAACATATATGTTCTTTTCGATAAAGATGTGATTTATTATACAAAAAGATGTCATTTGTTTGGAATTATTTTTCTGGTGCGAATGACTGTTAGTATGGAATTTTGCGGTAATGAACCGTTCTGATCCCTTGCTATTGAAGCCAAAGATGCTTAAATAAAGGTCAGCTCTACATATAGTTGTGTGGACATGCTGTACAGAACTCTGGTTGGATAAACGGATGTGCACACACATCTCAATTGAGGATGAGCGAGGAAAAGTCGAAACGATTCTGTCTAAGATGACCTCTAGCAATGGTACATCGAAACCATGACCAAAATGTAAAGCACATTTGACGTTGAACTAACGTTTGTAACGAAGATAACCTATGAAATACGTATAGTGGTTACCATAATATAACTTCTGTTAAGTAGGTCACCATTTCGGCGGGTCCCCCTTTGGGGGAGTTGTCGAAATTAATAAGAAGATGGGAGTGTTGAAACGGTCTAGAAACAGACATGGGGATAATAATAACAAAGAAACAAGGCATTTCAAAAAGGAAACTGTGTTTATATACATTTAAGCATCCACGGTTACAATAAGCCTGTAAGTTGAATCGGCTCATAGAAAGTTCGGAATGTTTTTATTTTGTGTAATGACTCCGGAACAACTCGTCTCTCCGTCTTGCTTTTTGCCGTCTTTTGCCTCGAATATCTTTTGTACCTTCTTCTTCTTCTTTCCCTCCAGAACTGTCCTCCGTCCTGATTGGCTAAAACCTCTGGTCGCATAGAGAAAAGAAGGAAGGAAGGAAAAGGGAAGGATAGAAAGTAAGAGAAATGGCGAGAGTATACGGTAGTAGTAGTAGTAGTAGTAGTAGTAGTAGTCTTGGCTTCATTACATACATACACATTAATGTCATCCGCCTACATAAACATAAGCAAACACACATATACAAAATAAACATTTGGTACAGGATTTAAAAGAAAAGAGCATTCCTCGGTAGCTGATACCTAGCACATAAAGTTTGGTTGGTCCGATTTAAAAAGTTAAACCTAGATAGACTTGCAATCAACAAATTAACCTTGGATTGTGACTATCCAATTTCAATATGTTATGTTATATATACCATATTATTTGCTATGCTATGTTTTCATTTTCGAAAAAGATTACACACGGCTGGGTGTTGTAAATAATAATTTTCAGACTCAAATTAGTTATATACACGAGGGATACTAATATTATCTAAATTAACTATCTTATAAAGGACAAATGGATGGACACAGCAAACACAGATCTTAAAGGGTAATTTCGCACTTAGCGATTATCAAAGTTTTAATTTCGTTATGAGAAAATAATTGGCGATAAGCCTCGTGCATGCTTTATGGTAGACTAACTGAAACCTTAGTTATTTTTTTTTTTTTTTTTTTTACAAAGGCATCACCACATTATCAAGGCCCAGAGGCCACTCAAGGATAAGGGTTAAAGAGTGTACAGTAGAAGTTGGTCAATATAGTAATCATTAGTAATGAAAATTTGGTAAATTTAATAACTTATATGGAACGGCTCATCAAGAACTTATTTACCTTAGACTTGAACACAACCATATTGTAGTCAGCCGGAAAGCAGGAAAACGGAAGACAATTCCACAGGCGTGCAGTTCTAAGAAAGAAGCTTTGTTCATGGAATCTATGTTTAGGTTTAGGCACAGATAAAGAGTGGGGGAAATTATTGATAGTGTTTACAGCTAGACGAGTGTTTCTTGTGAAAGTTTGGCGAGGGGGGACCATAGATTGAAGCTCAGTTGAACACTTTCCATGAAAATAACGATACATCAGAGACAAACTCGCAACATCTCTTCTGTGAGATAGAGGTTGCAAGGAGGAGAAAAGGACATCTCCTACGAGGCTACGAAGTCTATTTTGAACTCTATCAAGGCAGGACAAGTCCTTTCTAGCAGCTCCTGCCCAGATGTGGCAACAATATTCCATCCTTGGACGTACCTGGCTCTTATATAGATAGAGAATAGCATCAGCAGTGAGATATCTACTGGATCGATAGAAAGATCCCACCATTTTTCCAGCGGCCTTGGAAACAGATTTGATATACGTGTTCCATTTAAGATCAGGAGTAATGGTCAAGCCCAGAAGCTTGTCAAAACTTGAGGCCTCCTGAAGACGAGAGCCATTCATTTCAATTGATGACAAATGTGGATTAAAATGTTGATGATGTAAAGAGAGAAGCTTGGTTTTAGATGCATTAAAAGTAACCAGCCACTCCTTTCCCCATTGTACTACATGCTCAAGATCAGAGGAGAGAGAATTGGAGAGTACTTGCTCGTTTACTGTCTTAGATGTGGTACCATAAATGGTAGTGTCGTCAGCATAAATGTCTACAAATGATGTAAGGATATGATTTGGAAGATCATTAATGTAGATCAGGAAAAGAGTTTGGCCCAGGATGGATCCCTGAGGGACACCGGCATTAATACTGTGAGCTTCTGATTTTTGCCCCTCAACTACTACTCTTATGAACCTATCAGAAAGAAATGATTTAATAATTGAGAAGACTTTTCCAGCTATACCATAGCTAGTGATCTTATGAAGTAAACCTTTATGCCATACCCTATCAAAGGCTTTAGATATGTCAAGAGCAATTGCCCTAGAAAGATTGCCACCGTCGAGAGATTTGCTAATCCTATGCGATATAACTGTAAGGACATCTGCTGTAGATCTAGCAGAACGGAAACCATATTGAGTGTCACTAAGAAGGTTATTTTTGTTGAGATGTTTGATTACTTCTGTATTTAACACAGATTCTAGCAACTTACTCATGACGCACAGGAGACTTATTGGCCTGTACTGAGAGGGGGATGAGCGATCACCTGAATTCTTAAATACAGGGCATACTGATGAGATTTTCCAGGGAGATGGGAAACTATTCTCCTTAAGACAACGTTTAAACCTTAGTTTGTTTGTCAAGCTCGATGTCTGAGACGTCATGAATCATGTTTACTGACGTAATCCGTGACGTCGATTTATATACTGGCCTTTGATCTAGTGAAGCTAATTTTAACTTTCAAAGTGCTTTCTTAAGCTACCTTTTGTGATAAATATTTTATTATTTAAATTTCGTGCCACTTTGTTTTGTACCTAGTCAAAATCTTGTCAAGATTAACATTAGACTGTGTAATCACTATCCGACATAAAGGTATCAATTATGTAAGAGCATAACATTTTATAAATATAAACGTATATATATATATATATATATATATATATATATATATATATATATATATGTATACTTATTTCTTTTTATAAAAGGTTATGTTATTGCTCTTACATATATATATATATATACATATGAAATATTAAGTGTACATATATATATGAATGCATATATACATGCATATATAAATATATATACATATTAAATAGTATATGTGTATATATATTAAATAGTAAATGTGTATTTATACACATATATCTATCTATATATACACATATATATATATGAAATAGTAAATGTGTATATATACATATGTATAAATAGTAAATGTGAATATATATATACATATATACATATGAAAAAGTAAATTTATATATATACATACACACATATGAAATAGCAAATACATATAAGTATATATATACACACATACATATGAAATAGTAAATGTACATGTACATATTTGTTTTAATTCAAATGCGTCATTACAGGAATTACTCTTTATTCTTTCCTTAAAGTTTACATATTTAACTAACCTACATGCTTTTCTTATCGCTGCCATATGGTTGCTATATCTAATTTAAATGACCAATATATGTTGGAGATGTATCACATGCTATAGCATTACATTTGTAGACAACGCTCTTAATCAGACATTCATCTTTTAGTGGGCATTCGTCTTTTTTCTACAATTACATTTTTTCTCCGTTTTAAAGTTATTCTGGTTCTTTTAATTCAACTTAGGTATAAAATTCTTTAGATTTTTTATAATTTTTATTAAATGGACGGTTAAACTAAAGTGCCCCTTTTCTCCTAGTGCTTAATCCATTGTTAGTGCTAATTTATTAATATTAATATCATTATTAATATCAATTATAATATTGTTATTATTAATAATAATAGTATTATTGTTATTATTATTATTATTATTATTATTAATTATATTATTATTTATAATTATTTTTATTAGTAATAATAATTATTATTATCATTATTAATAAAAATTATTATATTATTATTATAATTATTATATTATTATTGTAATTATTACTATTGATAATTATAATTTTTATGATTAATTATTATTATTATTATTATTATTATTATAATTATTATAATTATTATTAATCAGACATTTTAGTGGGCATTAGGCTTTTTTCTACAATTACATTTTTCTCCATTTTAAAGTTATTCTGGTTCTTTTAATTCAACTTAGGTTGTGATTTATTTGAAAATACAATTATAGTAGTTGATTTAGTGTCACGTTCTCTTTAAAATTATTGTCAAAAATTGTATAAAGTGCTTTAGATATTTTTGGAATGCTTAATCCATTGTTAGTGCTCATTTTATTAATAATAATATTATTATTAATAACAATTATAATATTGTTATTATTAATAACTCTATTATTATTATTACTAATTATATTATTATTTATAATTGTTATATTATCAATAATTATATTATTATTAAATATATTATTATTACTAATTATATAATTATTTTTATTATTAATAATTATAATTATTATCATTATTAATAAAAATTATTATATCATTATTAATAATTATAATTATTACTATTAATAATTATAATTATTATTAATAATGATAATTCTTATAATAATTATAATAATTAATAATAATTATAATTAATAATATTAATATCATTTTTATTATTATTAATAATATTAATTATTATTAGTAATTATATTATTATAATTAATAATTATATTATTAATAGTAATTATAATTATTATTAATAATTATAATATTAGTAGTAAGTACAGTAATTATTATTATTAATTATAATTCTTATTAATAATTATACTTATTTTTATTATTAATTATTATTATTAGTAATGATAAATTATAATTACTAATAATTATAATAATTACTAATATTAATAATAATTATTATTAATAATTATTATTATAAATTATTGTTAATGATAATTATTATTAATAATTATTATTATACATTACTATTAATGATAATTATTATTAATAATTATTATTATAAATTATTATTAATGATAATTATTATTAATAATTATTATTATAAATTATTATTAATGATAATTATTATTATAATAAAGACTTATAATTCTTATTAATAATATAATAATTATTATTAATAATAATAATAATAATTATTAATAATAATAATTATAATAATAATAATTATAATAATAATAATTATTAATAATAATTATCATTATTATTATTATTATTAATATTATTTTATTATATGGTGCTTTTTCATTTCCAAGTCCCTATTTATAGTATTATCCTCTGTACCATTACTATTATTTGTAAGTTTTATATTTCTGCTACAAATTCTTCTAAAAGCCATATTATACGAGATTACGTTATTAACTTTGCATCTATTTTCACTTTAGTAGTAACGTGTTTTTTTTTCACATTAGTATTTAATGTCTTTCCTATATCCCGATTTTGTAAGTGCATTATTATAACATTATAATATTCGTTGTTTTCATTAAATATTTCTTTACTGGCAGAGAGTTTGGGAATTCTATTAGACATGTTGTTAATAAGCTTTGTTTTCTTTTGTTCGGGATTAGGGTTGGATTGTTTATTGATATATAATTTTTTTTTGGTTTGGCTTGTGGTAAGGTTTATATTTAAGTTGATAGTTATATCTAGAAAATTTATTTTTGTCACATGTCAAATGTCCATACGTATATATCTATAATATAAAGCTGAACGTCTGTATGTGTGTCTTGTCACGAATAGGCTCCTACATGGTTGACTATTATAGAAAAATGATTACATATAATGATAGAAGATGTATCGAGACACAGGAATGGGTATGTTTGATCTAGCATTATAATGATTCATTAAAATTGTGGGGTCTGCGTACGCGCCTTGTCCACAAAGTATGGAAATAAAAAATTAAAAGAAAACGTTTACAAGTGTTTTTGATATAGATGTACATAAGAATACTTTGATAAGTATGTTTTAACTTAAATAAGGATAGTATAATAAAATTGTGGGGTCGGCGTTCGCGCCTGGCCTCCATAGAATGGAAATAGGCACAAACTTTAATAAAGACTTTTCATATCTATCTGCGTAAGTATACTTTGATAATTATGTTTCAGCTTGAAGAAATATGTTATAATAAAATTATGGAGTGTTCGTTCGCGCCTGACCTCCATATAATGGAAACATGTCACAAAGTTTAACAAGGTTTTTTAATATAGATCCACAGAATATTGTGATAAGTGTTTCAGTGTGAACAGTATGGTATAATAAATTATGGGGTTTATCTATTTTATTTTTACTATCATCATATTTTGCTTTGGTTTTGATACCCCCAAATTCGAAGCTATCTCTTTACAACCCTTCCTTTTCATAACCTATCATACTTTCATAAATCAGAGTCCATTTTCTGTGGGCTGTTTTTGAACCCAGTCAACGACGGGTACTTTTGCTAGTACATACATATATATATATATATATATATATATATATATATATATATATATATACATCTATCGATCTATCTATCTACCTACTAACAATTTTCCTGCATCAACTCTCTCTGTTTAGGATGGTGGCTAGACTCCTAAAAGGATACAACATGTTGATGAACCTCTATGGAGTGAACGGACAACTAGCATCTATGTTTCTTTTTATATAAAGGAACAGATATGGCTACTCAGCATAAAATCTTGTCAAGATTACCATTAAACTGTGTAATCACTATCCAACATAAAGGTATCAATTATGTAAGAGCAATAGCATAACTTTTTATAAATATAAACGTATATATATATATATATATATATATATATATATATATATATATATATATATATATTACTGTTTTAAAAATAATAGATAAAATGTTATATATACGTCCAAAAAAATAATGGACGACTTTCTAAATAAATACGAGAATACGAGCGAAGCCAATATTAACCGTATTCATTGTTTGAAAAAAAAAAAAAACAACAAGATGTGTATATATGTTTTATTTTGTTATTACCGTTTTATCTGTTTGGCTACATATGTTTCAGATGTTGGACCATGTTTACGATCAAATAGCCTCGTCAGGCCTCGTAGAAGTGGTTGTTAGTTATAAAACACATATTTGCTCTGCAATAGTATTGAGCACTCTCTTTAAGTTTTCACTAATTACCAGTTTTACCATGTATATATATTTCTGAAACGTTATGTTATTGCTCTTACATTTATGTAAATATATACATATATATATATACATATGAAAAATTAAATGTATATATATGGATACACACACACACACACATATATATACATATATATATATGTATGCATATATGAATATATATACATGTAAGATAGTAAATGTACAGGTACATATGTATACATACATATATATGAAGTAGTAAATGTGTATACATATTTTATACATATATATATATGACATAGTAAATGTGTGTATATATATATATATATATATAAAAGTAAATGTATATATATACATACATATATACATATGAAATAGTAAATGTGCGCATATATATATATAAGTACAGTTTATATAAAACTACATAAAAATGTACAGGAACTTGACTGGGGTAGATGAGGACTCGTTAGTAGGATTACCACTGTAATGGTAATCCTACTAAAGATTTTTGGTTTGGCCTGTGATAAGGTATCTATGTATTATCATTTAAGTTAATATGAATATCTTGAAAGTTTATTTTATTTTTTAAGTAGTTTCTCTAGTGTCACGTTTTCTTTAAAATTATTATTAATTATTTTATAATTTTTTTCAGGTATACCAGCTATTCGATATGCTAACCGTAATTTTACTAATTAAACCCAATTAATTCTTGTTTTGTTAACCGTTGTTATCTTTTTGTGAATTATTATAATTATTGTTGTTCACAATGAGCTTTCACACAGGTCATCAAAGATCTCATTAAATACAGCCTCTGGTGTTCCCTGGAAACTGAGTGACAGCAAGTCTCCCCAGATTTTCCAGTACTCTCTACCTCTTTCGATAACATTTGCAAATAAATTTGCATTATCACAATAGCTGCTTGCCATTGATTTCTCGTTGGCAGCGGCCATTGGTGTTTACTGGGATTTGAGTGGCAATAAGCCTCCCCAAGGTCCCAGTTCTCTTCACACTTATGCAGTGGATGTCTGGTCAGTGCTCAGACAGACTCCTCGATCTTTCCTTCCTTCTTGACTACTTGGCTATTCGGTCTCACTCATTTTTGGGGGTGGGAGGGGACAGTGATGTGGTATTGGGGGGATAGGGGTGGGTTTACAGAACTTATAGGTATGCAGCATCAATGTTCTGGTTTCATGTTTTGCCTCTGCAGCAGTTTGTCTGGTCCGCGCTTGTGGCTCATGTGTATTAGTATTCACATTCAAGGGTTTTCCTTAATATTTCTGATGTTTTCATTATTGTTGTTCGTTGTATTTTTCCAGTCATTCCTTTGATTCCAATTTTATTATTGTTATTATTATTATTATTATTATTATTATTGTTATTATTATTGTTATTGTTATTATTATTGTTCTTGCTGTTATTATTATTATTATTATTATTATTATTGCTATTATTATCATTATTATTATTGTTGTTGCTATTATTATTATTATTATTGCTATTATTATTATTATTATTATTATTATTATTATTGTTGTTGCTATTATTTTTATTATTATTATTATTATTGTCATTATTATTATTGTTGTTGCTGTTGTTGCTATTATTATTATTATTATTATTATTATTATTATTATTATTATTATTATTATTGCTATTATTATCATTATTATTATTATTGTTGCTATTATTATTATTATTATTATTATTATTATTATTATTATTGTTATTATTATACCTATCCTTACGGGTCAACAGCTTTCCATTATTTTTTTTTACATAGGCATCACCACTTACAAAGGCCAAGAGGCAACTCGAGGATAAGAGTTAAAGAGTGTACAGTAGAAATTGGACAATATATTAATCGTTAATAATGGGAATTTGGCAAATTTGTTAACTTATACGGAACAGTTCATCAAAAACTTGTTTACGTTAGACTTGAAGACAACCATATTGTAGTCAGCTGGAAAGCAGGAAACGAAAGATAATTCCACAGGCGTGCAGTTCTAAAAAAGAAGCTTTGTTCATGGAATCTATGTTTAGGTTTAGGCACAGATAAAGAGTGGGGGAAATTTTCTGCTAGACGAGTGTTTCTTGTGAAAGTCTGTCGAGGGGGAACCATAGATTGGAGCTCAACCGAGCACTTGCCATGAAAATAACGATAATAGAGAGACAAACACGCAACATCTCTTCTGTGAGAAAGAGGTTGCAGGGAAGGGAAAAGGACATCCCCTACGAGGCTACAAAGTCTATTTTGAACCCTATGAAGGTAGGATAAGTCCTTTCTAGCAGTTCCTGCCCAGATGTGGCAACAGTACTCCATCCTTGGACGTACCTGGCTCTTATATAGATAGAGAATTGCATCAGCAGTGAGATATTTACTGGATCGCGAGAAGGATCCTACCATTTTTCCAGCAAACTTGGCAACGGATTTAATGTATGTGTTCCATTTAAGATCAGGAGTAAGGGTAAAGGCCAGAAGCTTGTCAAAACATGACGCTTCCTAAGACGAGAGCCATTCATTTCAATTGATGCCAGATGGGGATCAAAGCGTTGATGATGCAAAGATAAAAGCTTGGTTTTAGATGCATTAAAAGTAACAAGCCACTTCTTTTCCATTGTACCACTTGCTCAAGATCAGAGGAGAGAGAATCAGAGAGAACTTGGTCGTTTACGGTCTTAGCTGTGCTACCATAGATAGTAGTGTCATCAACATAAATATCTACGAGTGATGTAAGGATGTGATTTGGAAGATCATTAATGTAGATCAGGAAGAGAGTTGAGCCCTGGATGGACCCCTGAGGCACCCCAGCATTAATACTAAGGGCTTCTGATTTCTGCCTGTCAACCACTACCCTTATGAACCTATCAGAGAAAAATGATTTAATAACTGCGAAGACATACTCTATCAAAGACCTTTGATATGTCAGGAGCAATTGCTCTAGAAAGGAAGCCTCCGTCAAGAGATTTGCTAATCCTATGAAATATAACTGTAAGCACATATGTTGTAGATCTGGCAGAACGGAAACCATATTGTATGTCACTAAGAAAGTTATTTTTGCTGAAGTGATTGACTACTTCTCTATTTAACACAGATTCCTGCAACTTACTCATGACGCATGGAAGACATAGGTTTGTACACAGTGGGAGATGACCGATCACCTGAATTCTTAAATACAGGACATACTGACGAGGTTTTCCAGGGTGTTGGGAAGCAATTCTCCTTAAAACAACGCTTTGTAAGTATGAGGTTAGTTCTGGTTGAAGCTTTTTTAGCACTACAATAGGAATGCCGCCAGGAAGAGAGTTGGGAGTCCAGCATTAATACATATGACATTAATTCCCTTCCAGTCAATTTTACAATGTCCACCTCCAAGTTAATAGTGTCAGTGTACTGTTTAACAAGTTTTAAAGCCTTATCTAAAAGTATTGTGGATGGTTGATGGGTAGAATTCATCAACATCGAAGTGAGTAAATCTATAGCCATCTGTATTATGTTTATTTTCAGGTGCAATCAATCTAATTTTAAGATTAATCAAAATCGTTTTATGCTCTTTTAAAGTAAATCTAGGTTCAGTAGGTACAAATATTTCAGTTTAATTTTTATTTCTTTCAATTATTTTTTGTTTTGACCTTCCTTATTTATATCGCCTCTTAGCTACTCGATATTTACTGTCTAATTTCTTATATATAACTTGATTATTGGTGCAACAATGTTTCGAAAATGAATAAATTCGTGTGTACCTATCTCTATTAACATGGTATCTTTAAAGAAATATACATAATGGAAATTGAAGAACACGCGATGGGTACAATGAAGTCAAGTAGGAAACTTAGTTGTATGTCTCGTTCGTTGATTATAGAAACGTAAACAAACACGGCTGTTCTTTTGTATTTGCTTTATCCGAGTGTGGGTGAATTGTATGGCAGAACTGCGTTATAAGCAGACTAACTCTTACCACAAAACAATCGCAATAATGTAAACAAAGCAAATAAAACACAATGCACACACACACACAAACATATAAGTTGAAAGAAAACAACAACCATAAATTTAGTCCGACCTCATTATAAATTTACTTAAACTCAACATAATTGATCTCCAAATTTCCGCTCTTTTTCTCCACCAAATACAAAAACGTGTTTTTTAATCACCTCAAAAGGACTTTAAGTCTCGACTCATTCGAAAAAGCCCTACTGGATTAAATAATATTTATAACGAGAACGGGTTGCTCCATACTTTACGAATATAACATTCTACACATACACACGGTATATATATATATATATATATATATATATATATATATATATATATATATATATATATATATATACCAAGTTAAAGGTATTCAGGAGGGAAAACTCGTGAATTAAAACGAAGTTATTAAGAGTGCTCAATAAAAAGAGCAATATATATATATATATGCGTGGGGGGTTACAATTGCAGATCATTTGATTATAAATATGTACATATGGGTGATTGTATATATATATATATATATATATATATATATATATAGCTGACTCTGTATATTCATATAACTGTACACATATCCATATATATAGATGACAGAATGCTTGTATATATACGCATATACGGCTGACTATATATATATATATATATATATATATATATATATATATATATACATGTGTGTGTGTATGTTTGCGTCATAGATTATATATATGTGTGTGTGTGTGTTTTACGTATATGTATATGTATGTATGCATATATATGATTAAGCGCATATTTATGCACATATGTTGATCATTCTATATATGGCTATATGCATGTATATGTGTATAATGAAAGCCTTAAAGAAAAAAAAAGTTTTAAATTCCGCGTCTATGCAAACAAATTAGATAGGAAATTGCGTTTTTGTTGTTGAGATTATTGGGAGCTGAGATTATCCGTCGCACAATAGATTAGGCGAAGAAAAACTCAAAACACGTGCGTGGGTTTGGAAGCGGGTGTCGGGGCGGCGAATTGACAAAAAGAAAAAAATTGATTGCGTTTCATCATCGCGTCTCCTGGAGAATAAAAGACAGATTCTGTAGAAACAAAATTATATAAAAAGTAAAGGTGACAGAAAGGAAGACATTGAGTGAAAGGGATGGGGAGAAGTACTGGGTGCATCGAGGAAGATAAAGGAGGCAGAGATAGAAAAAGAAACGTGTGGGAATGGGAAGAAGAGATGATACAAGAGAGAGAGAGAGAGAGAGAGAGAGAGAGAGAGAGAGAAGGACATAGATAGATAGATAGATAGATAGATGATACAAGTATGAGAGAGAGAGAGAGAGAGAGAGAAGGACATAGATAGATAGATAGATAGATAGATAGATAGATAGATAGATATGGGGCTCCTTCAGTCTTTGGCAAACTATGGATACCCACGAAGGGGTGCCTGCGCGTGAAATTTTTTGTAGCTAGAGTTGCGCAATCTCCAACTACACCTCTCCTAAGTCGACATTGTTAAATACCAATGCCAAATGAAGTATTTGTACAGGACGACTGGAAACAAATGCCGAGATAAGCAGAGAGCACATACAGCGCCTAGAATTTTTAAATGGTCACCCATCTGGTACTAACCAGGCTCAATGTTGCTTATCTTCGGTGATCTGACAAGAACCGGTGTGTCAACACGATATTTCCGTGTATATATATATATTAGGCACCGCCAAAAATGGCCGCAAAATCAAGTTGTTGTTGTTTTTTAAAACGAAATTACATTTATTAAAATCCATTATTTCTGAGTAACTTTTTTTTTTCCAGAAAGATAAAACCCTGAATTTTATCATATAGAAAACAGAATAATGTAAAACTTTTTCTACTATTTTTAATTCAATTTTAAATGTTAAATTTTCCCAAAAAGTTAACAATTGACATTTTTTGTCTTGCACAAAAAACGTATTTAAATATTTAAAAAAAAGGGTTTTTGAAATAATTAATTTATTTATTTATTGTCTAACTAAGATTTAGGATGATTTTCTAAGAGAATATGCAAAAATATTATAATATAAGTACCGGAATTTCAAATAATTCCACTTATTCATATAGGTAACCAGATATTTCGCATCTACGTAGAGTTCAGATCGACTCTGTTTACGTTTTCGTTTTGATAATAAGAAAACTATGGAAGACCAAACAGGCCAAAAAAAACTTATTTTTCAGTGACGAAAATTTCAATGTATTATTAAGCTGAGGCTGGCCAGTACCAGATGGGTGACCATTTGTATGCGTTTGGTTTTTAATGTGTATGTGTGTGGGGGCTAGGCTCCCCAAAATGGGGGGGGGAATTTAAAGCAGAATAAAAAAAAATTATTTCAGCGCGTTTGGTCCACCGTAGTCGAAAGGCGGCAAACGTTTTCAAACGGGATCGAAAAAAATGATGCTATTTTTAACACAAAGGGCACAATATTTATCGAATGCTTTTTTTCTGTATCGATTATTCAAAGCATGCCCTGTTTAATAATGGTCATGCATTATTCGGCTCGCTAAAAAAAAATTGTTAATTTATTTATCAAAAATTTTAAAATGGCTTTTTTCGTATAAATATTAAAAAAAAATTTTTTTTGTTTTGCTTAACTTAAATTAATTATTTTACTTAACATATTCACCGAATTTCACACTTCAAAACTCAAAAGCGGGATAATTAAACACAATCGAAGTTCTGATATTCAGACGTCAAAATAAGGTATGCAAACAATTTTTTTTTTTTTTTTTTAATCTATAATTCTGTCCCTTACAACAACACAATATGTTTTGTTCAGTTTCAGATGATTATTTTAAGCATATTTGTTCCCACTTCAAAACAAGGGGGGGTTTTGTAAGCAAAAAAAAATATATATATAAATATCGTTTATGAAAAATAAGTACACTGTTATAAAGTTCATTCTTCTCCTAACAATCGCTGAAAATTTCGTATTGATCGGATAATTACCTGATTTTTGGTAGATTTTTAAAAAGACGGTCCGTCAAAAAGTACTGACCTGCCCCCCCAGTTTTGGCGGTGCCTAATATATATATATATATATATATATATATATATATATATATATATAGATAGATAGATAGATAGATAGATAGGTAGATGGATAGATAGATATATAGATAGATACGGTATATATTAGGTTGGTTCTAAAATAATGTCGTCTTTTGACGTTCAACTATATATGTGAAAACATTATTTTTGCATGAACCTAATAGTTTTTTTCCGTGACACCAGGGTCAGAAAGTGGGATTGAGAAGTCGACACCTCCGAGGAAGAGTATTCTGACCTGCAAAAAGTGCCTGACCAGTTCCGTCGGCATTACCCGGTAAAAGTTCCTCAAACGATTAGCAATAAACTAACCCTTTCTCAGAGTGAGAAGGCAAGGCCTGAGAGGATGGACCTCCTAGAACAGCAAAGAACTAACATCCCACCGCAAAATTAACAGGGACCAAATCATTACAGGAATGCTCTAATGGGGAGAAGTGCTGGATGTACGAGAAAGACAAGGAAGAGATAGAAAAAAGACGTGTGAGAACGGTAGGAAGAGATGGTACGAGAGAGAGAGAGAGAGAGAGAGAGAGAGAGAGAGAGAGAGAGAGAAGGACATAGATAGATAGATAGATAGATAGATAGATAGATAGATAGATAGATAGAAAACGAAAGTAATAGATAAAGTGAGAGATTCCCGGCTCTGGGCAAGATCTGATATAAAAGTAAGGATCTACCAAGTGCTGCTGATCCTCCTTATATATATATATATATATATATATATATATATATATATTACACACACGAGAGTCGTTCCAAAAGTAAGGTCTCTCAGGTTTTTTTACTCCAAAACTAAATCGTTTAAATATAGTTGCAGTGCTGACTACATAGGTCGGACGTCGTTAAGACTTGATAGCAGAATTCAACAGCACGTACCTAGCAAATTCAGGAATTGGACTTATCTTCTAACGGACATTCTTATTAACACAGCCGGGTCTTCTATAGCTGAACATTTGCTTAAAACCCCGGCACGTGCCACGAACTTTGGCACTGACTCATTCACTATTCTAAGTCACGCTGATTCGCCTTTCACCCGAATATGTTGGAGAATATTCACGTTCGATTGAAGAAGCCAGTGAATGTCTCTTAGGTTTGAACGAGATCAGTCTGTAGGCAATATCATACGTATCGATATTTTAGACATATAGTGTATCCTATTATTTTTTTTACGCTATAATGCGATTATTTAAACGTATCGTCTCCCATTTCACTCGGTTTTATTAATAAAAAAAAAAACGTCTTGATCCAGCTTATAAAAAGTAAGGGCGAAACCGGTCAGCTGCCCCATCCCTATTAATTATTTTTTTCTCATTTCCCACTTTTGACCATTAACGTCAAAACGGGTCTTCCTGTCATGATTGCAATATATTATATGTATATGCATATATAAGGCATAATTAAATTGGCCCACCGGTTCATGTTAGATCATCTAAGTTAAGCAACGTCGAGACTGGTAAGTACCAGCTGGGTGAATATTTGGTAATATTAGTGGGACACCTGCAAGAGCTTCCAAAACCTGACATCGTCATCTCCTTTGATGGGGATATGCATGCGACTGGGGACGGTTTGTGAATTTCATACTCTCATAAAGTCACTTCAATCCACCTAGGTTGAGTGCCGCTTCAATTCAGTTTATATAATGTGTCTGCACATTATATATATATATATATATATATATATATATATATATATATTAGTGATGAGACGATTCCATTATTTTTCTCGATTCCGACACAATTACCGATTCCAATATTTATTTTTTGGGGCTCAAATCAAATTAAAAAGTTTCATCCATGTCCAAGAAATCTACATCTAAAATTTCAAGTGTTTAGACCCTAAATTGGCGGCCAAAAACCAATTAAAAAGATTTTCCCAAATCTTAATATGCCTTATGTCAAATCTCGAGTCTGTAGACTGAAAATTGACAGAGTTATTTGGTAGGGAAATGTACGCATACACATTTATAGATATACTAGCATGGGTGCCCAACGTTGGCCGGGTTTTTGAGGTGTGTGTTGAGCAAAAAAAAAAAAAAAAGTGGTAGTAAAAAGCAGGCTCGAACCCGTACCGCGAAGGAGGAAAAGAATGAGAAAAAAACGTGACGTCTTTGTTGTTACCACCACCACCACCAAAGCGGAAGTGACGTAGGTTTAAATCAGGCTAGACAATAAAAAAGAGCCAATAACTTTCGAAAATATCGGCGAAAAAAGTGACCCCTCCTTGTAGAAAAGTGTCCAGTTGAGGGTAAAGAAATTAATGTTTTCAGCCAATCTTTCGGTATTTGTCCTCTGAAAGGTCAAGCTTCAAAACAATCTTGTGAAAGTCCGTCGCCTCTGCCGAAAGTTTTAGGCAGACATGCAAACATACATACATTTATATATTGGTAGCTTAAATTTTCGACCCAAACTGATTAAAAAGCTTGCACTATCTCTGTAAAATTCCAAATGTTCAGACCAGAAATTGTCTCAGTAATTTGGTAGAGACCGCAGAGGTCAATTTTTTAAAAACTTTGACCCCTATTATGACCCATTAACATTTATTACTTTAGGCTCAAATCAAGTGATTAAGTTAGATCCATGTCCAAACAACTTATATCTAAAATTTCAATTGTTTATACCCAAAATTGGTGGAGGAGTTTGGTAGAGTTTTCAAACGTCAAATCGTTGAACTTTCACACCTTAACAGCCGAATTTCTGGCCGAAATTCGATCACAAAGATTTTCCCAAATCTCATTACCCTATATATCAAATTTCGAGTCTGTAGACTTAAAATTGACAGAGTTATTGTGTAGGGAAATGTACACAGACAGATAGACAGACACACACACACAGACACGTTCACTTTTATAGATATATTACACATGAGGGTTCGTTCAAAAGTTAGGTCTCTCAAGTTTTTTTTTTCTTTTTTACCCAAAACTAAAACGTTTAATAGTTACGCAGATGTGATTGGTACCATTAAAATGAGTGTTCTTTGTTCTCCAGAAATTGTGTTTTCAAATAGTCAACACAATTGCATTTTCCACCTTCTTTTGATGCCTCAATCGTAAAATACTTTCTCCCCCACATCTCTGCCGCCACTCTGAAATCGACGAGCCCATCCCATATAACTGTGCTGGTATCAAGTGCATCGGGTGCATAAACATTCAACAGGCGCCGATCAATGTTGATCGGTTTAACTGTTTCTGCATGGAGGAATTCAATGACGCATCTTCGCTTCTGACGCACGTCGATGAGGGGATTGCCTTATAAGAGTCTAACGCCGTCAATGCCTGCCACAGATAAATTAAACTTTCAGGTCATGAATGCATCAATTTCAGTGATCAAAATGTAATGTACAATCCCCCTTGGACCCATTCGGACGTAATAAAAAATAGTAGGCATTACATTTGGAACAAACCCTCGTATATATGAAAGGAAAGCGTCAAAGCTCCTTTCTTAGAACTACACGCCTGTGGAACTCTGCTCCGTTTAACTGCTTTCCTGCTGACTACAAT
>NC_136525.1:37135414-37142914 GCF_053919585.1 Euprymna scolopes
ATATATATATATATATATATATATATATATATATATATAGAGAGAGAGAGAGAGAGAGAGAGAGATACACATAAAAAAGAGGAACATAGAAGAAAACAAGAAACGCAAGCGGCTGGATAAAGCAGCCACCAAGTCCAAAATAGAAAGAACGAAACTTTTAAATGTTTATGCCTTTAAAAGAATGGGTGAATAGAAAATTTCGACTTGTTCGTTGGGGAGATGAATAGGATAAGTATTTGGGGGTTGAATTTGTCTTTTTTTGTTTGTTTAATTTCTTAAATATCATTTTTTTTTAAATCGAAAAAAAAAAAAAAATACGAAAAAGAAAAGCAACATTTTTAAGTAAATATAAAAGGTTGCTTGGTTGGTTGGTTCTTTTTTTACGGCATATCAACCCTTTTCGGGTTATTTAATGCCGAATCCAAAGATTTTGAAGAAAATTTTTTTTAATAGACTATATTTGTTGTTTTCACGTCGGTTTCTATTTAACCCATAGTTGGGACCCTAACAGGTACTACCACTCCGGGTCAGAGTGGACCTGGGAGCAATGGTAATTAAAGGGTTGCTCCACACTCCCCAAAGCCCACAAGCTGGGGCCTCACCACTGGATATAGTTTAAGGTCATATCCAGGACCCCCATTGAGGGACTTTTACACTCTGCAGGGGGGCAGTCAGTGTATTCTAATGCCCCACCGACAGGGCCAAATATAAAAGGACTTTCTGTTTAGTGTCATACCTTAAGTTCCAATAAGTCAGCAAAACGAGAAAAAAAGATAAAAAAAGGAAACGAACAATGAATCTAGATTTCATCTTAAAAAAACTATCAAAAAACCAAAAATCTAGTAAAACAAAATCCTCCCGCAAATCCAGCATAATAATCTCGCTTGCCATCCTACACCGCTATGCACCGCTTACGTCTCTTTATTTTGTTTGACTCAAACAAACGAATAAATAACATAAATGCGGGAAACTATCTTGTCTACAATATATAAATAACGTTGCACTCTTACGGACGCCATTTTGTAACGGTAAGAACTTTATTCACTAATAAGAGCAATTACAGTAATTTGCTTTGTTTTTGCACTAAATATACTTATTACGGCCCTCAATTTTTGAGGTGGCGCAGTGGATAGAGTACAATAGACCCTGAGATACGGTGGCCCTAGGATACGTTTTTTTTTTTTAGGTTACGATGTGAAATACGATGTTTTCCGACCCCTGGTTACGGTATTTGCCCTGCCTTACGGTGTTATGTGTATTATATACTGTACTGTATTTTGTTACGAATTTTTAATAGGTATTGTATAAAATTTCGCTTAGGCCTCGACATACGACTATTTCACCTTACGATTCCAACCCAAGAACGGATTAATGCCGTATCTCGGGGTTCTACAGTACTTGGTGAAATTCAGTTGTAAAAATTACATTCCAGGAGATTTAAAGTTCAATCCTCTGCGCGTGCGACACCCAAAAATACAATTGTGAATGACATGGTTGACAGAACAAGAGCATTCTACCATCGTGGATTAAATAAAGCGTTCCGTTCAAAATTCCGTGCAGATTCCCGACTTCGACATAAAGTATACCGATTTGGATAAGATACACCGGAAGAAGGTCGGGTGTTATATCGACAGAAACGTTGTGCAAATTACACTAAATACGAGAACAGTAGTTCGAAGAATCAAATTAATACGAGGTATACTTAGTTTTTCATTACTAAGCTCTATTCATGCATTGAGCACCGTTGAATATATACTGAAACGTTTATCTATTATAATAAATCCGTATTCCTGTCTGTTTGTTTGTTCACAATGACGTCGTAGCATATATAATCTATATATGTCATGACGTCATGTACGACGTCATAACAGATGACATCATGTATGATGTTATGTATGGCGGACAAAAATAAAAGATTCCCTGGGCAACGCCGGCCAGCCTGCTAATATATATATATATATATATATATATATATATATATATATATATATATATATATATTAATGGCTAAATACAGACCAATCAACATAATGATTTAAAAAAATAAAAATTAAAATAAAGGTTAGCTAACCAGATTTCGTTCCTCGCTCAACAGAGCTAAATCGAAGAAAATAGATTTTTGATATACAGGGTACTGAGATTTGGGAAAATCTATGTGATCGGTTTTTGGGCAGAAATTTGGCTGTATTTGAGTACTTTTTATACTAGCATTTCAGCCCGGCGTTGCCCGGGTTTTTGTTAAAAAAAAAAGTGGTAGTAGGAAGGCAGGCCCGAACACGTACCGTGAAGGAGGAAAAGAACTGGAAAAAAACCCTAACGTCTATGCTGTTACCACCACCGCCAAGCCGGAAGTGACATTTTTTTTTAAATTAAGGCTAGACAATCGAAAGGAGAGGATGACTTTCAAAAATATCGACGAAAATAGTGACCCCCCCCTCCTGTAGAAATGTGACCAGTTGAAGGTGAAGATATTAATGGTTTTAGCCAATTTTTCGATATTTGGCGTCTGAAGGGTCGAACTTTAAAACGATACTGATTTTGGTAAGATCCGTCGCCTCTGTCGAAAGTTTTAGGCAGACATGCAAACATACATTTATATATTGGTAACTAAAAATTTTCGACCCAAAGTGATTAAAAAGCTTGCACTATCTCTGAATACCCTTTATGTCAATATATATATATATATATATATATATATATATATACTTTTTATGTATATATACTTTTATATACTTTTAATGTATATATACAATAAAGAAGTTTTTAAATTGCCAGATCTATTTAAGCTCAATGAAAATAACTTGCACTTTCAGCACATGCATATTATTTGTAAACAATTCAAATACCTCAAGTTCATTTAAAGCACGTTCATATCATTTTATTTTATATTAGCGGGGGTATCCGGTGGTTCCCGGTTGTTTGGAGGTGTGTGTGTAAGGGGGGGGGGGGTAAAGTAAAGAATAAGCGAAGTAATAACCTTGTTTGAATATCAACAAAAAAATTGATGTTAAACCTATTTTTAAAATCGGCAAAATAAAAAAAATTAAAAAAAAACAGCGAACAAACGTAAAACTTCTTCAAAAAAGAAATCAGAAAAACAAAAAAAAATAATTCAGGGGAAAAGATGATGGACGTGTTCAGAAAAACAAAAACAAAAAATACTGCGAAAAGCAAAAAAATAAAAATAAAAAAAATAAAAAAAATGGTATAAATAACCCTTCGATTCGTTAAAATTCCATTCCAGTTTTTTTTAAGCAACTACGAAGTGGAGAAAACCAAACCGGTGTTCCTTCGTAACTGTCCCTTGTGAACGATCCCGCACCGGTGTTAAGTGGTGGAAGGGGAAGGATGAATTTATTAGAGAGAAAATATTTTACCACTTCCATTGATTTTAACCGATTTTGGCAGTGGACTGTCGCCAGAAAAAATATAGAAATCTACGATTTTCGAGGAAGTGGAGAGTTAATAGGCCTATAACACACCTCAGATGTTTTGCTGTAGTTTGTGCATATTACATTTGCATTAAATGTCTGGATTTTTAATCCATTAAAATCAAAATCAGAGGGGAAAAATGAGTTCATTTTATATATATAAATATATATATATATAATATATATATATATATATATATAATATATATATATATATATATATATATATATATGAGGAAGACTATTACTATATACACCTTTTACACGTGTTTCCTTGTATGATATACCATCAGAGACCCATATAAATCCATAAAAGAATTTTTTTTAGAAAGGGGCCAAAGCTGGTGGAAGAAACGGAATTCTTGTAAAGTCATAAGAGTAAAAAAAATAATAAAAAGAAAAGCTAATAATTGTAGGTTACTGTGAGGGTGAAAGTGTTTCAATACACCATTAAACTTTTTAAATATATAATGAAACTATATTTCTAGTACTTTTCGTATTTAATTTTTAATGAAAGTGATTGAAAATTTAGCCCATAAATAATAAATAGGGCCAGGACAACAGCATATTCATTTCATTGTTTTGATTCTCGAGTGTGTATCCGTTGATATCTTGTATGCTTTTATATAGAGTGATGTGGTTCTTGCTTGATTAACTGTGTCTTACTGTGTCGGATATGTATTCGAGTCAAAACAACGAAAAGAAGAATATTCTGTTGTCATAGCCCTAGCATAAATAGTTCATACTTGAAATGTCAATTATAAAAAAACTATTCAAATAGATCTTAACCTAATTGGCTATACCTTTTGCCCCCTCACCTGCTGCTAACCCTGTCCGCCCTACACTCATGTTTCCATAATTCACACTGAGTAAGACCGAAGAATCGGTCGAAAATATGTGCTTTTGAAAGAAACATTCTTTTTTTTTTTTTTAAAGACTTTTTGTATTCCTACACATCAACACATAGGAAATAAATACAGAAAAGATATAAACATTTATATATTTTTCGTATTGAGTTTTTATTCATACATATTTACATTATATACATATATATATATAGAGAGAGAGAGCGAGAGAGAGAGAGAGAGAGAGAGATGTTCAGAGTGCGCAGGTCAGTTCGATATGTGCGCCATTTTGTTTTGATTGTCATGAAATTTCTTTCTTGTGTTTAGGCGGGAGAATGAATTCACGTTGACTTGAAAGAAACGTTTATTTTATGAAATTCCTTCCTGTTGTACAGAATATAACGAAAAATTTGTCGCCCTTGAAAAAACGACATGATTCCATTTCCATTAGATGAAAACTGGTTTCCTTTTTTTTTTTGTTGTTGCAAACCATCTACTAATGGCCAGTTGTATACAAATTCCAAGAGCGACGACAGCCTTCTATTATGTCTGAAAATGACACAATGTTTAACGAGCGAGATCGGAGATGTGCTGCTGTACAAGTCATGCTCTCTACCGATCCACGCTATGACAACGGGGCCATTGCCAGCATCCTAAAAATGCAAATCCGGACGGTTCAAAACTTGTGCTTGAGGAGATGAAAACACAGTCATGGTCTTTGGTGTGGTTTCAAGTGAGGGCCACATCATGCCACCTCACATCTTCAAAGTCGGCTTGAAAGTCAACACAAAAGTGTACCTGGATGTGCTGAAGAGTGTGTTGATCCCCTAGTGCAATCAGGTGGCCGCTCGCAGACCCTGAGTGTGGCAGAAGGACTCAGCGCCGACCCACAAGGTCAAAAAGACCAAGGCTTGGCTTTTAAAGGAGTGCTATGACTTTGTACCCGTTTCTCACTGCCCCCCTCCTCCTTCGACCTGAATGGTGGACTACTTCGTTTGGTCTTACATACAGAACATAACCAACATGACCTCCCACAGCACCAAAGTCAGCCTTATCGCTGCCATCCGTCGAGTATTCTCCGAGCTCCCACCGGCGATTGTGAAAAAGCATGCTCCCAGCTCCGGGCCCATATCGAGGCGGTGATTGAGGCTGAAGGCTGCCACATTGAATAAATGTCAGCTCTACTACATAATCAAGTTACTTTAATTGATTTTTTTTTTTTTCAATAAAAGTTTAAAGATAAAGTTTTATTGTTGTTTTCTTTAAGGCGACACATTTTTATTGCAATCGAAATCGATGAAATTGTCCATTTTTCAATCAAATCGATTGATTGCCTGCTCTAGTTGGGGGACAGACCACCTTACACCAAAGGGAAGCTTTACATGCCTCTAGCAGTGACTTAGTTCACAATATATTGGAGTCTACATTGTACTCTAGATAACCTAATGGTGATTTTATAAAATTATCTTCATACTAGCTGAACAACCGGCGTTGCCCGGTTGTATAATACGCTTAAACACGATATATTTTCATTTATGCAGATTGCGTATGTATTATTATGGAATCAATCCTCTATTGAATATTATCTATTAGGAGGAATAATTTGCCCGGTGGACATTCGCAAAAAAAATAAAAATAAATAAAAATAAATAAATAAATAAATAAATAAATAAAATAAAATAAATAATAATAATAATAATAATAATAATAATAATAATGTCGTTCATTAAATTCCGTCTGTGTTTGTTTACATCATCACGTCAGCTGATATTTGGGCTTGACGATCTTAAAAATAGTCTTTTTTCTCTTACAGATAAAACACGGGAATTTTTACAGAAGAATATTTTATTGTAACCTTAGCCAGTGTAACGTAAAAAATGTCCCTGTAAAAATTCTTTTTTGCCTATAAGAGAAGAAAGACTATTTTTAAAATCGGATTTTTTTTTAGATTTTCGATATTTATCAGGTGACAAAACATATATTGTGAGAAATTTGCAAAAGATAGGCTCAGCCTTTTCGGAATCTATAAGAAAAGAACTCACACATGCAAACTAACTTTTATATAATAGTAGTGATAATGGCTTGAACTAAAGTTTAAAATGCAAACGTCAAATACCATGATTCAATTGTGCGCTAAACAGAAATATTCATTTCTAACGCGCCCCTGTCATATCAAAGGCCCTTCTATTGATTTTATGCGGCGGATCTTTTTGTTTGTGTGCGGTAATAAAACTTCCTAAATGCACTTGTGATGTTAGACTGTGAAAAGACGTTAACTTTGGTGAAAATCGGACTGTTCGATCTTTAATGTTTTCTTCTTCTAATCGATTAGCGATTTTTGATAATTATCGGAGGCATTCCGATACAAAACCTATCTATGAACATTCCCACATACATGAGGTACATTTGGGTGAAATTTCAAAATAAATCGGCCAGCAGTTTTGGAGTCTATAGGGAACTCGCTCACAGACAAAGTTCCTCTTATATAATAGTAGAGATGTGAATATAGATGGGTTTAAGTTTTGGGGTCCATAGGGAACTCACTCACAGACAAAGTTCCTTTTATATAATAGTAGAGATATGAATATAGATGGGTTTAAGTTTTGGGGTCCATAGGGAACTCACTCACAGACAAAGTTCCTTTTATATAATAGTAGAGATATGAATATAGATGGGTTTAAGTTTTGGGGTCCATAGGGAACTCACTCACAGACAAAGTTCCTTTTATATAATAGTAGAGATATGAATATAGATGGGTTTAAGTTTTGGGGTCCATAGGGAACTCACTCACAGACAAAGTTCCTTTTATATAATAGTAGAGATATGAATATAGATGGGTTTAAGTTTTGGAGTCCATAGGGAACTCACTCACAGACAAAGTTCCTTTTATATAATAGTAGAGATATGAATATAGATGGGTTAAAGTTTTGGAGTTCATAGGGAACTCACTCACGGACAAAGTTCCTTTTATATAATAGTAGAGATATGAATATAGATGGGTAACTATTATAAGATATATAGAGAAATATAAATAGTCTAATATTATTATTGTAACACATATAGAAAAAGATATAATTATTCTAATATGTAGATATATAAATATTGTAATATACAGGGTGTCCGTATAAAGTTGCTATACTGTTTATTATTGTTTTATTGTATTATATTTGTATTAATAGTTAATATTTACTGTATAGTAACTTTACGGACACCCTGTATATGTT
>NC_136525.1:37147914-37205414 GCF_053919585.1 Euprymna scolopes
GTCCTGAATCAAAACCACAGGGGGTAGGGAGAGTAATTCTGACAGAATTTTATTATTAATTAATACCCCTCCCCATTTTGGAAGAGAAATAATTTAAGTTTTTTTTTTATTATATATATGCCTAATATATGAATAATGAAACGTTCATTTCATTACGTCATCATTAATAGATAGGGCAGTCTCTTTAATAATGCCATCAGTAATAAGTCAATACGTTGAATAACGTTATACTTAAACGGGCAATCTTAATTACACCATACTTAACAGGGCAATCTGTTTCATTACGCCATACTTAACAGGGCAATCTGTTTCATTACGCCATACTTAACAGGGCAATCTGTTTCATTACACCATACCTAACAGGGCAATCTGTTTCATTACGCCATACCTAACAGGGCAATACGTTTAATTACGTAAAACTTAATAGCGCAATCTATCTAATAATGTCATCAGTAATAAGGCAATCAGTATAATAACGATATGCTTAACACGGCAATCTGTTTAATAAAGTCATACTTAACAGGACAATCTATTTAATAACACAACCGCAATCTGTTTAATTACGTCATCAATAATAGGGCAATGTTCAATAACAATCAGGAATAGGATAATACGTTTAATAACGTCATCAGTAATAAGGCAATACATCAGTATAAGGGCTTTTTTAACACTATAATATGAATGCCGTCAGGGCCAGTTGCTATAATTTAGCTTAGCAACATCACGCACAAAGCGTGTTTTTAGGTGGGGGGTGATTGGCGGTCCTGATTGCATAGGGTAGAATTAGCTGCAAAGTTTTGGGCAAAGAGTTTGTCTTTGTCCAATGCTGACGAAATTACCTCACGTCTACATGTGTATATACATAGATAATATAGTTACTCATGGATATGTGTTTCGCTGTCATTCCGGCTCGTCAGCGTGACTATAACAGGATCCAAACTCACGACTATCGAGTCTGTAGTTGGGCGCATTACACATTACACCAAGAAGAGTCGGTCTCAAATTACCTGCTAATTTATCGCTTATCAATTTATGTCATAATATTTTTATTGTTTTTTTAGTGAGATATATATAATTTCGCAATAACCAAGACAACAATATATTATAACAGGTTACTCATAAAATGTATTTCTTTGGTGTTACAATCGTTTCTTAACAATTTGGACAAGCTGAAACATTAATTGGTTAAAAGATATTCCAAAATAGCTAATCATCAGACACAAAATACAACTTTAATGCGTATAAAAATAGGCAAAAAATGATGATTTTGGAATATCTTTTAATTAAATAATGTTTAAGCTTGTCCAAATGGTTCACAAAAGATTGTAACACTGAGGAAATACATCTTATGATAAACCAATTATAATATAGTGTTGACTTGGTTATTGAGAATTTATAATATACTAGCTGAAGTACCCAGCGTTACCATGTTGTATTTGATATATGTTGTATGGTTGGAGAAATAAAAGTCTGTTTGTAAAGATCCGCGCGTTGTCTCTCACTGATGCTTACATTTCAAGTGTTTAGACCCAAAATTGGATGAGGAGTTTGGTAGAGTTTTCAAAGATCAAATTGTTGAACTTTGACCCTTTGACAGCCAAATTTCTGGCCGAAAATCAAATAAAAAGATTTTCCAAAATCTAAATACACCATATGTCAAATCTCGAGTCTGTACACTGAAAATTGACAGAGTAGTTTGGTAGGGAAATGTACAAACTCAGACAATTTACTTATATATATATTTCGGTAATGATCATATAGCAATGAAACCAAAGTCAATATTAATTGAACCAGTTAATTAAGTTCAACGATTATCAGTATTAATAATCAAGCATATCTATATAATTAAAACAGTAGATATATCTGGGTGTAAATACTTAAGTTTAAGAGTTTGCCCGTTAACTGGCCACATAACAGTTTAAGAGGTTACCTCTAACTGGTCACATAACAGTTTAAGAGGTTACCTTTAACTGGTCAGATAACAGTTTAAGAGGTTACCTTTAACTGGTCACATAACAGTTTAAGAGGTTACCTTTAACTAATCATATAACACTGAAATTAACAGAAAATACAAATTATACACCAAGGATGATTTATGACGAGCAAAATCCTTGTTAGGTGGATGAATAACGCGTACAAATATATCGGCAAGTTGAAATGAGAACTGTTCTTTTCAACTGGCCGACATGTTTCTACTTCTTTCTGCGCATGATCACATCAAATTCATTTCTTCAAGTATGTTAATATTTAAACTTTATTATTTTTGTCTCGATACTAACATCGGTAGAGAACGCTGCTGGGACGCGAAATGTTTTGGTTTCGATTCTAGCTGATGGCTCTAAGTTATTTTCTTTTAACTTTTGCCATCATATTTTTGTATGAATAAATGCGAATATCTGTATGATTTTAAATATATTGAAACGTGTTTTACGGCAAGCGGGATCAAAAGCGCTATCGCATTCACACATAGATTCTCGGATCATATTTTAAAAGAACTAAAAGATAAAACCAAAAGAGAGAATAAGGCTGCTGCTCCTATCTCATGGCGGATATGGAAAAAGAATCCATTATGAATTAAAGTTTCGTTTAATGAATAAGATAATCATGTGTGGGGACGGAATATTCACATACACCAAATACAACCTGGCAACGCTGGGTACTTCAGCTAATACTCAATAAAATAATCTCTACAATTAGGTAAATGCAATTTTGTCTGTGTGTATGTGTAAGTTCGTCCCTTATAGACTCCGAAACGGCTGAACAGATTTTCTTAAAAAATTTACAGAACTTTAGTGTATAAGTATGGGAGTGATCTTAGTTAAGTTTTGTCTCAGAATACCCTCGATAATTACTGATAATCGAAACCGTTATTTTAATTTATCTATCATCGATAAAGCCATTTTTTTCATGTTGTCGCTTAGCAACAATAATAGAACAACGGGCCGTGACAATTCTACTGTGGGTAAGTTGATAGTTTGTTTTTTTGTTTGTTTCTTTTTTTTTTTTTTTTTTGTATGACGTGGTTTTTAGATTCAAACCCAGCACGTAAATTTCTTTGTTTCTTCGTTAATTGGAAAAAAAAGTTTATATAAAATACTTTTATTAGCGAAACAGTAGGTTCTCTAATATATAATTAACTGGAAAGAAAGATTATATAAAATAATTTTATAAAAGAAACAGTAGGTTCTCTAGAGTGCAATACAGAATAACATATATTTTGGACTAAGTTACTGCATGTAAGCATGTGAAGCTTTCTCCCTGGAGATTTCACGGATTTCGATGATAATAAAAATATTGGAGTGTGAAATATTCCTTGATCATCATTCAATCCCGGACAAAATATTTAAATATATCAAATGCAAGGCTAGATACGTCAGCTAGTAATTAAATAAGTTTTGTTTTGAAACCGTCTTCGTTCTTGATTGTCGAAACGACTGGAATAAGCCAGAGTGTATATATTTATGTTAATAAATATCACACATAGGTTTTCTACCGATGTTAGTATCGAGACAAAAATAATAAAGTTTAAATATTAACATACTTGAAGAAATGAATTTGATGTGATCATGCGCAGAAAGAAGTAGAAACATGTCGGCCAGTTGAAAAGAACAGTTCTCATTTCAACTTGCCGATATATTTGTACGCGTTATTCATCCATCCTAACAAGGATTTTGCTCGTCATAAATCATCATTGGTGTATAATTTGTATTTTCTGTTAATTTCAGTGTTATATGATCAGTTAAAGGTAACCTCTTAAACTGTTATGTGGCCAGTTAACGGGCAAACTCTTAAACTTAAGTATTTACACCCAGATATATCTACTGTTTTAATTATATAGATATGCTTGATTATTAATACTGATAATCGTTGAACTTAATTAACTGGTTCAATTAATATTGACTTTGGTTTCATTGCTATACGATCATTACCAAAATTGTCTGAGTGTGTACATTTCCCTACCAAACTACTCTGTCAATTTTCAGTGTACAGACTCGAGATTTGACATAAGGAGTATTTAGATTTTGGAAAATCTTTTTATTTGATTTTCGGCCAGAAATTTGGCTGCCAAAGGGTCAAAGTTCAACAATTTGATCTTTGAAAACTCTACCAAACTCCTCCGCCAATTTTGGGTCTAAACACTTGAAATGTAAGATGTAGGTTACTTGGACATGGAGGAAACTTTTGAATTTGATTTGAGCCTACAACAGTAAATGTTAAGTTGTTAAAATTGGGGTCAAAGTTAAAAAAAAATTGCCTCCTACAATCTCTACCAAACTGCTCAGCCAATTTTTGGTAAACATTTGAAATTTTACATAAGTGTATTCAGATATAGGGCAAGATTTTTATTCGGTTTTTGGTCAAAGTTCAAAAGATTTTATCTTTGCGATATCTAGGAAACTATTCAGCTAATTTTGGGTGAAAATATTTTAATTTTTCCATAAACGGTATTCAGATATCCAGTTTTAATCAGTTTGGGGGCGAAGATTTGGCTGCAAAGAGGTCAAAGTTGAAAGAGTTGACCTTTGCAGACTCTACCAAACTCTTCCGCCAATTTTGGGTCTAAACACTTGAAATTTTAGATGTAGATTACCTGGACATGAGTCCATCTTTTTGATGTATATATATATATATATATATATATATATATATATATATATATATATATATATACATATGCACATAAAGTTATGAGCAGTATATAGGGCCCGAGCAAAGCCGGGCTTAACTGCTAGTATATAATAATTGTGTTCTTATTTATGAAATTTTTAAAAGATATTTGCAGTCGAGCATATATATGAGAGTTTTGGGGGATAGAGATATACAGAAAGAGAGAGGGAGAGTTAAAATGTAAAGAGAGTAAGACAGAGAAACGGAAATGGGAAATAGAAAGAAAAAAGAGCGATTAAAAGACGCAGGGATAGACAAGAAAGAGAATGGGTGGATGAGAGAGAAACCGGAAGTGGTAGTTATAAAGTGGGAGAAAAAGTAGGAAAGCAGAGAGAGAGAGAGAGAGAGAGAGAGACAGACAGAGAGAGGGTTAAAATGTAGAGAGAGTAAGAGAGATAAACGGAAATGGGAAATAGAAAGTAATAAGAGCGATTAAAAGACGTAGGGATAGACGAGAAAGAGAAGGAGTGGATGAGAGAGAGAGAGAGAGAGAGGAGAAGTGGTAGTTATAAAGTGGGAGAAAAAGTAGGAAAGCAGAGAGAGAGAGAGAGAGTAGAAAGATAGATTAAAGAAAGGTAGCAAGACAAAGTGCTAGTAAGCGTGTGGGTAAAAGGATGGAGAGAGAGAGATCGAAAGACTGAGAGAGAGAGAGAGAGAGAGAGAGAGAGAGAGAGAGAGAGGGGGGGGGGTCGAATGCGAATCGTTTTTTGTGTATCTTGTGTCTCTTCAACTAAGATTGCGATTTTGGACAAGTCAGATTGGCAATAAAATTGGTTTCAAATCTGTTTGACTGCAAAGAAGGACATCATTTATATTTCTCTTTAGTTTTTAATTTTTCATAAGTTCTTTTATCCTTTTTAATGGGTCGAGGATGGGTTATTCGTGTTGAAGCTAAACAAATTAATAGATTCTTTAGGCTGACAGTTATTGTTGGGCTGCACAGACTGAATTTTTTTTATATATAAATTTAGTTTATTCTGTGCAGAGTCCTTTATTATTTTCTTTACTTTATATTTCATGAACTCAATGAGAAAACGCATTTATGAATATGGATATATATGTATATAATATTGCATCTGACAAATCGATATTTGATTTGCCAGAAAACTAGGAAAATTTTCCGCCTGAATGCGTTACAATTACAACTTTTAATTCTAATCGTTTTTATCGACTACAAACAATGTCCGGTGCGATGTGTGTGTGTGTGTGTGTGTGTGTGTGTGTGTGTGTGTGTGTGTCTGTGAAAGAGCAGGTTATGAAAATATATGACATTTAAGTTACAGAAAACTTTCCCTCGTTTTATATACATAAGGAATCGTCAGGCTAAAATGCATTCTTACTTACTTCCTTGTGGAAATTAAATTCTGCATAGCTTGACATATTTCCGAAATGTACTAAGCTCTACACGCGTGCTGAAAAATGTTAATTAAATACTGAAATTTACTACATAAAATATTATATCTTTTCATAAAGTTTTGTGTGGAACATGAAAGTATATATATATATATATATATATATATATATATATATATATATATATATATATATAAGCAAACAGTTAATAAAATATGTTAAAAAAACACTTTGAAATGAGTTAAAAACATATTTAATCTGAAAAGGAAACACTAGATAAGTGGATAGTCCTTAATCCGCGGAGTTTCGAAGAAATACTTTCCTTCTCATCAGAGGGTAGGAATTAGCAAAATGCGGGATCGGGTTTTGCATGCAAAAGTATTTGATGAAACAACAAGTAAGTCAAAGATCTTACTTGAAAACAAAAAAGTGAAGCAGAGGGAATATGGTGAAGAAAAAGGTGATTACATATGAATGGATAGTCTGGTGGAAGATAAAAAAATCCAGTGATGGTAAAATCCAAATGTAAAACTTCAAGAAAGTTAAAAGAATTTCCATTTGTACAAGTAAAATCCAGGGAAATCCCGTAATTGGAAGAAGATGGTCCATAATAATCCAAAGGTAGAAATCCATGGAATAATTCAACAAAAATGTGTACAAGGAAAAAAGAAAAGATTCCGATAATATTAATAAAAGAAAAATAAGATATGCTTTTCATTCTACTTCCGAGACATAAATATAAATAAGATCAGGGAAGAGAAAGAGGAGAGAGAAAAAAAATGATGATAAAGTTAAATATAAAATAAAGGGAAACAAAAGTCAAAATGACCCAGACAGGAAATGTTAAAGGCGCGAAAAAGATATATAGGGTAAAATAATATAGGTCAACTGAAATGTACAGGTCATCACTTAAAAAAATGTCAGCAAGAGTTATTAGACGACACTAAATGGAAAATAAATAAATAAATGAATTAATAAATAAATAGAAAATAAATAATAAATAAGAATTAAAAAATAAATAAAAAATAATAAACAATAAAAAATAAAAATAAAAATAAAAAATAAAATAAAAATTATTTAAGAGGAGAGGATGGCCGATATCTGCAAATTCAGAAAAAAAATTAAGTAAATGCATGTAGTAAAATATAAGTAAATATACATACAAGATATGAAAGTGTGGGTAGATTGATATATTAGATAGATAGGAAAGTTTAAAAATAAAGCAGAAAATGCAGATAAATAATCGGCCATGAAAGGAAGAGATAAAGAATTAAAATAAAGGATTATTAAATTATAAAGTATTAAGAAGTATGTAGAAAAACGATAAAGTTAAAGAAAAAAATATTAATGGAATAGTCCTTAATCCGCGGAGTTTCGAAGAAATACTTTACTTCTCATCTCATTGTCCCACCATTTGTTGAAAATTATGAACAAAATTCAAACTATTTAACTAATACAAATCAGCAAATTAATATTAATACCAGACCTCGAGCTTTTAATAAAGTACATACATATATCGGCGCTACTTCAACATTAATTAAGAAAAGAATGTCAAACCACATTTCTTCTTTTAACAACCATAATTCTAATAATAACCAAGGAACTTCTCTAACCACTTTAATTAAAAAACAACTCTAACAATACCTCCTTCTCAATCAAATGGACTATCATAAAAAAGTTAAGTCTTATATTCCATGATCTAAGTCATGTCGCCTCTGCACAACCGACGCTATAACTATAATTACTTCCTCTCAAAGTAATAATATAATAAATTCTAAAAGTGAACTGATCTCTTTCTGTAAACATAAGTCCAAATTTAATTATGGCAATTTTGAAATTACATAGTTATTACTTTTACCATTTATATAGATATAAAAAAAAATTTCTTCAACTTTATCGTTTTTCTACATACTTCTTAATACTTTATAATTTAATAATCCTTTATTTTAATTCTTTATCTCTTCTTTGCATGGCCGATTATTTATCTGCATTTTCTGCTTTATTCCTATCTATCTAATATATCAATCTACCCACACTTTCATATCTTGTATGTATATTTACTTAAATTTTACTATATGCATTTACTTAATTTTTTTTTCTGAATTTGCAGATACCGGCCATCCGCTCCCCTTAAATAATTTTTATTTAATTTTTTAATTTTTATTTTATTTTATTTATTATTTTTTTAATTTATTATTTATTTTGTATTTATTTATTAATTCATTTATTTATTTTCCATTTAGTGTCGTCTAATAACTCTTGCTGACATTTTTTAAGTGATGACCTGTACATTTCAGTTGACCTATATTATTTTGCCCTATATATCTTTTTTGCGTCTTTAACATTTCCTGTCTGGGTCATTTTGACCTTTGTTTCCCTTTATTTTATATTTTATATTTAACTTTATCATCATTTTTTTTCTCTCTCCTCTTTCTCTTCCCTGATCTTTCTTATTTATATTTATGTCTCGGAAGTAGAGTGAAAAGCATATCTTATTTTTCTTTTATTAATATTATTGGAATCTTTTTTTCCTCGTACACATTTTTGTTGAATTATTCCATGGATTTCTGCCTTTGGATTATTATGGACCATCTTCTTCCAATTACGGAATTTCCCTGGATTTTACTTGTACAAATGGAAATTCTTTTAACTTTCTTGAAGTTTTACATTTGGATTTTACCGTCACTAGATTATTTATCTTCCACCAGACTATCCATTCATGTGTAATCACCTTTTTCTTCACCATATTCCCTCTGCTTCACTTTTTTTGTTTTCAAATAAGATTTTTTACTTACTGTTGCACGCAAAATCCGATCCCGCATTTTGCTAATTCCTACCCTCTGATGAGAAGGAAAATATTTCTTCGAAACTCCGCGAATTAAGGACTATCCATTTATCTAATGTTTCCTTTTCAGATTAAATGATTAAATGTTTTTAACTCATTTCAAAGTGTTTTTTTAACATATTTTATTAACTGTTTGCTCATATTATAAGCTCTATTTCCTATTTGGCTTTATTGAGCTTTTACATCTGGCTGAGATAATTTTATAAATATTAATTCTTTAATATTTATAATATACTTTAATTTTACCATCTTGGATCATTTTGGTAAATTTAATTGTAATTTTTATTTTATATATATAAGCACTTAGCGAATTTAAAAGTACTTGAGTCGAAAGTGACTATTGAAGCTATATCAGCAAGTTCTTTTATGAAACAAGAAAATAAATTAAAAAATGACAAACTATGCGGATAAGCATTAAATATATTATTCAATAGACATTCCTAATGGAAATAATGCTATATATATATATATTTGTCTATATTGGCAGTAAGTCATTATTCAAGCAGATCTGATTGAACACGACAAAGTTCTTCTTTTTTCCGATTTTTCTGAATATCTGTTATGTTCGCCGAGCGGTCTTTTTTTTTTTTCAATCGGCATGTTGTACAGAATGGCGCTCAAAAGTTGTTGTCCAGCCATATGTCTGATTATCATCAGGAGCGGTTGTTGTTGTTGTTGTTTTCTTCTTTTGAGATTTAATGTATTTATAGTTTTTTTGTTTTTTTTTTATTTTGGTTAAAGGTGGGTGCAGGATGGTTAGGGGGCGAATTATTTTTAGTTTTAATTTCAATTTTCTTATTTTATAGATATCCAGAAAAATCGGAAAAAAAGAAGAACTCTGTCATGTTCAATCAGATGTGCTTGAATATATATAATTTCGTATTCCTGTGTCTGTCTGTTTGATTATTATATACAAAAGGTCCATTATTTTCCTATTTCATTTGTTTCTATATATATAGTATGATTCCAGCAAAATATACGATCAAGAGGAAACCTCATTTGCATATCACATTAAGGAAAATCGATTTTACTAAATAGCTATGAGGTAGTTACTGTTTATAGCGAGAGAAGAGTTTTAAGTGTTCTATTTAAAATTGTTATTTAAAGTAGATCTATATTGATAATACATTTAATTTTGCTTATTTCAAATAATTATTACCATCATCGAATTTTTTTGCAAACCGGAAGTTTCAAACGTTGATTTATGTCTTTATTATTACCGACATCGACTTTTTTTAGAAACCGGAAGTCACAAACGTCGGTTTTGTATGTTTATGTATGCGTTCGTATATCCGCTAAAAACTTTCATCAGTCGCATCGGCCGGGTCGAAACCGGTACCATCTGAAAGAGTAATTCCTTGGGCGCATAACATATGACAAATAGAAATAAAGATGAATTTTTTGGTAGTGAAGTGGACCATTTCTTGCATGAGGGGAGGTAATTTTTTGCGGCGTTATTTTTTGCAAGCTATGTACGCGATTATGTTTATAAACGTCATTTATACATATAATAAGGAAAATACTATGTAAAGAAAAATATTAAAAAATAGAAAGAAAAATTAAATGTTTTTGAATTAACTAATATATTATATATATATATATATATATATATATATAGAGAGAGAGAGAGAGAGAGAGAGAGAGAGATTTTAGCTTGTTGGTAATTTAAAATCAATAAATATTTATTATTCCTAACACTAGTGAAAGATTTTGTTTTAAACAAAAGCAAATAAAAAATAATTAAAGGAATCGTTTTTGGCATCAGAAAATAGGCATACATTATTCCGTTCCTAATACACTCAAAATTCCGATTTTTCCGATGCCTCGTCCCAACACTAATATGTGTGTGAATACATTTATAGATAAAATAGTTATCCATGGACACGTGTTACGCCGTCATTGCGGCTCATCAGCGTGGCTGACTATGAAAGTATCCCAAAATTGAAAGTGAGGGAACAAGAACCCTTTGTCCCTCACATTTAAGAAATCCTTTCTAAAGTCTTTAAAAACTTCAAAATTTTATAAAAGTCTAAGTAAAATCCTGAGAATGAATCTCCAAGAGAGAAAATAAAAACCCCTGTTTAAAAATCCTAAAAGTACGAGTGAGCTGTAGAGTGGAATCCTGATAAAATCCTGAACTTAATATTTATATTAATATTTTTATTCATATAGCTATGTATAAAAGCAACATTGATATGACGATGTTTCGATCTGTAATCATAAAAAGCTACGATTTCGTCAGGCAAAGTCTTTTCTTTAGCTTTGTATATTGAATATTTCTTCAAAATTAACTAAAGAAAATACAGACTTCTTTGACTGAGGAGATCGCGGATTTTAAATATTACAGATCGAAACATCGTCATGTAAGTGTTGATTTTGTACATCTTTCTTTAAATAAAAATATCAATGTGTCTGTTTGTTGAAAGCAGTGGTCTCAGTCAAGCTACAGCTGTCAGCTAGCCTGCTCATCTGAAGATACTCTATTCTTAGTAAAGTTGAAATAAATTTATATAAGATCTGGCTCACTGAAATTTTTCGTTTTTCTTTTAACTTATATGAGAGAGAAAGAGAGCAGAAAATAATAGCTCGGGGACGTATTGAGGGCAGAGTAGGTGAAGGGATGGGGAAAAGAAATAATTATATATATATATATATATATATGTATATACCAGAAAGTTAAAGGGGTCGTCTCTAGAGACAGCGATGCCAATGAGGATGTGTGTGGAAGGAGAGTATTGAATGTAGGCGACGGGGGGGGGGGGGCAGGAAACTTAATCCCTTCTCAAGTTTTGTTGCTGTTGTTGTTGCTACAAAGAACTGCAAAATAGATTATTCCAAACTTGGATAATCCTTCTTTCTCCCCAGCACCACCACCACCAGTTTTGTTTTCATTTTGTTTATTTTTTTATGTTTTTTTTTTTTTAAACCCTATCTACACCCGCACCTCTTCCAATGAGCAAACATGGCACGACACTACTTTGGTCAAATCCAGAAGATAATCATTCCGTTGAATCGCAGACATCGGTAACAAGAGAACTAGCGAGAGTGGGTCGGGAAGGGGAGAGGCAAGATGATGCAGCAACATTATTTAAATGAGGCTTGCTCTTCTAAGATGAAAATTTGCCTTCACTTCCTCCCTCAACCAAAAAACAACCTCACACACACACACATATATATATATATATATATATATATATATATATATTAGTGTTGGGACGATTTAATCGGAATAAGGAATCCGAAAAAAAACCCAAAAAAAACACAGAACTTTTTAGGGTATTGGAATCGGAAAAATGTGTGCCTAATTTCCGAGGTCATAAACGATTCCTTCAATCATCTTTTCTTGTTTTTGTTAAAAACAAAACCTTTCACTGCTGTGTAACCCGAATATAAGAGACTTCAACATAAGAAAAACGGACATAAGAGAGATTTTCTCTGGTCACAAATTAGAGCCTGTGTTAATGTACAGGGTAACCCGGATGTAAGAAACCCGGATATGAAAGAGTTATATGGTCCTGGAAAAAGAAGTCTCTTATATCGGGGTTAAACTGTATTAATTTAAAACAAAAAGGGTTAATATCAGAAACAGTATTTATCGTGCCAATTTTAAATGTGATATTTGTTTTCAGCAGACAAGAAAAGTCCTCAATTTTAAGGTGAGTGTCCAGTTATAAAATAATAAACCGCTTATCAAGGCCCGGAGACAACTCGAGGTAAGAGTTCCTATTTACAATGCCTCCCCACGGGACAAAGTTAGACACCAGGATTGTTTTCAACGCGGAGAAAAGAAACAAAAATAAAAAATTGTCTCAGTCGAGACAAAACAAGAAATTAAAGTGTAGCATCTGAAGAACAGATACTACAACTTGATCTTGGCCCAAAGATAAAGGTTGCGTTTATTTGCTTCCCCACTGAACAAATTAGGCACAAGGCCGTTTTTTAATGTGGAGAAATTGGGGAAATGGGGACCAGCTCCCCGGGGAGCAGGGGAGCTGGATAGTGACAATTGGTATGAAGGGTTTCTCCTACATTGACTAATAACTTTTTTTTTTTTTTATTACATTTTCACCCCATACAAGGCACATTGCCACTTTGGTGTAGGGGGCTACTAACAGGGGCAACAACTACTGGGGTACTATGTAGGGATTTAGGCAGCAAGATGTTGGTTCACGTTGCACTTGAACTTCTGCACGCCAGTACAGTTGGGGAAGCAGTTAATGGAATTCCAAAGTCTAGCGGTTCTGGGGAAGAAACTACTCGAGTAGAAAGATCTTTTACATCTAGGGATCTCTACAGTGTGGGGGTGGGATTTAGCAGCCTGTCGGGTCTGTCGAGGGTGTTCACGTCGTGGGGGCACAAGTGCTTGCAGTTCGTCAGAGCATTCACCATTAAAATACTCGTAGAACAGGCAGAGGGATGCAACGTTTCGTCGATGGGACAGAGGCTGAAGCTTAGATGCCAGTTAAGGGCCTATCAGATTGGCGACTCTCTTTTGAACCTTGTCAAGGAGCGAGAGACTAGTAGCCGATGCACCAACCCAAATATGACAGCAATACTCCATACATGGGCGAATGGTTGCCTTACAGAGGTACAGGATACTTTCGGTTGTTAGTAGTTTTCTAGCACGGTAGAGAGAGCCCACCTCCCTTGCAGCGGTCCTGGTTAATGTAATTGTTCCAACTCGTGTTTCCTGTGAACGTTAGGCCAAGGAGCTTGAAAGACGTACTCTCAGATAAAGAGTCGTTGGCCATTGCTATAAGTGGTAGAGAAGGTTTCTTGTAAAAACTGATTGCTACAAGAGCAATGGTTTTATGTGGGGTTGCCCCCACATATGGTCTTTGATTGCAGCATCTGCCAGAACAGATACTACACCTTGATCTTGGCCCAAAGATAAAGGCTGTCTTTATTTGCTTCCCCACTGAGCAAATTAGGCGCAAGGCCGTTTTTTAATGTGGAGAGGGGGCGGGGAAAAGGGGACCAGCTCCCGAGAGGTGAGAAATGGGAGCTGGATAGTGAGAGCCTCTTGTTATATAGGGTTGCCCCTACATGTTCCAGAAGATTGCCACAAGGGCGATGGTCTTTGATTGCAGCATCTGCCGGAACAGATACTACACTTTGATCTTGGCCCAATGTTTTTATTTATTTGCTTCCCCACTGAGCAAATTAGGCAGGAGGCCGTTTTTTAATGTGGAGATAGGGGGAGGGGGGAGGGAAGTGGGAGCTGGATTAGAAACTGTTGGTATGAAGGGTTGCCCCTTCAGTGACCAAGGTCAGATATGTGGGGTTATCCCCACATATGGTCTTTGCTAGTCATAGCTGGTCTGTGCTAGTCATAGCTTTGCAGTATCTGCCGGAACAGATACTACACTTTACACTTTGATCTTGGCCCAATGTTAACTGTTGTTGTAGCTAGACGATTATTTGTTGAGAAAGTTTTACAGAGACGGGAGGGCGACAATAGATTAGAGCTCAGTCAAGTATTTACCATAAAAGTAACAACGGAGCAGAGATAAACTTGCAACGTCTGTTCTGTGAAAAAGAGGGAGTAGGGTGGCGAAAAGGTCACCGAATACTAAATTTTGGGGACGGTTTTGTATCTTGTTAATGAAGGAAAAGGTACTCCTAGGAGCCTCCCCCTCCCCGGCAGATGTGGCAATAATATTCCATCTTAGGGCGTATTTAACTCTTGTGTTGAGGAAAGAGATATTCCAACGTTGTTTCAAGAGAACGTGTTCTGTGTTGTTTGTGCTAAAAAAAAAAAAAAAAAAAAAAAACACTGTATATTCTACTGGACTGACATACTTTTTCTTTTCTTTTTTTTTTACTTGGAAGTCACCACTTACCAAGGCGCAAAGGCCACTCGAGGATACGGATTAATGAATGTAGAATTTGATTATTTATGGAGACGGCTTAACAAGAACTTGTTTATATTGGACTGGCCTCGGTGCTCGGCGTTGCACTGGTGTTTAGAAGTGTGCGCTAACCAAAAAAAGAAAAAAAAGAAAAAAAAGAAAAAAAAAAAAAAGAAAAAAAAAAAAATTGGTAGTAGGCAGTCAGGCTCGAACCCATACTGCGAAGAAGGAAAAGAATGTGAAAAAGAAAACGTGATGTCTTTGTTGTTACGTCCATCGCCAAATCTGAAGTGACGAAGGCTTAAATTAAGGCTAGTCAATTGAAAAGTTTTGAAAATATTGGTGAAAAAAGCGACCCCTCCCTGTAGAAAAGAGCCCAGTTGAGGATGTAGGAATTAATGTTTTTAACCAATTTTTCGATACTTGTCATCTAAAGGGTAGAGCTTAAAAACAATACGGATTTCATGAAAATCAGTCAAAAGTTTTAGCCAAACATACAAACATACATTTAAACAGACAGGTGAGATTTATATTATAGATTTGAAGGCTACCATGTTGTATTCCACCAGGAAGCAGGCCAGCAGAACAGTTGTAAAAGATAAGCAGTTCTGGGAAAGAAACTTTGTTCATTTAGATTCAGACACAGATAGAAAATAGAAGAAATCGTATGTAATGGTTATAGCTAGTCGAGTGATTTTTGTTAAAGTTTGGCAAAGGATGGTCCACAGATTAGAATTCAGCAAAACACTTGCCATGAAAATAACGATAGATCAGAAACAAGCTCACAACATCTTTTCTGTTGCAGGGAAAAAAAAACCTACCAGGTTTTGAAGCCCATTTTGAACTCTATCAAGGCTGAATAGGGAGCGTCAAGCAGCTTCTGCACAGATGTAGCAACAGTACTCCATTTTAGGACGTACCTGACTCTTGTAAAGATAGAGGACTGCATCAGCAGTGAGATATCTGCTGGAGCAGTAGAATGATCCAACCATTTTTCCAGTGATATTGGCAACAGATTTGATGTGTGTGTTCCATTTCAGATCAGGAGTGATGGTCAGTCCCAGAAGCTTGTCAAAACATGGAGCTTCCCCAGGGCAAGGGCTATTCATTTCAATTGGGGTGTGATGGGGGTCAGAGCGATTAAGATGAAAAAAAGAGAAGCTTGGTTTTCAATGCATGAAAATTAACCAACCACCCTTTTCCCCATTGCACCACATTCTTAAGATCAGAAAAGACAGAATCAGAAAGATCTTGGTCATTGCTGGCCTTTGAAGTGTTGCCATAGATTGTGGGGTCATCTGCGTAAATGTCCACGAATGATCTAAGAATGTGATTTGGGAGATCATTGATGAAGATCAGGAAGAGAATTGGGCCCAGTTAAATTGGCCTTATGTTAGACTTGTCCTTATAAACGGACGAGGAAATAATATGCTAAGCTTAAACCGTAAATACAGAAAAACCTTTTTAAACAGAAGAAAAAAATTTAATGTAATCTCAATAATATTTCAACCAATGTAACCTCACACCTTTTTCGGGGTGCATCATATCGAACTCTGGAATCATTATGTCTACTTAATTGCCTCCCAATCAGGAAGGATTTGGCACAACAGAGATCCCCCCCCCCAAAAAAAAAACGGGCACACAAATTAGACAAAAATTATAATTGCCTTGGTCTAGAAGGATTTTCCTTTCACTGTTCAAGAACTACAAAAATGAAGTGTAGTATTAAAACAGATACTAGACTTTGATCCTTACTTCAAAGCTGATAAAGGAAATGTTGCTTCTCCAAATTGCATGTGAAAGCCTATAATGTGCAACGTGATAGACAACAATAAGACTATAACACAGAAATGCAAAAAAAAAAATTAATTAAAAATAAAAGTTAAAAAAATGAAAAACAATTGAATAAAACATTGAAAAATTAACTTTAAAAATTTTTCAAGATGAAAATTTCTTTTTAATTTAAATATAAATATTGAAATTTAAACTTTTGTATTTTCAAATCAAAGATTTAAACGTTTGGAAATTTACAAATCAAATTTTTTAAATTTTCAAATCAATCTATTTTTTTAATTTCAAATCATTTTTTTTAATTTTCAAATCAATTATTTTTGAAATTTTCAAATCAATCGTTTTTAAAATTTTCAAATCAATCGTTTTTAAAATTTTCAAATCAATCGTTTTTAAAATTTTCAAATCAATCGTTTTTAAAATTTTCAAATCAATCGTTTTTGAAATTTTCAAATCAATCGTTTTTGAAATTTTCAAATCAATCGTTTTTGAAATTTTCAAATCAATCGTTTTTGAAATTTTCAAATCAATCGTTTTTGAAATTTTCAAATCAATCGTTTTTGAAATTTTCAAATCAATCGTTTTTGAAATTTTCAAATCAATCGTTTTTGAAATTTCCAAATCAATCGTTTTTGAAATTTTCAAATCAATTGTTTTTGAAATTTTCAAATCAATCGTTTTTTAAATTTTTAAATCAATCGTTTTTGAAATTTTCAAATCAATCGTTTTTGAAATTTTCAAATCATTTTTTTCAATAAAAAAATATAATATAAATTTTTTTCTGTTAATTTTTCAATAAAATATTACAAAAGAATGTAATAAAAAATAAAAACGTCAAGAACTGGTTGTTTAATTTTTTTAATGTTTTTTTTTCCAAATTTATATTCATCATACGATAGTTCCAAAGAATGTAGAGAAAGATTTGTTTTTGATGATTGGAGAAAAAAAAGTATGGGAGGGTGGAATATATGAATTTTTGTAAACGAGTTCTCCTTTATAATGAACATTCTTTTCTTTCTTTGAGTCTGTTGAAGGAGACAGTAATACAGAGGAGACAGGAGACATTATGAAGTGGGGGACACGTTCCTTCTTGTTTTTTTTTTTTTTTATTTAAACTGTATTTCTTGTTCGTTTTTTTTTCAGTTTGTTGTCTTTCATTTTTATTTAATGTTTTCGCATAGTTTTTTTTTTTTTTAATTTTCAAGATGATTGAAGTGGGGAAGAAAAACAAAAAAATATGAATGAGATTTCTTTTTTTTTTTTGAAATATTAAAACCATTTACAACTTGAATCATAATAAAAAAAAAAGAAAATATACAAAGATGAAAATAATTTAGAGAAAAACACAAGGTTGAAAGAATACAGAAAAAATGAAAAAAAATAAAAAATATAAAACAAAAAAAGTGTTTAATTAAAATAAATTTATAAAAATATAAAAATTAAAAACTGAAAGAAAATAATTTAAATTTAATTTATCTTTAAAAATGTAATTTTAAAAAAATATTTTTAAAATTATTTTAGAAAAAACTTTTAATCTTAAATTTTAAATTAAATTTCTTAAAATTTAGTTTTAAAAACTTAATTGAAAAAATATTTTTTTTAATTAACTTAAAATAATTCTTCTCGGAAAAAATTTAATCCAAAAATTTTAATAAAAAAAATTAACCCTAAAATTTTAATTAACAAATATTTAATCCTAAATTAAAAAAAAAAAATTATTCTAAAATTTTAATTTAAAAAAAATCTAATCTTAAAATTTTAATAAAAAAAAAATTAAAAATTAAATTTTGGGTATCTTGCAGTACAGACAACAAAATGAAAAAGTAATCAAAAACAAATATTTAACAATTTACTCATCTAACTACCTGAATAATTTTTCGTTTTAATTTATTTTAAAGCGTTTATTTACTTTGAAACAAACATAGTGGCAAGTCTTGAGTTAAAAAAAAGTGGTCGACATTAGAAGGGCATCTAGGGAGTCTCGATAATCGCTCAAAAATCGAATATTCCACAAAATACTGGTCAAAACTCACCCAATGAATATTACAGTGGCATTATTTGATGGGTTTCTGCCAGTATTTTGTTTACTTTTTGAATGTTGGCCTATTATCAAGGGTTCTCATGTGGGGTTTATGGAAACCGTGATTATTTTCTGTTCTGACTGAACAGAGTAAACACACAAATTCTTTTTAACTAAAAAAAAAACGCTTCAAAATAAGTTAAAACACCAAAGTTTTATCCAGGTAGGTAGAAGAGTAATTTATCTTGCCTTTAGTAACATTTATTTGTTATAGATTTGTTTTTAACAACTTTTTCATACTGCAAAGTGACCAGATTTTCAATTCTAAAAAAAAAAAAAAAAAAAAAAAATTTTTTAAATAATAAAAAATAATTTTTTTTAAATCATTTAAAATTTTTTAAATAATAAAAAAAAATTTTTTTAAATCATTTAAAATTTTTTTAAATAATAAAAAAAATTTTTTTAATCATTTAAAATTTTCTAAAAAAAAAAATTTTTTTGGTAAATCATTTAAAATTTTCTAAAAAAAAAAAAAAAGAAAAAAAATTTTTTTTAATCATTTAAAATTTTTTAAATAAAAAAATATTTGCTTGAAGAACAACCCAACATTTTTATCTTCTTTCTAACCTGATGATTTAAAACTATTTGCCCGAATTTTTCAAATTCTTCTGTTCTCATCCTGAATGTCTTCAGGCTTATCTTTCCAAACTCGGGAATCCTTCTGTTTTACTCGGAAACCTGCATGGACTATCGAACAGAACTCTCCATTTAATCCATAGGCTTAGTATGGTCTCATTTCGCCATCCATGATTGGGTAAAAATCCTAAGTAATCCACACTGAGGATTGAACCTTCAACCTCCAAAAGAGTGTCACTTTTACAACTGAATTTAACCATGTACCCTACCCCTTTCACTATCAGTCCTTTATCTACATAGCACAATGGATAAAGTACTTTGTAAAATCACTCAAATTGCTAATTGCTTAGGACTTCTACCTGGAATGAGGATAAATTCGGAATTCCGTGTTGATTCTTCAAGTTCAACACAAAGATTCCTAATATTATATTCCTGAACTTTTGAGATGAGGATTGATTTTTTTTTATTATTCAGATTCTTTGGACTACTGCTCTCATCTTAAGTGTGAATTTCGATGTAACCTCGGACTTTCTTCAGGTGTATCTTGTCAGACCCGTGGCATAGTTTGGTAAAATTCAGTTGTAATTCACAGTCTTTTAGAGATCTGAGATCCTGTGTTCAGTGCAGGCGACACTCAAAACATGATTGCAAATTACGCAAGACTTCTATCAAGTCATGGCTGATGGAATCAGAGAATACTACCCCTAATGAAATAAATAAAGGGTTCCTTTTGAAATTCTGTGCAGATTCCAGACTTTGAGAGAAGAATTCCCGAGTCTGACAGACAAATTACAGTTTTACAAGACACACTTGGAGAAGATCGGAGGCTATATCGACCGAAGTGTGAAAATAAAACGCAAAATGAGAACAGTAGTCTGAAGAATCCAAATAATAAAAATAACCAATCAATTTAGGACATCTTCATGCGAAGATCTATCAAAAATATAAAAACAGATTACATTTACTTGTTTTCCGCTAAATCAGAGTATGGCATGTGCAGATAAATCCAGCTTCCCTAAGAGCGGCACTCTCGCTGGGTGAATAGCTGAGAACAAGTGCTGCAGCATTCCCCAGTAGAGATGTCTTAGGCAACTGGCAGTAAACCAACATCCTTCAGAAGGAGTTAATGCATGAGAGAGTATATGTTTAAATATCATTTAGTTCAACCCAGACAAGTGCTGATATGAAACATTTTTAAAAAATCACCTAAAAATAAAAATCAAGGGAATAGCACAATTTTTTTTGAAGATCAGACGTTTTTACCTTCAGAATTTTATATATGAGAAATCCTAATTTGGATTGTTTGGACTACTACTCTTATCTTGGACCCATGGTGCTACAGGTAAAAGTGCTAAATAACATTCTCCTGGAAATTAAAGATTCAATCCTCAATAAAGGTGGTACTAATATCTTTAAGAGCAGATGGTGGCTAAATGGTTTATGACACGGACTAAAACGAGAGTGGACCAGTTTGGAATCTAGTTCATTTCACGGAAACACTTGCATCAAACCTGACCTTGTACCAAACTTCCTGGAGAGGAGGTAATACTTACAATGCAATTAAGAATTATTTAAGACTGTGATCTGGTCAGGACTGGTGAAATAAGAATAATCTATTTCCATGTATTCAATAAAGAGTTCTGTTTGAAAATTGATGCAGATTCCTTAATTTGACAAGACTCACCTGACAGAGACCGGAACTTATATCGGCCGAAACGTTGTGAGAATAACAGCCACGATGAGAACAGTAGTCTGATTAATCCAAATTACTGAAAATTTTGTGTCTCTTACAAGTAAAATTTCATTATTTTTTCTGTATGATTAAAAAAAAAAAATGAAAACAAATAAAAATTACAAAGTAAAATGACTTTTTCCCGGGCAACGTTGGATAAGGTCAACTAGTATATTTTTATGAAAAAGGAAAAATGAACATTCTTTTGCAGTAGTAAGGTATTATTGTATGCTATCATCAACCTTTTTGTCCTATTTGATGCGAGTAAAAAGGAAATAATAGCATCCAGTTTTTGGCTTTGAAACGAAAGGATGGTGTTATTTTCATTATCTTGCTTGTAGTTATTAGTCATTACGGCCATCTTGCACTGTGATTATCTTCGGTGTTTGGTGTGGGGTATTGAATTCATCAACAGTTTTCAGGTCTGGGTAATAATACTCTATAATTAACAGCCGAGAAAAAAAAATCAAATATATATACATTTTTTTTTTCCAGGAGTTTAGATAAGATAAGCCATCGATACCGTCCATTTCAAACCTGATTATAGGGAATCGTTTTAGTTCCAAATATCAAGCTCTCTTCAGCGGATCTATCTCATCTATCTATAACCGGAAGTGGAAACACACACACACACACATACATACATATATATATTACACATGCAACAAATAATTTTCAACAAACACATTGAAATTTAATTTCCCATCGATCTGTATAATTTTAAAGTATTAAAACTGATTGTATGATTTATTATTTCTGAATTTGTTATTGAGACTTTTACTTAGCCAAGCACGAATAAAAAAAAAAAGAAGCTTAATAAATTAAAATTTAATTTTCTGTCGACCTGTATACTTTTAGAATGGGGAAATTGACTGTAATATTTATTATCTCTGAATGATTATTGTTAATTTGACTTAGCCAAACATAAGAAAATCCAAATTGCCATCAATCTTTTAGGACTCATAACTTTTGTGTATGTATGTTTTATATTTTTTAAAACCTATAACATTATATATATATATATATATATATATATATATATATATATATATACACACAGCTCCTAGAAGCGGTTTCTAATTTCTGGCTTTAAAAAAAGAAAAAGACTTTCCCTACCATTAACGCTAAGTCCGGGTGTTTTGCCGGCTGGAATTAGGATTAGTGGTAAGATATTTCAGATTGTTTTTATTATTTTTAAAGGAATGAAGCACTAACAACAACAACAACAACAACAACAGAGATAGTATTGGCAGTGTTGAAAGACTCATTAAAAAAAAAAAAAATTTAAACAATTTCAGAACTTGAAAACTATACCACGAGTAGAAAATTAAATTTTATTGTGTTTGATAAAACTTATTTGTTGTATATGTATATTTTTTTTTATTCTGAATTTGTCGGTGGTTAACCATACTGTATGATTACTCTGATCTGAAAACTTTTATTTCACAAAAAAATTTCATACCAGTATTTCTAAAAACTTATATACATCTTTAATAGATTTTCATTCCATGAAGGCTGCACATTTGCTTATTATCTACTATTTTTTCGAATATAATCCGAAAAACTTAACTCTCACCCCCCACCCCACCCCCAAATATAAACTATATGAAACGATAAATTTCAATCAGTACTACTCGGCGGCAACCGTGAATTATCTTTGTATTAAAAAAATTATCAGGCAGCTCAAGTTTCTGTGTTTCTCAGCTCTACATGAGTTACACATTTTTTTTTTCTTTTACTAAATTACCTCCCTTGGTGTAACACACAAATGAATACTTATATATATATATATGGTAGGGAGGCAGAGATACAAAGCATAGTGCTATATACGAGATTATCTCCCTTGTCAAAAAATAAAAAAAATACAATTGAAATCTTTTATTTGTGAAATTATAAGAGGACTTACGTTTCTGTGTTTCTAGACACTACATAACCTACTACATTCTTTATTGAAATCAAATATGCAATAGCATAAATAAAACGATTGAAAACAGAAAATCCAAATTTTCATTTAATCATGAAATTAAATTAACGCAATTGTGTTTTAATATAGACATATTTATGTCTATATTTATTGCGCTTTTTCCATTGAATATATTGATACAGTAGATTTCATTCTGATATTACATCTCATGAATATATATGTGTGTGTGTGTATATATATCATTGTGAAGAGATGGGTTTGGGATCTTTGTTTGTATATAAACAAGCAGATCGAGCACTTTAAAGTGGTGGGCGAGTGTTTATATAAATGGACAGTTGATGAGATCATTTATAGGCACCGATCCTATGCACCCTGGAGGTTAGAACTGACAACTATCAATCAGATGGTTGTATGTTCAATCCTTGGCTAGGGATGAATGGTAGTCTAGCTGCACTGATGAGCTGTGATACAGCAAAACAGTGCTGTATGTAAATGACTATATAGAACAAATAAATGACAACAGTCTATATTCCAAATATCAAGATGTTGATCATCTTACCATTTATTCCTTGAAGTAATTTGACACACACAATTTGCTATGAAACAGGTTCTGTCAAGAATTGTGTATGCCAACTTACTTCAAGGAATAAGTGGTAAGATGGTCAACATCTTGAAATTTGTAAAATAGACTTTTATTGTTTATTTGTTATATGCTCTGTAGTTACATCGAGCTTAATAAATTAAAGGATCGGTGTAAATAAAAGCTGAAATATAATTGAATATATATATATATATATATATATATATTAAAATATTTTTTGCATATACCTATAATTTTTTTATAGACCAAACTTCTCAAACTAAAAATCTCGATGATTGTTAAAATATAACAATAGAGCACACATAAGTAAATAATATTAGGCTACATTCCAGTGACCAAGATTTTATTCATTCTACTGATCATCTTTTGAAAACAAAACCATTCGTACATTTGTATGAACTGTATCCTTCATAGAACATCCAATATTAATAAATCCTGGATTTTTCATCTATGAACTCCTCAGAGACACAAGAATTTCTCCTCCCGAAAAACAATAAATAGCGAAGTATTAAAACAAAAATCACACACAAAAAAATATAAACAACTCATGTTGATCACATTTCAACTCTTAACAGTGAAATGGTTACCCAAAAATAGCAGCCATCTTGTTTTATCTGAGTATTTGTCGAATGGAAATGTAATTAATAGGAGCTGTCTGTTTCTGTGAGTTTTGTTTAACTGCCTCACCATGTTTTTTTTTTCTGGACAAGAATTTTCTAAGTTTCTGAAAAGTCCATAGAAAAAAGATCCGCACTTACCATACTAAAGTTGGATCTTCTTCTGTAAATAAAACACTTTGTAAAAAGTTTTTAATTTGAAGAAATGATCAGAAAACGAAATGTAGTCTATATATATATATATATATATATATATATATATATATATATATATTATATATATATATATATATATATATATATATATATATATATATATATATTTATATATATATATATATATATATAGTCATCCGCATACAGTACTGTTTCGCTGTTTAACACAGCTCATCATTGCGGCTAGACAAGCAACTACTTCAAGCCAGGATCGAAACCCGATCGCCCAAACAACAGTTAGATCTTCTAACCATTGCGCTATATGGCTGCTGTTATGTGGGCAGTGAATTAACAATGTTACACAAAGAGCATTGCTTCATACACACAACATCTTTCTCATATATATGCATACATTATATATATGTATATAGATATATTATATATACATTATATATATATATGTGTGTGTGTGTATTAGAGAGAAAGAGGAGTTGTGTTTGAAGGCTATGTCATTGCAGTTCTTGGGAAACACTGTAGACACGAGTTAGTACATAAAAAAATAATGGCAATATTAGAAGGAATTTTCAATGAGATAACAATTACTCACCAATATATTGTGTCGTACAAGATGGTAGGTGTTGATGTCTATAATTTTTAAGAGAGCATCTCTTCTTCAGGAGAGGAAGAAAAAGAAACGTTTGCAACTGTTTGGTTTAGTTTTCCTCTGTCCACTTTATTTTTATAATAAAAAAAAATAATATAAATATAATAAAATAACAATAAAACAGACAAAGGAAAACTTCACCAAACAGTTACAAACGTTTTCTTTTCTTTTCTCTCCTGAAGAAGAGATGTTACTCTCGAAAATTAGGGACATCAACACCTACCACCTTGTACAACACATTATGCTGGTAAATAAATATAACATAATTGAGAATTATTTGAATTTTTTTTCTAATATTGTCATTAATCTCTGATATACTAACTTGTGTCCATGGCGTTTCCCATGAACTGCATTGACATAGCCTTCAAACAATACTCCTTTCTCACTATGCACAATGCTTTAAGCAAACTACAACATCTTTCTCATATATATAGATAGAAAGATAGATACTTAGGTCATTCTGGATATATTTATATATATATATATATATATATATATATATATAGAGAGAGAGAGAGGGAGAGAGAAAGAGATACAGAGATGGATAGATAGATATTTATGTCATTCTGGACGTTGCCATACCCACCACTTCCTTCCCACAAACCTGACTATTGATTCATCGTTGATTGTTCTGTTTTTTTCGGATTACAAACCCATCTCTGCACAATGATATCCATCCCGTGATGTCCAAGAGAGCTGGGAAGCATCACCATGAAAAGGGATGTGAAACACTAAAGTCATTTGACAAAACAGATTCTCCTCCTCTTTGTCCTTCTCCCTAAATCCTGAGCTGTTGTTTTCAGAACAAACCTTTTTATTCTCTATATAATAGAAAAAAATAATAATGGAGAAAGTTATATATATATATACTGTAGGTTTTTCTGTCATAATCAGGTTAGCGCAATAATTTCTGTTGAATTAGCAAAGTTAAGAACTAAATTGGTGACTATTTAGGAATGGAACTGTATATGCTCTCCGTTTATCTTGCCATTGCCTCCAATCGCCTTGGGCTTCTCCTTGCAACTGGATTTGGTATATAAGGATATCACTCTGACAATTATAATTTTATTTCTTTTCCCATATAACATGTGCAAACAAATAAAAATTGTGCCGGATCATTATAGCTAGTGTATATATATATATATATATATATATATATCAGCTGGTTTGTTAGTTCAAACAGTCACAATTAGTATTGACTGATGTCTCAGGGGTTGATCCTTGGACCACTATTAATCCTGATATTCATCAACAATCTCTCTGATAATATTGTGTCCAGGAGAAGTATATTTGCTGAATCTGGCCTTCGGACCAAGATCACAGTGTAGTATCTGTTCAGTTGATGCATTTGTTGTGTGTTCTAGACACACTGATGAATCTTGAAAGGACAAAACAGATGTATACGGATGACACACACACTAATATATATGTATATATGTATATATATCCCAATTGTTTTAACCCTCAGATACAAAACGAAGTTTTTACATCTCCAGTCTTTGTTAAGACATGCATCTGTTGGTTTGAAGAGTCATCTACATGCGCGTGAACGCTCTATATCAATCTGGAGAGATAGCAAGCTTCTGTCAAGAAGTAACAATCATCGTATATATGTCTGTAATGGCTGCATCATTTTAACATGATTTTGCTGCATCCCAATCCGGTGCAACACTGTCCTGATAGATGCCACTAACATCTGTACATCAGAGGATCCTTTTAACAAGCAAAAGTGCCACTCTTTTTTCTATTATTAATGTTATAAGTCAATGACAAGCAAGGGCAAGGCAAACCATATATCATATAAGACTACAGTTTCGTAAGAAATTTTCCTCTCGCTGTCGTGCCCAGTAAACTTGAGCAGTTGTGCTCCTCCATCGATAGAACCGTGCTCCTCCACAAGAACAACAATCCTTTTTCCCATGCTGCTCATAGAATAGCAGAATCATTATTGGAGTTTGCTCCTCTAGATCCGATACGTGCTGTTAACAGGACTACCTTGTGAAGGCTGCACCCCAAAGTCAATACACAACAGTTGGATTCAAGTCTTTATGTATATATATATACACATATATATATACATAAAAATATGCATATATACATAGACATATATCTAAAAATATGCATATATACATAGACATATATCTAAAAATATGCATATATATACATACATATATAAATATGCATATATATACATACATATATACATATGCATATATATACATACATATATAAATATGCATATATATACATACATATATAAATATGCATAAATATACATATATATATAAATATGCATATATATACATATATATAAATATGCATATATATACATATATTCATATATATGCATATATAATAAGATGCATATATATACATACATAAATATGCATATATATATATACATATATGCATATATATATACATATATACATATGCATATATATATACATATATACATATGCATATATATATACATATATATATACATACATATGCATATATATACATATGCATATATATACATAGATATGCATATATACATACATATGCATATATATATATACATAAATATGCATATATATATACATAAATATGCATATATATATATATATATACATAAATATGCATATATATACATATACATAAATATGCATATATATACATATATACATAAATATGCATATATATACATATACATAAATATGCATATATATACATATACATACATATATAAATATGCATATATATATATACATACATATATAAATACATATATAAATATGCATATATATACATACATATATAAATATGCATATATATATATATAAATATTCATATATATATATAAATATGCATATGTATATACATACATATATATATAAATATGCATATATATATACATACATATATAGATATATAAATATGCATATATATACATACATATATATATATAAATATGCATATATATACATACATATATATATAAACATACATATATATACATACATATATATATAAACATACATATATATATAAATATGCATATATATACATACATATATATATAAATATGCATATATATACATACATATATATATAAATATGCATGTATATACATACATATATATATATATAAATATGCATGTATATACATACATATATATATATATAAATATGCATATATATACATACATATATATATATATAAATATGCATATATATACATACATATATATATATAAATATGCATATATATACATACATATATATATATAAATATGCATATATATACATACATATATATATAAATATGCATATATATACATACATATATATATAAATATGCATATATATACATACATATATATATAAATATGACTATATATACATACATATATATATAAATATGCATATATATACATACATATATATATAAATATGCATATATATACACATACATACATATATATATAAATATGCATATATATACACATACATATATAAATATGCATATATATACATACATATATAAATATGCATATATATACATACATATATAAATATGCATATATATACATACATATATAAATATGCATATATATACATACATATATAAATATGCATATATATACATACATATATAAATATGCATATATATACATACATATATAAATATGCATATATATACATATATATATACATATAAATATCCATATATATATACATATAAATATCCATATATATACATACATATATAAATATGCATATATATATACATACACATATATATAAATATGCATATATATATACATACATATATAAATATGCATATATATATACATACATATATAAATATGCATATATATATACATACATATATAAATATGCATATATATATACATACATATATAAATATGCATATATATATACATATATATACAAATATATATAAATATGCACATATATAAATATGCACATAAATATATATATATATATATATATATACACACATATATAAATATGCACATAAATATATATATATATACACACACATATATAAATATGCACATAAATATATATATATATATATAAATATGCATATTTATATATATATATAAATATGCATATATATATATAGATATATATATATATATATATATAAATATACATACATAGAGAGATCAATTCAATCTATCTTTACTATTCCTCTGTCAGCACTATTTTGTTTTATGTTGAGCACTGTTTCTGCACATACTATTATACTTACATACATGTGTGTGTGTGTATATATATATATATATATATATATATATATATATATATATATATATATATATATTGTGTATCTATATATTATGTTGGATATAGATATGTTGTGTATGTATATATTAATTTGGATAAATGAAATCTTCAGATGAACACATATATATATATATATATAGTATATTAAAATCTAACGCATGTGGGTGTTCTTCAATATGGTTCCTTTTTTACAAAGGGAATCAGCAATGCTGAACAACATTAATTATAATCATAAATTAATAAATAAATGTCCGACAGCATCATTATTATAAATTAGAAATGTAAAAATAATATTGTAAAAAATTTTAAATGGATGGAAAAATTAATTTTAAAAATTATATAAAAACAAAAGAAATTAAAAAAAAATAATATAACATCTAATGTAAAAGAAAAGTAAAAAATAATGAAAAAAAAACAAACAATATAATGTAAAAGAAATGTCAAAAATAATGTAAAACATAAATGTAAAAAAATGTAATGTAAAAAATCTATGCCAAAAATGTAAAAAAAATCTATGAAAAGAACGTAATGTAAAAAATCTATGAAAAAAATTTAATGCGAAAAAAATCTATGAAAAAAATGGATTGCGAAAAAAAATCTATGAAAAAAAAACATAGAAGTAGAAGTATAATGAAAAAAAAATGGATAAAAAATAATGTAAAAAAAAAGATGTAAAAGAAAAAATAATGAATGATCCTTGCTTCCTGTACAGTATGGATAAAATATACCTAAAATAAGTTGTGTTTTTTGTTTGTTTTTTTTTTTTCAATTTTATGTCCATATTTTTTTTTAATCATATACATTTTTTCATTCATTTCTTTCTTTCCGAAGATTTTATTTTTCTTTAAAAAAAAATAAAAAAAAAAACGTGGAGATATAAGGGATTCAAAATCTTCAGAAAGAAAAATCATTTGCTTTTTTAAGTCATTTTTTGTTTTGTTTTGTCAGTAAGAGTTTTTAAGAAGATGATTGTCCTTCGCAAAACAGAATCTATATTTAAAAAAAAACGCCCATAATTTTTTTTTTATTCAATAATTTTTATCTTTCTTTTTTTTTAATTCCTCTCCCATAATAAAGCTTTCTGCTGTTTGTCCACTTCTTTTTTTTTTTTATTTATACAAAATTAAAAAAAAAAAAATGATTTTTTAAAATTTTTATTTAAAATGTCTAATGCATGTTTGTTTGTTTTATGTTCTTGTAAGGGAAAAGGATGTTGGGCAGGAAATTCTTTTTCCTTCGTTCATATGTATATTAAACTATATATTTAAAAAAAAAATATGTATATTAAACTATATATTTAAAAAAAAAATATGTATATTAAACTGTATATTTAAAAAAAAAATCCCCCCACCCTTTCACCCTATCCGTGGATTTATTCTTTTTAATGAAAAAAAAAATTAATTTATTACCATATTCATGATAAAAAAAATAAAAAGAAATATTATATCTATATATATATTATGCATATACACACACACACACACACGTATATATATATATATATATATATATATATATATATATATATATATATATATATATATATATAAACATCAATGGTTGAGGATTTTCCAAGTCTGGACACTTGGAAAATACCTGCAATATCTGGACAAGAAAGCTGGCAAGGAATTGTCTCGTTTATTTTTTACGGGATATTCTGAGTCCCGTAGATTGTTGCACCCGATGTCTGACCCAAATTCTCCCACATAATTAACTCCAGTAATAACATGGGGTCAGCATTATCAATGATAACGTTATTGATTTTCTTTATATTTTAAAAATATTTTTCAGCAGTGCATATATTTAAAGATGGAGTTTTATTTTCTCAAAATTTCTCCAAGTCTTTTTGGAATAAGAGAAATTATTTTTCCTGAAACTTCTCCACCTTTTAATCCAAGAATCAATGTCTTAAAGTATTTTTTTTAATGTCTTCAAAATGGCTTCAATTTAATTTTCTTTCGAAAATTTCTGTCAATTGGTGGTCAAATTTGTTTAAAAAAATGTTTTTTATCTTTATTTTTTTGTTCTTCCAACTTTTAAATTAAAAAAAAACGTAAAAACAAAAAAAAAATTCTACGGAACAAACAACTCAATGATGAACGAATCCATTATCTCAAAGGTTACCACGACTACGAGGTCAAGCATCGCAGACCATCATCCGGATGGTATTCTCTTTAGTTTTCGTAGCAATAGTAGTAGTAGTGGTAGTAATAGTAGTATTCGTCATCTCTGTTGTCGTCATCGTCGTCGTAGAGGAGGGTTGTCGTCGTCATCATCATCATCATCATCATCATGGTGGCTGTGACGGTCTTCAGGTTGGGTGACATTTTTTTTTTTGTGGCGAGCGGAGTTGTCCCAAAAAAGTTTGTCACGAATCGAACGATGTTTGTTTAAGCACAAGAACACCATGTAATAATGCATACGTACAGACGTCATGTCACAAGTCAACGGAGGCGCCACCTGGGGAGCAGTTACTGCAAGAAGAACAGACGACTCAGTGCTCCAGCTGCGTCCCCGACCAGATTATTAGGGAGGTCGAGAAAAAAAAAAAAAAAAAAAAAAGAAAAAAAAAAGAAAAATAATAAATATATATGTATATATAAGTAATTCAGGGAACATGGGGTGGGTGGGATGGAGGGGGAAGCTTTAAGAATCAGAAATGTGCTTATATATATATATATATATATATATATATATATATATATATATATATATATATATATAAAATCAAGAATTGTATAAGTCAACTGAATTAAAGGAATAAATTATAAAATGGTCAATATCATGAATTTTGGGAAAAATTTTTTTGTCATTTATTCTCTATATTGCTCTGTAATTACATTGAGCTTCTTAAATAAGGATTGATATATAATAAGAAAATATATTTCTACATGATGCTTTTTCTTTTAGAGGCGGAGAAATTTAAATTTATAACTTTATTTTCTTTAATTATAGATTTGACAACTATCAGTTATTTTGAGTTCAGCTTGGTTTGGCAATTCAGCACGAAGAGACTGACATTCGAGCAGTGTTTACAAATTGTGCAAGTTTAGTTTGAAAGTCATTTTAACACATTTCATAAACGAATAATTTCATGGCATGGATCTGCCAACTGGCTGCCTCGTTCATGTGATTTAACCCCATTAGATTATTTTATTTGGAGATAAACCAGACATAATAGACCCGTTTGGAAGACAACACTCAACGTGTTATTGCTGAAATACAGGCTATTTTATTGCATAGAGTTTGTGAAACTTGGGGATCTCTATATTACGACATTTACACACGAGTCGTGAGGACATATGGCCAAAAATTAATTCAAAGTATAAACAAGGGATTTGCATAATAGATATATTTTCCTGTGATTAAACTCTAAATTTGCAGCCTCCAAAAATACACCCTCATATATATATAACATTTTATTTGTTTTTACATAAGCATTAATAAAGTGCTACACATCCATGAGCATGTTTTGGTCAGCTACTTATTAGTTACTAGAGACCTGTTTAGATGATATAGCTTATACAAAAGCTTAATCCGTATTCTGACGAGGTCTGTAGTTATTAATAACTAGCTGACTGAAACATGCTCACGAATGTGTAGCAACATATCAATGCCTATATAAAAACAAATAAAAAGTATATATATATATATATTCTCCCAAACCTCTGGCCTTGATGGATGGGGGGGGGATTAAAACTTGCTGATATGATTTCAAATGATCTGAAATAACAGGAAGGGGAGACTTGATTCCAAAATTTTTAGATTATTCTCAGTTCTTATTTATAAATTTGATGAAATAATATATGTTAAATCATTGCTATATAAACAATTGATATATCTAACATATATTTATTTCACCAAATCTATAGACAAGCATTGGGATTAATCTAAAAAGTCTGGAATCAAGTCTCCCTTTGCTGTTATTTCAGATCATTTGAAAACATATTAGCAAGTTTTAGTCTCTCCTCCATTAAGGCCTGAGATTTGGAGGGAAATATCAGATATTTTGTAATTCAAATGCAAAACTTGGATAACAAAAATGATTGACGCATTAAATGTGTAACATAAAGGATAAAGTTTACACTTACATAAATTAAGATAAAGCCTGTTCAATAAACCTTAGTTTGTAAAAATCTAATGATTGGTTGCTTCTTTCTAAAAGGTTAAAAATAGTGCAAAAAATAGGCTCTGTATGACGGATGATCCCCTTAAAGGCAAATGTCACATAAATTGCTTATTTCTAAAAAGTTTTATTTTTTTAAGTGCAAAGAATAGGTTTCGAATGTGCGACCCAAGGGAAAACTTCACATAGCGCACTACAAAATCCAGGTCATTACTTTTCCAACGAGTCTTCATTTTTTTTTTTTAATTCTAACCAATATACAACATGTCAGCGGAAATAAAAAAGACCGCTCGACAAATTGAAAAGTTATCCAAGAAAATCGGAAAAAATAACCCCGTCGTGTTCAGTCAGACGTACTCAAATAATGACTTGCTGTCAAAATATGCAAATTTATATATGATAGAGGAGGAGACTAAAACTTGCTAATATAGTTTCAAATGATTTGAAATAACAGTAAGAAGAGACTTGATTCCAAACTTTTTAGATTATTCTCACTTCTTATTCATAGATTTGATGAAATAATATATGTTAAATCATTGCTATATAAACAATTAATATATCTAACATATTTATTTCACCAAATCTATAGACAAGCATTGGGATTAATCTAAAAAGTCTGGAATCAAGTCTCCCTTTGCTGTTATAGGCTCTGTATGACGGATGATCCCCTTAAAGGCAAATGTCACATAGCGCACTACACAATTCAGGTCATTATCTTTCCAACGAGTCTTCATTTGTTAAATTCTGACCAATCAATGAGATTTGTGTTCGTTGTTTTTGTTTTACGGCATATCAACCCTTTTCAGGTTATTTAATGGCGAATCCAAGGATTTTGAAGAAAATTTTTTTAATAGAATATTTTTGTTGTTTTCAAGTCGGTTTCTATTTAATCCGTATTTGGGACACTAACAGGTACTACCACTCCAGGTCAGAGTGGACCTGGGAGCAATGGCAATTAAAGGGTGACTCCACACTCCCCAAAGCCCGCAAGCTGGGGCCTCACCACTGGATATAGTTTAAAGTCATATCCAGGACCAATGAGATTTGGGACTTATAAAAATTGAAAAAACAAAAAAAAGGTGGTATATATATATATATATATATATATATATATATATAACGAATGATAAAAAATATTTTTTTGTATAGTTTTAAAGGTTAAAAACTTCCAAGACATATATATATATATATATATATATATACACTGGTAGCCAAATTAAATACTGAAATACTCATAGCGTTGGTTCTATGAGATGAAACTACAAAACTACATGAAAATTTGAAGGCTTTTTGAAGATTATAATACTATTATAGGTTTAATAATTTATGACAATTGGTTAAAAAGAATCTATATTTTTAAACCAATAAAATATGCCCAAATATGCCTGTATGTTTAGTGTCCTTGCAGGCCAGCTTCAGTTTTGCTGCTTCAGGATGAACTTTCCTTAGGGTTTTTTTTTTTCTAGGTTGTCTCCCCTGTGGCCTTTCCAGGTCACAAATATAAGTTAAACAAAGGAACATATTTGCAACAATACTTATTTACTGGCACTCAGTATAATAGCATAATTGGATACTGAAATCTAAAAGACCGTGAAACAATTGCAATTATGTCATTTTATTTTCGTATTATTTATATTTATCGAATCCTGTTCTCATCTTGAGTAATTTTCACGTTTCGGTCGATATAACCTCCGGCCTTTTTCAGGTGTATCTTGTCGAGCTCAGGAATTTGGATGGAATTTCAAACATAACCCTTTATTTACTTCACAGGTGTTCTTGTTCTGTCAGCCATGAGCGGATAGAGGTCTTAAATAATTTGCAATTATATTTTTTAGTCACAAGGATCTATAATGCGATGAAAAAATCAATTGTAAAAGTGATGTTTTCTTGAAAGTTGAAGGTTCAATTCTCTGTGTGAGCGACTGAAAAATACACTTGCGAATTACTTAGGACCTCTAACCAGTAATGCAAGGACCCGTGGCGTAGTGGATAAAGTACTTGGTATAATTCAGCTATAAAGTTGTACTCTTCTGGAGTTCAACTCTCGATCACATTCAAAATACAATTGCGAAATGACATCTACCCAGCTGACGGAAACGAGAGTGTGGCACCCGCGTGGATTTAATAGAAAGTTCCATTCAAAATACTGCGCAGATTCCCGAATTTGACAACATACAAGGTCGGAGGTTTCATCAACTTTTTAAATGAAAATAACACTCAAGATGAGAACAGTAGTCTAAAAAAAATCAAAATAATATGAATTGTCTATCCTCGTCTCAAAAATTCTGAAAAGTAATATCAATTTTTCTGGTGTGTGTGAGTGTGTGTGTATTGTTACCATTTCACGTATCTGTGCAAAAATATTTAATTGATTAACTTAGATCCAACTGTTAAAATCTCATGAATTACTTTATGCTATATATATATATATATATCATTCAAACACGGTTTGAATATATGGTTAAGCGCCAGTTTAAGTCATTTAGAACTGCTTTAAAGCTTCATCGCTCACTCATTTTTCAACCAAATTTCAAATTACAGTTTATAGATCACCTTCTCAGCTATATTGTGGAAAAAAAAATTTCAATTTTCGTTCAGTAAAACAAATGTTATGAATTTTCTGGTGTTCCAAATCGTAAAAATATGTAAGGAGGTGAGCGACTAGTTTCCATAGTAACCATGTCTCTTCAATGATTACTGTTGCAACTAATTCATTAATGAAAGCATGAAAGGGAGGTAATTGGGGTAATTTATTGAAAGCAGACGTGTGCCATACATTGTTATTACATATGTATTTATGGGGCAAACAAATTAGAATGAAATTAAACAAGTGAATTTACTGTAAGCCTGGAAAAATCATGGATTACAATAGAAAAATGTGAGCATGGAAAGTAATATGGTTAAGCTTAAACATAGAAAAGTAAAGGACTAGTTGTTAAAACTGAAAAAAAAAAGGACAAGATATTCTAGTAAAAAATATAAATTTATAACTTAAAATATTGCACCGTTAAGAATTTTTTTTTTAAATTCAATTTATAGCATTATATAATCAATTCTTAATGCTGCAATATTTTAAGTTATAAATTTATTATATTTTTTACTAGAATATCTTGTCCTTTTCTTTTCCAGTTTTAACAACTAGTCCTTTTCATGCTCGCATTTTCTATTGTAATTATATATATATATATATATATATATATATATATATATATATATATATATATATATATATATATATATATATATAATGTGTGTGTATGTAATAGATATCCGAAATTTGATAATAAGCAACAGAATGTCGTTATTTTAATGAATCAAACACACACTGACAAAATCTGAATATTTGGGAAGGGGCAGTGCTGACCAAAAAACAAAAAGAATACTAACTTTGTAAGTGTTTGTTCTATATTTTGAGAGTTTTAGCTGGACATACATACACACACACAGATAACTGCTCTTTATATTATACAAGATTATTAAAACTACTATATAGTATAATACTAATACGGGTGCCCGGCGTTGCCCGGGTGTTATGAGCAAAAAAAAAAAAAAAAAAAAAAGTGGTAGTAGGAAGGCGAGCTCAAACCTGTACCACGAAGGAGGAAAAGAATGGGGGGGACAAAAACGTGACATCATTGCTGTTCCGACCACCGCCAAACCGGAAGTGACGTAGATTTAAATTAAGACTAGACAATCGAAAAGAGGGGATGACTTTTGAAAATATCGGCGAAATAAGCAACCCCTCCCTGTTGAAAAGTGCCCAGTTGAGGGTACAGAAATTAATGTTTACAGCCAATTTTTCGGTATTTGTCGTCTGAAGGATCCAGCTTCAAAACGATACTGATCTTGTGAAAATTTGTCGCCTCTGTCAAAAGTTTTAGACAGACATGCAAACATACATATGTTTATATATTGGTAGCTCAAATTTTCAACCCAAACTGATTAAAAAGTTTGCCCTATCTGAATACCCTTTATGTAAAATTTCAAATGTTTAGACCAGAAATTGTCTGAGTAATTTGGTAGAGACCGTAGAGGCCAAATTTGTTTTAACTTTGATCCCTATTATGCCCCCTTAACATTTATTGTTTTGAGCTCAAATCAAGTTATTAAGTTAGATTAATGTCCAAGGAACCTATATCTAAAATTTCAAGTGTTTAGACCCAAAATTGGCGGAGGAGTTTGGTAGAGTTCTCAAAGGTAGAATCGTTGAACTTTGACCCCTTAACAGCCCAATTTCTGGCCGAAAACAGATTACAAAGATTTTTCCAAATCTCCATACCATGTATATCAAATTTCGAGCCTGAAGACTGAAAATTGACAGAGTTATTGTGTAGGGAAATGTACACAGACACACAGATAGACACGTTCACTTTCATAGATATACTAGCATTTCAGCCCAGTATTGGCCGGGTGTTTGGAGGTGTATGTTGAGAAAAAATAAAGGTCAATTTTTTTAACTTTGACCTCTATTATGACCCCCTTAACATTTATGGTTTTGGACTCAAATCAAGTTATTAAGTTAGATCCATGTCCACGGAACCTATATCCAAAATTTTTCCAAATCTCAGTACCCTGTATATCAAATTTCGAGTTTGTAGACTGAAAATTGACAGTTATTGCGTAGGAAAATGTACACAGACACACACACACACATGTTCACTTTTATATATATGATGATGATGATGATAGGCCCTTAACGTCGAGGACGACGATTGGCAAGGCGCTTCAGTCTTCTACAGTTCAGGAAGTCTGTGTATTGCTGGCAGGATCTTTTGGCACCAGATCTTATAGCAGCTTGCCACTTTGCTCGGTTGCCGGCAGAGGTTTCCCAAGTGTTGTGAGGGATGCCGAAGACCTGGAGGTCACGTTTCAGGACATCCTTGTAGCGGAGGCGTGGCCTGCCAGCACAGCGAGGGGCATCAGCTATCTCTCCAAAGAGAAGTGCTTTTGGTAGCCGGCTGTCGTCCATGCGGCAGGTGTGGCCAGCCCAACGTAAGCGACGGATGCGCAGCACTGTGTACATGTCAGTACTCTTGGTCGTGGAGAGGATAGCTGTGTTTGGTACATGATCCTTCCATGTGAATCCAAGAATTGTGCGCAGGCATCGGAAGTGGAAGGCGTTCAGACGGTGTTCGTGTCGGCGGTAGGTGCACCAAGTCTCACTGCCATACAGGAGAGTGCTGAGGATGCAGGCCTCGTAAACCTTGATCTTTAGGTGTAGCGAGAGGGACTTGTTCTTCCAGACTCTCTCACTAAGCCTGCCGAAAGTTGTTGATGCCTTTCCAATGCGGGAGTCCAGTTCACAATCAAGACTGTTGGTGTTATCAACTGTAGAACCCAAGTAAGTGAACTTGGTGACGTTTGACAGTACATGATTGTTTACGGTTATTATGGGTGAAAGCCCAGCAGGCTGGGCAAAGACCACCGTCTTGCCTAGGCTGATTTTGAGACCAAACTCCTCGCAGGCAGAAGCAAAGGAGGAGCACATTGCCTGAAGCTCAACCTCCGAGTTGGCGATGAAGGCAGCATCATCAGCGTACAGGAGTTCACGGATCTGTACGCGGTTAACCATAGTTTTTGAGCGTAGCCTGGCCAGGTTGAATAGGCCTCCAGTACTGCGAGTGTGAAGGAGCACTCCAGTTGGGTTTGGGAAGGCTCGGCGCAGAACAGCTGAGAAATATATTCCGAACAGAGTAGGAGCTAACACGCAGCCTTGCTTGACACCACAAGAGATGGGGAACTCTTTAGAACGAGAGCCCTCAAACTGTACTGTAGCCTTCATCTGATCGTGAAATTCTTGTATGGTTTTCAGGAGTTTGGGAGGGCAGCCCAGTAGACGGAGGACTAGAAATAGCCCTGATCTGCTAACATAATCAAAGGCCTTCGTCAAGTCAACGAAAACTGCATAGAGAGGACGGCCTTGCTCAATGCATTTCTCCTGGATCTGACGAACAGAAAAGATCATGTCAGTGGTAGAGCGGCCAGGTCGAAAGCCACATTGACTCTCAGGAAGAATTCTGTTGGCAATAATCTGGAGACGTGGCAGGACTAAGCGGGCATAGATCTTTCCAGGCTGGGAAAGTAGAGATATGCCACGGTAGTTGTTGCAGTCGCAGCGAAACCCTTTGTTCTTATACAGGGTAACTATGTTGGCGTTACGAAGTTCATCGGGAATAGTACCTTCATTCCAGCAGATTGAGAAGAGATGATGGAGTTCCTCAGTTAGTGAGTCACCACCGCATCTGAAGATTTCTGAAGGTAGCCCATCCACGCCGGGGGCTTTGTTGTTCCTCAGTAGCTTGATGGTCTTGTGTACTTCATCGATGGTGATGTCGTAATCTAGCTCATGGAGGACTGGTAGTTGGGGAACAGCAGCTATTATAGCAGCCTCACTAGCTGCTACAGGTTGAGCATACAGTGAGCTGTAGTGCTCCACCCAACGGTCAAGCTGATCATCAGGATTGGTGAGTAGTTCTCCGGTCAGAGATCGCAAAGGAGATGATTTCTTCACAGGAGGACCTAGAGCCTCTTTCAGAGCTTGGTACATGCCACCGGTGTTGCCGGTGGCAGAGCAGTCTTCAGCACGCTTGGAGATGTCACTCCAATAGTTGTGTTTAGCCTCTCGAGTTAGGCGCTGCACTTTTGAGCGGCTCTGCTTCCAGAGGCTAGTAGCTTGAGGAGAGGGGTCCTGCATCACAGCCAGTCTTGCCGCTCGCTTTTCTGCTAGTGCTTGATGGAGTGTGTCCGCGTGGTGTCTGAACCAGTCCGGCTGCTTTACTGTACGTCTACCAAAACTGGAGAGTGCGCAAACTCCAACAGTGTCACGAATCCGCAGCCAGGCAGAGGCAGCATCCTGAGGGGGTGCAGACTGGACAAAGGTGGATTGTATTGAAGCTTGAAAATGTTGGCATTTCTCCTTGGACTTAGTAGCAAGAACATTGAGCGTTGAAAGTGGTTTTGAGCAAGACAGGTGGATTTTCTTTGGCTTTAGTTTAAGCTTACAGCGCACAAGTGAGTGGTCTGTGTCACAGTCCGCAGAGTGCATTGTCCTGCAGTGGATGATATCCTGGAGGTGCTTCTTTTGAGTGATCACATGGTCCAGCTGGTGCCAGCGCTTAGAGCGTGGGTGTTGCCATGTCATCTTCGACCACGGTGAGCCCTTAAAGAAGGTTGATGGGATGCACAGCCTGTGTGTAGCACAGAGTTCCAGAAGACGCTGTCCATTTTCATTCATAGAGCCCACTCCGTGAGGACCCAGGACATCAGGCCAGGCATTGGTGTTACTGCCTACTCGAGCGTTGAGATCACCCAGGATGATTATGCGGTGACCTCTATTATGACCCCCTTAACATTTATGGTTTTGGACTCAAATCAAGTTATTAAGTTAGATCCATGTCCACGGAACCTATATCCAAAATTTTTCCAAATCTCAGTACCCTGTATATCAAATTTCGAGTTTGTAGACTGAAAATTGACAGTTATTGCGTAGGAAAATGTACACAGACACACACACACACATGTTCACTTTTATATATATAATAGATAGATTATACCACATAACAGAGTATATATATATATATATATATATATATATATATATATATATATATATATATATATATATATATATTATATAGTCTCAGACAAACTGGCAGTCTATTCAAAGGATGCATGAATGATATGTTCTAGTTAGATATATCTCCTTGAAATACATATGTTCGGTATATAGTTTAGATTTGGTGGGTGTTTGCTGTCATAAAACTGACTGGCTTTGTAGAGTGTGGGCTTTTGACCTTGATTAGTAGCACACTTGGTATCAATCACTAAAAAGCATTGGGTAAGAAAAGGCATCCCCCATAAAAATGTTTGCTTTGAATAAACCTTTCTGAATATGGCAGATGCGCAATGGATAAAAGTGCTAAGTCAATCAGTTCTAAATAGCAGTCATCTGGAGGTTGATGGTTCAATCCTCAGTACAAACGATAGAAAAGAATAAAATTACAAATTAGTTAAGACTTTTAATCGATTATGGTTAATAGAATGAAAACAAACTACCCCTGTGGATTCATTTCATCTTTACTGCCCACACGTTAACCCACTTCCAATTTACTTGCCGATGGTAGAGTTAAACACAATATTGGATTTTAATTTGGGGAAGATCCAGCTATTCAAATAGGATGGATTCTTGATCAGGGAAAAAAAATAATCATTTCATTCGTCTAGAACCATAATCCTTCACTAACCGGACAGAGAAAAGATGAAGTATTTTGTCAGAACATATACTATATACTAGTTCATCAACCATTACATCCAGTGGTGTGTTGGGCAGCAACAAAGTCCCTCCATCCTCGCCTATCCTGAGCCAGCCTAGCCAGTGAACTCCAAGAATGCTGCATAGCTTTCCTCTCCCTTTCCACTGTTCTTCTCCCAGTTATGATCCTCCCTCATCGTACTGGTAACGTTCTCTCAGCTTTGTCCACCAACATTCATGCAAGTTTTACTTGACTCAGAACGCCCCTCACACGCTGAAGTAGGGGTCCTCTTTGTTGCCGTTTCCGTAACAAATTTGTTTTACGAGAAAGGGCCGTTAGCCCTATCTTCAACCCCCAGCCTGGATGACCAGGCATCACTCTTTGTCTGGTTTCTATCCGTCAACCTTTCTGGCAAGGGTGGCCCTGCAAGGAGCTTTCACTCCCGCCAGCACAGCTCTAGGAATCATTGAAACACTCTAGCTCCTTCAATGCGACAAAGTGGTAATCCAAGGAGTGTTTCACTGGTCTAGAAACACAATCCTTCACTAACTGAGGAGAGAAAAGTATTTTGTCAGAACATATACTATAGCACGTTTCCCGCCAAAAGGCCAACGAACCAATCATCTGGTTTCGAGAATACAGCAACTTTTAGTTTCAGGGGAGATAGAGTTTGAAAATATGGAGACACAGACAGACAAACCTTTTATATATTAGATTTGTGAGTACACAAACAATTTGTTTTTTTCAATTATCATTGAAATACAGAATATATTTTGTATAAATTCATACCCTATATGTACAGTGCATATATTTTATAACCGTGTATTAATATTTTAATCTATATATTAATACGACAGCATGTGTGTTAGTTTGTGTGTCACGCTTACATTTTTTTTTTCTTCCGAGTGACTACCGTTTAATTGTTATGACCTTCCATTTCTTGTAATAAATAATTTTACCAAGAATTCTTCATAAGTTTTGGTTTCAGTTTCGATTATAGCTGAAGGAACTCAACTCATCTATTTTCTTTTTTATAAATAATTTTACCAAGAATTCTTCATAATTTTGTTTTCGATTATAGCTGAAGGAATTCAAGTTATATATGTACATATACATATATTTTTTTCTTCATAAGTTTTGGTTTCGATTATAGCTGATGCAATCAAGTTATATGGATATATTTTTGAAATCAAAACTTTATAATATATCAAAATCGATAGAACACTAACTCTATAATAATATATACGAAATCTGCATGAATTAAAATATCATATTTAAGCGTATTTTACATCCCTGCTAGTTGCATATTGTTATTATTATTACCTAAACGTCATACTGTATTTATCAGAATTTGTCTTTAAATTGTTCCACTTTCTATCAATTCTAATAAATACATACATTAAAAAAAAAAAAAAAAAAAAAAAAAAAGGCCTTCTTTAGTCTTGACAGACTATGGATGCCCACTGTAAGAGTGCCTGCGCGTGAATTTTTTGTGGCAAGAGTTGCACAATCACCAACCACACCTCCCTGAGTCGACATTGTTGAATACCAGTGGCAAGAGGAGGTTCAGGACGACTGGAAACAATGCCGAAATTAGCGGAAACCACATACAGCACCTAGAATTCCCAAATTGTCACCCATCTGGTACTAGCTAGTCTCAACGTTGCTTATCTTTAATGATCTGACGGGAACCGCTGTGTCAACGTGATTATGCCGCATATAGCATACATATATGCATATATGATGAATGCTGATTGCAACGTTCTTGTCAGATGAGTGCCACTCCCTCAGACATCTAAAGTTCATGAGCCCAAAAATGACTTCCATCGCCACAGGACCATTTTAATAGACAAACTGTTTATTTCGGAACACTGAAACACATAAGCATGCAGATAACAAATATTCATTATTAAAATAATATTCGCGGTTTTTTGTGGATAGGGGGGCATAATTCGAGCGTATAATGAGCGAATTTATATATCTATAAAAGTGAATGTATCTGTGTCTGTGTACATTTTCCTACGCAATAACTCTGTCAATTTTAAGTCTACAGGCTCGAAATTTGATATACAGGGTACTGAGATTTGGAAAAATCTTTGTAATCCGTTGTCGGCCAGAAACTTGGCTGTTAAGGAGTCAAAGCTCAACGATTTGACCTTTGAGAACTCTACCAAACTCCTCCGCCAATTTTGGGTCTAAATAATTGAAATTTTAGATATAGGTTCTTTGGACATGGATCTAACTTAACTTGATTTGAGCCCAAATCAATAAATGTTAAGGAGTCAAAATAGGGGTCAACATTAAAAAAATTGACCGCTTTTTTTTTTTTTTTTTTTTTTGCTCAACATACCTCCAAACACCTGGGTAACGCCGGGCTGAAATGCTAGTATTCTATATTTCTGTCACTTTTAATAATTTCATTTATTTCTATAAAAAAGTTACAGGATTTATAAGTCACTATTTTATTTTTATAAATTATAAAAACAAATATAGACTTGATTTAATTCAACAAAATATGTAAATAAAAATATTTAATTAGGTTAAAATTATATTGGAAGCAAAAACAAACAAAAAAATTATTTAAATTGCTCATGTTAAAAACGGGAGATTTGTATACCAGGAAAAAGGGGTAGAGAGGGAAAATATATAAGTATATATATATATATATATATATATATATATATATATACAAAAATTTGATAAAAAAAGGATAAAAAAAATATTATTAAAGTTTAGAAAGGTATTTATATAACAATATTAAAATAAAATATAAAAAAATAATATTTAAATAAAAAAGCATTCAAATAAAAAATTCAAAACAGAATGTAAATAAAAATTAAATAAAATTACTTAAATAAAATGTGTTTACGAAAACCGAAAGTTAACATATATATGCACACGCACACACATTATATATATATATATATATATATATATATATATATATATATATATATATATTCATATATATATATATATATATATTCATATATATATATATATTCAAGCACGTCTGATTTAACACGACAGAGTTATTCTTTTTTCCGATTTTTTCTGGATATCTTTTCCATTTGCCGAGCGGACTTTTTATTTCAGCTGGAATGATGTATAAAATGGCGCTCAAAAGTTGTTGTTAAATCATATTCTTCTCAAGCACTTTCTATCGGTGCATCCGATTATCATCAGGAGCAATTGTTGTTGTTAGCGCTTGAGAAGAATATGTCCGAACAAAAACTTTTGGGCGCCATTTTTTACAACATGTCAGCTGAAATAAAAAGGACCACTCGGCAAATAGAAAAGATATTCAGAAAAATCGGGGGGGGGGGAAATACCTCTGTCGTGTTCAATCAGACGTGTTTGAATAATGACTTGCTGCCGAAATATACAAATATATACACACACACGCGCGCGCGTGCATAATTATTTTCACAGTCAAACAAACATCTCTCACAATCTGAAAATTCTTGTACATATGTATGTGTGTGCGCATGTGTGTATTAAATTGCATTAAAAAATTCAAACTAAAAAGAAAAATGAAAAATTTTGAAAAGAAAATATTTTAATTGGAAATAAAAATTTTAAACATATTTATATTTATACAAGCTCTGCAAACTTTTACATGAGCACTTTATATATATTTCTAAATTTTACAACTGTTTTATTTCTGTTTCTCTACAAAGTGATAAAATTTTTTTTACTATGCAATATACGTTGCGCGGTGACCTGGCCAACAAAACAAGTGTATCATCTTCTAAGAATTCTATCTCTATCAATTTGCCCCCTCTCTCCATATCTGTCTCTTTATATCGACCCCCCTCTCTCTTACCTCTCTCACTCCGTTAAGAAAAGAATATTCTGATCAACCAACATTTCGACACTAATACATCTCGTTAGGACTCCTGATACATGGAATCAAAAAATAGAACCAGCCAAAAGACAATAAAAATTGACAACTTTACAGTTAACCTTGTTAAACATGTCATTTATCTGTCACTTAATTAACTCAGCACATTTGTAGAGAGAACTTGCACATAATCTGTACAGCCTCATCATGCCTTACTTTCGTTCATTTCTCCCTCAGGACGTACACATACCTTATTCTACCGCAAACAATTAAAACCAACTTAAGATTTATGTGCATTCAGCTTCCAGACACTACAAATTCGTTCCAGACACTACAAATTCGTTCCAGACACTACAAATTCGTTCCAGACACTACAAATTTGTTCCAGACACTACAAATTCATTCCAGACACTACAAATTCATTGCAGACACTACAAATTCATTCAGCTTCCAGACACTACAAATTCATTCCAGACACTACAAATTCATTCAGCTTCCAGACACTACAAATTCATTCCAGACACTACAAATTCATTCCAGACACTACAAATTCATTCCAGACACTACAAATTCATTCCAGACACTACAAATTCATTCAGCTTCCAGACACTACAAATTCATTCCAGACACTACAAATTCATTCAGCTTCCAGACACTACAAATTCATTCAGCTTCCAGACACTACAAATTCATTCCAGACACTACAAATTCATTCAGCTTCCAGACACTACAAATTCATTCAGCTTCCAGACACTACAAATTCATACTTTTTGCACACTATTCATCGCGCATTAAATGTTTGCATACACATTATAGCAATAGTCTACACACGGTCAATCACACATTTCCTCACATTCATATAACTGGGGGTTTATGATGGAGAAATCTGAATAAGCCCCCCCCCCCTCAAGAGTCACTCTATATTGAGACAAAATAAAAATTTGTTGCGCTCAAAAAATTTTTTTTCTCTTCATTTCTAACTAGCCTGGGGGCCCAGCATTGCCCGGGTGTTTGGTGGAGGTGTGTGCTGAGCAAAAAAAAAAAAAAAAGTGGTAGTAGGCAGGCAGGCTCGAACCCGTACTGCGAAGGAGGAAAAGAACATGGAAAAAAAAAAAAAAAAAAAAACGTGATGTCTTTGCCGTTGCGTCCATCGCCAAACCGGAAGTGGCGAATGTTTAAATTAAGGCTAGTCAATCGAAAAGAGGGGAAGACTTTCGAAAATATCAGCGGAAAAAAAACGGCCCCTCCCTGTAGTAACGTGCCCAGTTGAGGGTGAAGGAATGAATATTTTTAGCCAATTTTTCGATATTTGTCATCCGAAGGATCGGCTTCAAAACAATACTGATCTGATGAAAATCCGCCACCTCTGTCAAAAGTTTTAGACATACATACATACATACATACATACATTTAAACAGACAGATGAGATTTTAATTATAGACTAGCGGTGGTACCCGGCGTTTCCTGGGTGTTTGGAGGTGTGTATGTGGGAGAGGGTGACCCTGTTTTAATATTATAAAAAAAAACACGATGCTAAAAAAATTGGAAAAACCAAAAGAAAGCAAAATGGAAAAAAAAAGGTGTAAAAGAGAAAAAAAAGTTTAGGTAGGAAGCTAGGTTCAAACCCAAAGCATCGAGGCTAAGGCAGAAAAAAAATGCCTGACACGTTACCCCTACGCCAAAGAGACATAAAATTGAGAACGGATAAAATTAAACCTTTAAAAACACTTGCAGGTGGTTCAAACTAACGTCAATGTTTTCTAGGTCAAACATGACGTCATTGTCGTAGTAGTAGGAGGAGAGAAAATGAAGGAACAACTTTTTCGGCACCCCTCCTTGTAGAAAAGCGTCCAGTTTAAGGTGAAGGAATTAATGTTTTTTCTTCTATCAACTTATGAAGCCTGCTCAGAGTGGGATGAAAATGAACATAATTCCAACTCTTTATCTAGGGAAAGAAATATTTATCCAGGGTTGCAAAGATGGGTTCCCTCTATCGAGCTAGAAGGCTACTCACACCTGAAAGTGTCCTGTGCCTTTACAAGGCCACCATTCGCCCATGCATGGAGTATTGTTGCCACATCTAGGCTTGTACATCTACCGCTAGACTCTCCCTTTTTGCTAGGGTCCAAAAAAGAGTTTTCACGCTAATAAGTCCCACACTCTCAACTAAGCTCCAAACCCTGTCCCATCACTGCTATGTTGCATCCCTGTGCCTGTTTCACAAATATTTTAATGGTATGTGCTCTGATGAACTCACTGCACTTGTGCCCCCTCGACGTACTTGTCCTTGAAAAACCTGCTTATCAACAAAATCTCACCCCTTCACTGTTGAGGATCCTAAATGCCAGAAAGCTTTCTACGCTAATAGTTTCTTCCCTTTAACAGCTAGACTTTGGAATTCCCTTCCTGCTGCCTGCTTCTCTGGCTATACTGATATGCAGAAGTTTAAATGTAACATAAACAAACATCTTGTTCATCTTTCCTGGACATGGTCTCAAATAGTAGCCCCTTATGTCCAATTAGCAATGCGCCTTGTTATGGGTGAACGTGAGTAAAAAGGGAGCTAGTTGTTGTGATTGGTGGTGGTGGTGGGGATGAGGCAGCGATCGAACACTTGAACTTCTGATTGATAGTTGAGTATATAATTGAGTAGCTGCTGCTGCTGCTTTTCCATACGAAACCTCCGAGATGCCAAAGTAAATTACACAACTTGGAAAATGCCAACTCAATGATACGCACAGGTTTCTCCGCCTGGCTAAACTTGATCTCAGCCAGTTGGAAACCTGGAATATTATTAATACGCAGAATCGGTCATCTAGAAGCAGGGAATGATAGAGAAGAAATGAGGTGGTGCGTTCTTCCCCACAGGTAGATTTCTTGAGAGAGAGCGAGAGAGAGAGAGAGAGTATGGAGGTGCAGATGGAAGGTTTCAGAGACGGTGCAAAAGAAAGTGTAAGCTGCACAAAAGACAGGAAACTGATAGACAGGGTAGCATCCTGGAGATTCGCCAGATTGGTTCTCTGGCAAGGATTTGATCTTGGTTTAGAACTTTCTGAAGAGCAGTGGAGTGTGGAAGAAAGGGTCAGTACCATTTTTCAGAAATTTTGGAATTTTTGATCATGGTCAAGGATACTTCCAAAAGCAAACGAAACAGTTGCAGAATTGACTTTCAATTAAATTTCTAACTTTAAAATTTAACCTTCACAGGAAAACCAGATCAGTGTGAAAATTCAATTCAATAGAAATAAAAGTCGCTCGCATATCCATAACCGAGTATATTAAGAAGTTCGTTTTAATAATGTTTACATAGAATAAGTAGTAATAAAAAGCACCCGTCTAGCTGAAACCACTGTCAATAATTTTCCCCATTCTTTATCTGTGCCTAAATCAAAGCATAGATTCCATGAACAAAGATTCTTTCTTAGAACTGCACACCTGTGGAACTCTCTTCCGCTTGCCTGTTTCCCACCTGACTACAACTTGGATGTCTTCAAGTCCAACATAAACAAATTCCTGATATACCGCCCCAATAAGTAAGATACTTTATCAAATCTCCAATACTATCGATTACAATATTATCCCATTGATTACTGTACATGCAATAACCCTTATCCCCGAGTGGCTTCCGGGACTTGATAAGTGGTGACTTCCATGAATAATAAAAAAAAAGGCATAGTGAGTATCTTTTTTGACACAAACGTATGAACACTAATTAGGGTTCCCACGGGGTCCCTCCATTTGTGGGAGTAAGCGATGTAATCTGTAACCCCCTGCCCTTCCCATGGTGGGTTATCATAGCAAGTTAAGCAACTCTATGTCAAACGGTGTGAGTGTGAATAGGGTGCCTACTTATAAGTGACACCCCTGGGGCCCCACCCCCGTTGGGTGGGGTGAGTGGTGTAACCTGTCAAAACTTCCCCTTCCTCCATGGTGGGTTATCCTCCCAAATTTGGTAGCTCTATGTGAAATGGTGTGAGGGTGGAAAGGGTTCCCCTTGTAAGTGACCTCCCTCCCTGGGGCCCCCGACTTTATCATACCCAGTTCAGATCCTTGAAAACTTTTCTATTATTGTATATGGTTAGTTTAGTATAATAGTAAAGGCCCACTCGTGTACAGACATACAAACGTTGAGCTTTATTATATAGATATATTAGCGGGTGGCGCCCGGCTTTGTCTGGTCGTAAAATACGCTCAAATATAATATTTTAATTTGTCCAGACTTTGTATATATTATTATAGAGTAGTGATTTCAAAAATTAAAGAAAAAAAATATTTGGGCGCCATTACTTAGAATCGAAACTGAAAGCAAAACTGTAGCATTCAAAGCTGGTGACGTTACCACTGTACCAATGTGACACGCATATGAACTGATTAAAAATAAACTAAAATAAATGTACAAAATGTATTAAGATTTTTTCAATTTTGACCTCATTTTTGAACCCTTTAAAACTATTTTAACTGGTTAAAAACCCATTAAAGAACGGTCCATAAAAAAATCCAATCATTAGGCAACTTTTAGTTTCGGGAGAGATAGAGTTTAAAAATATAGAGGCAGACAGACATGGTGAGTTTTATAAATTAGATGGATATACACGCGCGCACGCGTGCTTCCAAATGCCGTGTAAAATTAAATGGTGGAAAAATAAATGATAACGGCAGAATTAACAGAATCGCTTTTCCTGCAGATGCCAGCTTGGAGACTGGTTCGGAAAAGCCAGGAAAAAAAAAGGGGGGGGGTCATGCAATTATATTGAAGACGACGAAAATTAATAGCGAGACACGTGCCTGTGCTATTTGGAAGGCGGGGAAATAATGAATCTCCCAGGGATTTTATCTCCTCGGCAAAAAGACGTTAGAGGAACCAAATACAAGACGCGCATTAACATGATTAAGATAGCTGCGATAGGAAAACAATGGCGGAAGGGGGTGGCGGAGGGTTGGACAGTATAGGGGAGGGGCGGATCGAAGGGCGCATGGATTTCTAAAATCAAGGTAAACCGTATATGGATGTGTGTATATATAAATATGCGTGGTTAAATAACGTGTACACACACACACATATATATAACTACTTCATTTAATCACATAAATTAATATACGAAAAGATCATTTTTGCGTAAATTTTTCAACAGTGCTCAATACAGAGGTAGATCTAGGTAGTAAGTTATAAAAATATATATCGTAATTAAGCTACACAGAATATTCCGCGTTTCATTCTCGTGAGAATTCGCCAGGCTTATATATATTTATATACGCACACACACACACACATATATATATATATATATATATATATATATAATTTCAGGTTAATATTTTCCAGAGGTTAGGCAAACAATGAAGATTTAACGAGGTTAATACAAGAGTGCTCAATGCCGAAGAGGGCAAGATATACATTTTATTTGTTTTATATAAGCATTAATATGTCCTTATGTATTGGAATATTATGTATCAGTGGAATGAAACTCGCTACACATTCATGAGCATGTTTTGGTCAGCTAGTTACCAATAAATAGGAACCTCTTCAGGCGATAAAGCCTATATGAAAGTTAAGTCTGTAATTCGTGCAGACTTAACTCTCATATAAACTGTATATAAAATTATTACTATAATTATTTTTTAATACTTGCAGGTCCTAATGTTTGATCCTTTCGGGAATTATCACTGCAAGGAGTTACAATTACCACTAGATTCAAAACCGTCCAGGAAGCAATCTCTGACTCCATTAGCAAGGAACAAACTGCTCGACCAACGTTAACGGTGATGAGAAATATAGTTGAAATAAACATTTATATAAAGTGTAAATGTTATTCAAGACGGCCGAGAGTGTTTATATATATATATATATATATATATATATATATATATATATATACTAGCAAAATTACCCGTCGTTGACTGGGTTCAAAAACAGCCTACACAAAATGGACTCTGATTTATGAAAGTATGATAGGTTATGAAAAGGTTGGGTTGTAAATTTGGGTTGAATTTGGGGGTATCAAACCAAAGCAAAATATGATGAAAGTAAAAATAAAATAGATAAACCCCATAATTTATTATACCATACCTGTTCACACTGAAACACTTATCACAATATTCTGTGGATCTATATTAAAAAACCTTGTTAAACTTTGTGACATATTTCCATTCTATGGAGGTCAGGTGTGAACGAACACCCCACAATTTTATTATACCATCCCTATTTAAGTTAAAACATACTTATCAAAGCATTCTTATGTACATCTATATCAAAAACACTTGTAAACGTTTTTTTTTTAATTTTGAAATGTTTTATTTCCATACTTTGTGGACCAGGCGCGAACGCAAACCCCACAATTTTAATGAACCCACGTTCTGCCAGATCAAACATACCCATTCCTGTGTCTCGATACATCTTCTATCATTACATATAATCAGTTTTTTTTTTAAAGTCCACCATACAGGAGCCTATTCGTGACCAGACACACGCACACACACAGACACTCAGCTTTATATATATATATATATATATATATATATATATATATATATATATATATATATATATATTAAATAATTTAATAATTTTCCAACGAATGATAAAAAATATAAAAATTAAATAATTTTTTTTTATATAGTTTTAAAGGTTAAAAAAAAAACTTCTAAAACTATATATATATAATAAATTTAAAATTTCATAAGGTATTTGCAACTTCTTTTCCAATTTTCGGATTTTTTAATCATGGCCAAACGCATTTTATTTCCTTTGGTAGATTGATTGCTATTTCTTCTGATGAGTTAAGGGCAAAATAGATTCACTGATTGATTTTGCGCTACGAAACAGATACTGTCAAGAATTTTAAATGTCAACTGAATCAAAGGAATAAATTGTAAGATGGTCAACATCAGGAAATTTTAGATATAGGTTCCTTGGACATGGATCAAACTTAACTTGATTTGAGCCCAAAACTGTTAAGGGGTCATAATAGGGGTCAGTGTTTAAAAAAATTGACCGGTTTTTAAAATATTTTTTTGCTCAACATACACCTCCAAACACCTGGGCAACGCCGGGCTGAAATGCTAGTATATATATATATATATATATATATATGTATATATATATATATATATATATATATATATATATATATATATATATGTATGTATGTATATATATATATATATATATATATATATATGGGCAGATTAAGCTAGAGAGATGGAGAGTAAGTTAAATTAAAATAGAGAAAGGGTGTCTGAGAGTGAAAGATGGAAAGGATATATATATAAAGAGAGAGGGAGAGAATGAAATAGTGTGAGAGAGTGCTTAGGAAACTCTCTGTAATTGTCCCTTTCTTCTGAAACCTTATTTATTTTCTTCCTTATCTGATTCGTTACGCCTCCCCCACCACCATCATCAGGACCAGAAGGTGGGAAGGGAACCGAAAGGTGTTGGGTAGAGGGCGCTCGATCCATTACAGATTCTTCTAATCGAAGCTATGAATTAGATTTCTCATTAAAAGAAATTATCTTACTTGCTATCAAATGGAAATTTTCGTTTGGACGAAGAGAGGGATTTGCTTGGGAGGCGGGATGGGATTTTTCGGTTTTGTCTTTTCAATTGTTTATAGCATTTCGTTCAACCATTTTTTTTTTTTTTAGATTCTTCCTCTTTTTTTCACTGACATCTCGTTGTTGAGCGGCTTATCCGAGACCATGTCCAAACAAATAAATAAATACCCCTAACTAGCTAAATCAAATACACGCATACACACACACAGATATTATATATATATATATATATATATACTTATATATATATATATATATATATATATATATATATATAAATATATATATAAATGCATGTACATGCAAATAACCATCATTACATACATGCAAATACTCTCAACTGTAAATGCACAGACAAAACTGTCACACACCAATAAAATAATGTGCCCCTAACCGGCTAAGTCAGACATACACATGAAAAAAAAAAACTGTCACACATAAAGATACCCAGATACATACACATTTAACCAGAAACACACGTACACAAATACAAACAAGTTGACAACTTGAAAGCCTACTAGACAAGAGACAACGTCAAGGCACACTAGACACTGTCCTAGAGTATATAAGGTTTCTCTGTACTGGAGTTTGTCAAGACAACTTGGTATGAAGACATTTTACCTGCAAGAAAACCCTGATTAAATTTTCAAAATAGTATTTGAAACTTAAGAACCCTAGGTATGGCTACCTTATACTGGCTTATAGATGCAGTGGTACACCGTCTCTAGGGGATGTTGCCTATAGTAAAAACAGCAAGCTGGATACTCTGCCAGACTAGTTGAATTCTTGTCCTGGAATCCAGTGACTAAAAGACCAACAGGACGATATACTATCTAGTAGTTAACTAATCAATAAGTGAGAGTAAAATTAAAATTACTAACTTCTTTACTAACTTAACGTTTGAGAGATAAAAGAATTGTAATAGAATATTCAAACACCTATGTATATCATATAGAGATCAAGTGTCAGCCGCAGGAAAGGACCACTTGATTTTTGAGAAATAAAATGAAACAAAAGTGAGAGAAATACACACCAATTCGCAACACACCAATTCGCGGACACAAATCAACCTTTGAGGCCCGTGGATAGAGACGTTGAATCTCTATGGTTCCAGGTGAGAATTGTCTGAAGATAGCGGTTTCAATCCTACCCAAAGCCGTCTAGAGGCTTACTTGGCCAAAACATGGTGAGACAACAACAACTATGGAAGGCAGTTATTGGTTAGGAGATTCGGAATTCCTATCCCGTCGTGGTTACCACTTGACAAAGGCCAAAGTAATAGTTGATCGAAACGTCATGAAACAACATCTGATAAAGATGAGGATAATAGTCCGCAACAAATAAATTAATAAATAATACTCATCTCAATAATGAATTCCAATTAATTATATATATATATATATATATACACATACATACATATACACAAATCAACTTATACGCACATTTAATTACAAATACACAAAAATCATTACAATTAAGCTATAGTTATTGTAATGATTCTCGTGTATTTATATATATCTATATATGTTTTAAACAGTATATAATAAATTAATTCTTTAAACAGTATATAATAAATTATCTGTTTTAAACCGTATTGATTTGTAATATTATTGTCTTATTGCTCTGATATATATGCAATAGTTTCGTCGATATTAAAGGTAATAAGTCATTTCATAAATAAAAAGGATAAATTACAAAACCCTTTCTAAAAATACAAGCTAAAAACAAGCAGACTTATCTCCAAACATACAGATATAAATATACATAAGCTCACATACACAAATAGATACATACGTAAAACTTATGGGTTTTTTTTTTGTTTTTTTTTTACACGGTGGTCACCACTTATCAAGGCCCGGAAGCCACTCAGGGATAAGGGTTATTGCAAGTACAGTACGTTAGTGTGGAGATTTAATGCAGTGTTTACTTAAGAGGGCGGTTCATTAGGAATTTGTTAACGTTCGACTTGAAGACATCCAGGTTGTAGTCCGGTGGGAAGCAGGCAGACGGAACAGAGTTCCACAGGCGTGTAGTTCTAAGAAAGAAGCTTTGTTCATAGAAATCTACGTTTTGATTTAGGCACAGATAAAGAGTGGGGAAAATTTTTCACAGTGGATTTAGCTAGACGGGTGTTTTTCGTGAAAGATTGGTGTGTGTATATATATACACACACATAAATATAAATCGATGACGTAAATTTTTTTGTTTTTGTTGATTCATCCAATGCTAGTAGGCGCAGGTGAAACGTAAAGAAATTCTAATTGCCAGAATTCTCAGTCGGCCATTGCAGCAACCAGCTCAGTTCCCGCCAGATCAGTTTCTTCTTCGATAATGGATTTCAGTGTTACACATGGACATCCAACTCTTTTTTTTTTGCGTCGGAAATCCAAAGCTTTCCTTCCGGTTCATCATGCAAAAAAGCTGTTGCTTTGGACTCCAGGTGACACAACTTACTAAATAAAAGCCAAATATTCCCAAGATGGAATACGGTTGCCACATCTGAGGAGGAGTTGTTAAAAGCACCCTTTTATGCCTCGACAGGAGGAGCTGTTAAAAGCACCCTTTTATGCCTCGATGTCTTCGAAATCTAGTGGATGAGGACCTTTTCGATCCCTACTTTCTTTTTCTCACAGAAGGGATATTGCAAGTCTATCTCTGCTCTCTCATTACTTTTAAGGTAGGTGCTCGACTGAGCTTCAATCTATGCCCCAACCGTGTGAAACATCTACAACAACAAATCTCAACAACTTCCCTTACTCTCTTTCTATGCATAAAACTAAACCAAACTTCCATGAGCAAAGTTTCTTTCCTAGAACTGTCCGTCTGTGGAATACAATACTCTGGGGCTGCTCCCCAGATAACTATAACATGGTCTTTTTTAGTCTGTTGCAAAGGAGTTCTTGTTGAGCCGTCTTCTTATATAATTAAACCTAAACAAAACTGATCATCATAATGTTGGCACTTAGTAACCTTTATCCTAGAGTGGCTCTTGGCCTTGATAAGCGGTGATTTCCAATTATTAAAAAAACAAACATACAAGGACACAAAATAACAAAATCTCACACATACAAACACACATTTTAACACAAACATACATGCAATCTCACACATAAACACATAGAAACGCACACAGTTGCTCACACACACACACACACACAAAAATGTCCGAACACATTTACATGCAAGCACGCACCCAAAACACACATACAGATATAAAGACACAAACGCATACATGATATCATACACAAAACCCACGTCTGAACAAAGAAGTCCGCTGTACCCAGTTCTTCAAGATAACTGCAACAAAATTAAACAACAATAGTAATAGCGAGCATGCCAGTGGCACGGGGAGACGACTCAGTAAATCAAAAGCTACTTTTTCTATCAGAATTAATTGAAGAGCTCCAAGAACTAGAGAGACGTGGCAATGATTTGTTGGATTTGAGATTGAGTTTTGAAATACTGGACCATAGGGTTGAGAGTGGGTGGGCAAGTGTTGGAGGTGTTGGGGCTACAGCAGGGAGTCGTCGATGCGATTAGCTTCTCGAATCAGATTAGATGGCGGTTGGGGTTAGGAGATGGTGCTGCGCTAGAATTCGCCTTGTGTGTTGTTCGCGAAGCAGGTACTGACGGAAATGGCGACTCGCTCGTCTTAATGGCAACCAGGCGCGCGGGTGAGATATTTTAAAAGCTGCAATGAATAAATGCAGTTTTTCAGCATCCCCAGCGGAAGGGGGGGGGGCTTTTTTTGTTTGCTTGTTTTCTTAAAAACGAAGGGGAGAGATGGAAAGTTTAAAAGATACAGGAAGAAAATAATAAAGTAAAAAAAAAAAGAAAAAAAAAAAGAGACTACCATTCTTGATACTTGTATCTTGCAAGTTTTTTTTTTTTTTCTTTCATACTCTTGTTTACCCCCAAACAAGGCATATAGCCACTTGGATGTAAGGAGCTACTATTAAAGACCATATTTAAAGGGGACTATGTAAAGTGATTAGTGAGATGTTTGTTTATATTACATTTAAATATCAGCATGTTAGTGCAGTTAGAAAAACAGGAAGGAAATTCCAATGTCTAGCAGTCTAAGGGAAGAAGCTATAAGAGGAAAAGGCTTTGTCAAGGGTGTTTACGTCATGAGGGTACAAGTGCTTGCAGTTCGTCAGAGCATTCACCATTGGATTGGAGAAGCAATGGAACCCTATTTGGTTTCTAACTCAAATTGTGTGTATATAATAATGAACTAAAAGACGATGCAGTGTTTACATGATATAAGCAATGGTAAACTTCGATCTAATATAAATACCAAATATTTATACATAGATATTTTAATCCCAACCAAATAAAAAGCTCAATACACACACAATAGAAAGTAGAGCTTAATGTAGTAGAAAAAAAAAATTAAAAATGTAAGTTGAAATTTACAATCAAACTTATTGTTCGTCTGAATACTCCAAAAACAATTTATAAAGTCCTTATTCCATGAAGTTTCAAAGAATACTATTCTTCTCATCAGAGGACAGAAATTTGCTGATCTCTTTCTGTTCTCTGATGAGGAGAATGGCAAGA
>NC_136525.1:37207914-37210414 GCF_053919585.1 Euprymna scolopes
GACCAAGAGACCAAAACAAAAGATATACTACAACATATGAAAATATTTAATTGAAGAGAGGAAAATTGTTTGTTTGTTTTTTCTTTTTTTATACATAGGTATCACCACTTATCAAAGCCACTCGAAGATAAGAGTTAAAGAGTGTACAGTAGTCCATTGGACAATATAGTAATCATTAGTAATGGAAATTCAGTAAATTTGTTAAGTAAAATGGCTCATCAAGGACTTGTTTAGGTTGGACTTGAAGATATATTTGTTCCCAATTTCTTTACTAACTCAGTGTTAATAAAATAAATGGAACATTCGAATATCTATGTATCTCATATAGGGTTCAAGTGTTAGCCCCCGGTAGCAGGCCCCTTGATTTCTGAGAATTTCAATTGAAGTAAACTATATATATATATATATATATATATATATATATATATATATATATATATATATACTAGCGAGAGGGGGGCCGACTTTGCACGGTTGTAATATACGCTTAAATATGATATTCTAATTTGTCGAGATTTCGTATATATTATTATAAAGTCGTGGTTTCAAAGTAAAGAAAAAGTATTTGGGTGCCTTCAGCTAGAATCGAAACCAAAAGCAAAACTGTAGCATTCAAAGCTGGTGACGTTACCACTGTACCAACGTGACACGCATATGAACTGATTAAAAATTAAACATTCAAAATAAACTAATATTAATGTAGAAAATAACGATTTTTTCGATCTTGACCCATTTTTGAACCCTTAAAAATTATTTTAACCAACTAAAGATAAATGATCTGTAAAAACCCCAATCCTTTGAGGTTCCCCCGACGGTTTGTGACTTTTTGTTTCGGAGGAGATAGACATAGAGCTTATATATATACGTGGACGTAGATTACTGTTTTAAAAATAATGAAATAAATAAAAATGTTATATACGTCCAAATTAAAAAGGGCGACTTTCTAAGTAAATAAAAAAAAAAAAAAAAAAAAAAATGAGCTCCGAGGCGGCGCCAATATTAACCGTAGTTATCGCTTGAAAAATAACAACAATAACAATATATATATATATATATATATATATATATATATATATATATATATAGTAATCCTCCACAAACAGACTGTTTCACTGTATCACAGTGCTTAGTGCTAGACTAGCACCAATCCTGAACCAGAGTTCAAACTTACAACAACTAAGTCGATGGCGGTTCTCCCCTCTGACCCATAGGATGTTGCCCACAAGCGACCTCATCAAATGCCTATATATTTTAACTTTTGACTGCCGTTAGTTACTTTCATGATTTGTCTGTTAATTTACAAACAAAGAGCTTTGCCTTATACCAAACAAGCAGCAGGTGAAATCGCTAACCGGCGTTCTACCAAAGTGGGAGGGGGATTAGATACAAACGTTTCATGTTTTTATTACATTCGACATGTGATGTTCCGGAGGAGGCGCTGATAAAGAAAAAAACCTTTTAGAAATATCTAAAGTATAAAGCAAAACAACGTGCAAAAGTTATAGGCCGTTGACTAAGAATGAGTGATTTATGATAAGCTGTGGGTGAATATGGTTGTGCTCATTTTTGCATTCAATACTAATCCCTATTGATACCATAGTATTTAATTCGCCGCACCTTTATCATAAAAACGCCCATACAAAATGTCAGCCAAATCGGACCAGTAGTTTGAGAGAAAAACAGACATTATATATATATATTTGGTAAAACTAGTAATTAGTAAAAACTTGAAGAGAGTGCTAGAGTATAAAATACTATTGCAGAGCAAATATGTGTTTTAAATATGTCTTTCTCTCTCCATCTCCCATCTATTTAATATACCTTGCTGAAAAACCAAAAGCCAGTTAAAATTTAAAACCAAAATATTGAAACTTCCCCCCTCCTCTCCTTGCTCCCCTCACTTTTCTCTTTATCATCCTCGCTCCACCCCCCTCACTATATACATATATCTCCACCCACGCCTACCTGAATCTGCTACCCCACACACACAATACAATCGAATGTATCTTTAACTTTCAAAACTGAAATATTGTCAACACCTGCATTCTCCCTTTTTCTTTCTTTTTGTCTTAAAAACACCTTTTTTTCCAATGACCAACAACCACTTCTGTAAGGTCTGACGAAGCTGTTGGATCGTAAATATGGTCCAACATCGGAAACATATGTAGCCAAACAGATAAAACGGTAATAAAAAATAAAACATATATATATATATATATATATATATATATATATATATATATATATATATATATATATATATATATATATAAGGCTTAATGCCTCCTATTTTGTCATTTCGCCGTAATGGATTAGCAGGGATTGCAAATTAGAATATGATGATAAAACTGTTGCATTCCTGACCTATAAGTTTCATCTGTCTATTGCAGATAATAACGGTGTGAGACTCTAAAAGTATCCATTCTTATAGACGTTCGTCAGAGGAAGAGATGCGTCATTGAATTCCTGTCAAAAGTACACTGAGAATTGTGGCGACTAA
>NC_136525.1:37215414-37227914 GCF_053919585.1 Euprymna scolopes
CCTGGAGATTTCCATTTCAATGGCTATTACAAACAGATGTCGAAGAGGGCAAAACTTGGATTACGCCACTTGAGTCTCACCTTATGTTGCTGAGTGTCGAAGAAAAGGACATTAAATACCATGTGGGCTCCCTATATTGTGCTAGAAAACTTCTCACACCTACCAGTATCCCATATCTCTATAAAGCCACGACTGGCTAATGTATAGAATGGCGTTACCACATCTGAGCTGAAACACCAACAGATTGTCTTTTTTTTCTTGGACGGGATACAAAAGAAAAAAAGTTTCTAATGTAACAAGTCCCGCACTGTCTACTAAGTTCCAACTCGTGTCCCATCACCACGCTTTTGCATCCCTGTACTTGTTTTACAAGTATTTGCACAGAATGTGCTCCAATCAACTTACTGTACTTGCTAACTCCTTCAACATAAATATACTCGACAAAAATGATGTGTAGCAAAATTCCACCTCTTCGGTGTAACGGTTTCCAGATGTCAAATAATTTTCTAATTTAATGTTTTTTTCCTCTAACCGCTTGCATTTGGAATTTTTTCTCTGCTCTCTGTTTCTAGAACTATACTATCCTGCAGAAATTTAAATGTAATGTGAACAAGCATTTTATTACATCCCTACTTGTAATCTATATGTCTATAAAAGTGAGAATGGGTGTGAGGACAATTCCCTACCTATATACTCAACAAATTTTGGATCTACAGACTTGAAATTCGGTATATAGGCTATTCAACTATGTGGAAAACTTTTTAATCTGTTTTCATCCGGAGGGGGGTGTTGCTAATGGGTCTAAATAGAAAAATTGGTACTTGGGGTCATCAGATTTTTATCTGTTTGTCAACTGTTTCACGACTGAGCATGTGCGAATCGTTCACATGACAGATTTTTTTTGTTAATAAGTAGCTTTGAAAACACTTTATAAAGATCGTGTCAAGCTGGCCTAATGGTTATCGGTACTTGACTCACTGTCTTTAGGTTTTTGTTTTGATCTTAACTCGAGCATTTTTTTTTACTTACAAGTGACCTTTTGGCAGTTGCTTTTCTGATTAAGAACCAAATTGTCTTCAAGATACATTCAAATGTAGGTTCGCGTGCGTGACAGCCGTGATAGTCTCACCACACACTGGGCAGTGACTGTAAATTTGTACCAGTGATGTTCGTGTACTTTTACAGTTTAATCAAGACATTAAAAAATGAAAATATCGAAAAAGAATTTAAATTGTACGTATCCGTTATGGAATGAAGTTCTCCAAAAACAAATGTCACTTAATTTCATCAAGTAGTTTTTGTTTTACAGCGAAAAAACAATTTGTTATGATACTGAGCAAAAGGTTCGATTTTTAGGAAGAAAAGCTAGTATTAAAGATGGGGAGGGAGTGTCGGCGCTTTAACTGGAGTTATCTCCCGTGGCGGTTCTAAACTCCAAACAAAAATTAAGAAAAATTCAAAGACTCTGCCTTCAACGTGCTGTCATAAAAACATGTTTTTCCGCTGTAAAAAAAAAAAAAAAAAAAAAAAAAAAAAAAACTACTCGATCAAATTAAGTGAATTTTTTTTTCGGAGATTTTCAGTTCAAAACGGATACATACAATATAACTTTTTTTTTTTTTCGATATTTTAATTTTTTTAATGTGTTGATTAAACTGTACAAGTGCCAAAAAAAAACAACAACAAAAAAACAATACTAGCATGCACATGTTTCAGTTCTTTCCTTTTTATACTACATTTAAATTTTTTTTTTTATGAATTTAACTTTACGTTTAATAACGGCCAACGCCGGGTACATCTGCTAATGTTTTATAAACTTGTTCTCTAATCACTGTAGTTTCTTACATCTCAGTAGCAATGAGCCTCGTTTAGTTAATTCGATTGTTTTTGTTTAACGGCATATCAGCAAAACAATTCCAATAATTTTATGGCATATCAACCATTTTCGACTTATTTAATGCCAAATCCAGTAATTTTGGAAAAGAGCTTTTATGCTTCCAGTTTTTTTTTATATCGTCGGAATTTATTCATAGCGTTTGATTTGGGATGCCTTATATATGAAAATTGTTGTTTTTGACTTTGCAGAACATGATTGAGTTTTGCAAAGGGAAAGGGGGAAAAACAATAATGTTTGGTGTATTTTTAGTCAGGAAGCCAATATCTTCAGAGAACCTGATGCCCTAAGAGGACCTGGAACCAATGGTAACTAAAGGCCAACTCCACATTCCCCACAGCCCCTAATTGAATGTATTCTACGGCCATACACAGAGCCCCTTGTTTAGGGTAAATAAAAGGAAAGTAAATAAAAGTTAATTCTGTGATTTAATATGAATAGATGAATAGTCAAAACACTGGCGAAGCATAATTTATTTTCGTCAATTATGACGGAGGGTTTACACTGTTAATAATATAATGCATCAAAAGTTTTTTTTTTTTTTTTAAATATTTTTAGGAAGTGCTGTAATCATATACATGTTTTTTTTATATTGTCTTTATTTTAACATCTAAACTTACCAAGAGAAAATTCTATTTTTAAAAAAGCAGGAAAATCAATTGCGGGGGGATGAAAAAAAAAAAAAAAAAAAGAAGACAAAATATAATATGCCCCCTGAAAAGAGTTTTTTTAAAATAAATTTTTTTAAAAATTAATAAATGTAAAAAAAAAAATCAAAAAAAAAAATCAGTATTTTAAACTTAAATACTTCATGACCCGATACTTCAAGTACAAATGGAAATTATATTTAAAAATAAACAAAAATAAACGAAAATTAGATGACTAGTTTCCTCAATAGCAATATTGCACTTTCCCGACCGTATTACAAGCCTACTAACAAGTTCAGCTAAGCGTTCATACCAGAGGATCTCAACACTTTCCACGACCCCTACGTTGGGAAGATAATCGATTTTCTTGGGATCGTGTATCAATCATTTGGTTTTGTCCTTTTTAGGCACATCAACCTGCATTGAAATTGCATTGGAACAAAGTGCAGTATCTGTTCTGATGCCACACTTAGTCTATCCTGTCCTCAGTCGGTGAAGGAGAAATACTTCTAGACTGAGGCAATTAAAAAAAAATGTTCTAATCTATTGTGCCTTTTTTTTTAGGGGAACTGGGTTTTATCCGCATTAAAAAGTGACCTTGGGTCTAACTTTGTTCTCGTGAGAAGTCAAGTAAATATCAGGTTGACAAGAAAGTTCTTGCAGTTTTTAACTATTAAATTTAAATGAACATATCTCGGTTCAAACAAAAATTTATTGATCAAAATAAGTAGCATACGAATCAACACACTTTTGCCAACGCAAACATTTGTATTTATGCCAGTAACGCAAAAATCTTGCGTTCTGGTGGCGATGAAGTCGCTGAAGGCGTTTTTGATATCGCTTAGGTTTTTTAAGCATCTCTCACGCAGAAAGTTATCAAGAAATTTCTTAAACCACCATTGTGCTGTGCGTTCAGTAATGGTTCCTGGGGTAAAATGTTTCTTTCATATCGCGAGCTGTTTCAGCAGCTTTTCGGCCTAGCTTGAATTGAAATAAGAAAATTATGCGAATTTGATTTTTTTAAAATCTTGTATTCAACGTTCTGGAAAGAGGACATAATTGTTTTAAAACGATTTTTATTTAAACGATTAGATAGATCGAAAAGGCGCTTTAAAATAATATATAAAGTAAAAATATTGTAACGAAAACGTATTCGAAAATACATCATTTGAAATCCAAATTAAAAATTCCGTAAAAACTTTCTTCTCAACCTAACCTTATGGTTCAAACAACTAAGTTGTTAGAATTTTATTTTTGGTACAATGTAGTCACCACTTATCAAGGCCCGGAAGCCACTCGAGGATAAGGATTATTGTGTGTACAGTACGTTAGTATTGGAGATTTTATAAAGTGTCTTACTTAAGGGGACGGTTCATCAGGAATTTGTTTATGTTGGACTTGAAAACATCCAGGTTGTAGTCAGGTGGGAAACAGGCAAATCTACACAGATGATTTATTTAAAGTGGTGGAGATTTTTTGTAGGTCCATCCACACATTTTGGAATCACTACTAAGCTCAGTCGGTATAAATGATCGCCACAAGAAAGAGCAGACAATAAACCTCAGGTTTTATATAAGTTCTCTTTATAAGACTTTGAAGACTGTTAGTACATCTCTTCCAGTAGTTTTAAGCGTGCCCCCAGATACTAAGCTGAAAATTTCTGCATTTCAATGCAATATATAACAACACACCAAGCATTCTTAAATGGTTACCTTTCTGGTACTGATCAGTGACGTAGCTAGAGTAAACGTCACCCGGGGCGGTAGGCTCAAATGTCACCCCACTGACATTGGGTCACCTTTCTTTTGCTGTCACCCGGACCGCCCCCCCCTTAGATACGACACTTGTCATCAAATGATTTCAAATGTACTATTAACGACTACAAAAAATACAGGGTTTAGAGTTTTCAATAAGCACGAGTAAAAAGGAAAAAATAGAATAGCGATAAAACTGCTATATTTACGTACGTTTGTATTAAAAAAAAAAATAAATGTCAAGAGGCGATACGAAACGTGTAATATTGTACGCATTATAGCAAGCAATCGGATACGAGATAGGTGCATATTAAGCAAAGAATATACTAATAGTCCGAATACAATAATAAAGAGATGCAGGAGAACAAAAAAAAAAGTAAAGGTTACTTATAATGGGTTTTGTCTTCTGGAAGTCTATGCAACTGGCACCAAGAAAACGTAACTTAAAACTTGTCAGTAGTTGAGAATGTATGTGTTGAAATGTTTGCAGACCTTGGAAATTCTCTGACCTTTATTACAGATAGATAAATTCGTGTACAGAAAAGAAAGAGAGAAAATGAGGGAGAAGGAAGAAGAGGTAGAGAGAGAGAGAGAGAGAGAGATAACGATCGAATTAGAGAGATAAGAAAAACAGAAGGAACAACACACACACACATTATATATATATATATATATATATATATATTATATATATACACACAAATTTTGTAGAATTGCAGCAAAATGTATTGTTTGACAAAAGAGTACAAATAATTATTTAAGTTTTGTTTCCTATCTCGCATATTGAGTTTTCTTTATCTGTTTGAGATTATCTTATAAATATTGATACTAATATTTATTTGGATTTTATATTTACAGTATTAGACAGTTTGCAATCCAACGCCATTTCAGTATTGTGTGTGTGTGTGCATTATACAAGCCGTAATCCGACATTTCAGTATTTCATTATATATATATATATATATATATATATATATATATATATATATATATATATATATATACACTTCAATTACTCACACAAATTTAATATACAAAAGTATAGATTTATGCGTAAACTTTAAGTATTTACTTCAACAGTGCTCAATACGTAGGTAGTGCTAGAATATTCAGTGTAGCTTAATCGCCATATATATTTTATAAATTACTATATATATATATATATATATATATATATATATATATATATATATATATATATAAAGAAATGGAGAAAGGGAAGATGAAACGAAAAAGAAAAGAGAGATATGGAAGAGAGAAAAACTGAAAGAGGCGGCGATAGAAAGTGAGAGTAAGGAGAGTAGGTAAGAGAGAAAGAAAGAAAGAAAGAGAGAAAGAAGGAAAGGAAAGAAAGAGATAAAGAAGGAAGAGATAAAAAGAAGATATAAATAAAGAAAGAAAGGGAGGGAGAGAAAAGAGAGAAAGAGAAAAGGGAAAGAGGGAGAGAAAGAGTGAAATAAAGAGAGAGGGTGAGAACGAAAGAAGGACAAAGTGAGAAAGAAAAAAACTAGCGCGAAAGTGTGTGTGTGAGATAGATAGATAGATAGATAGACAGAGAGAGAGAGAGAGAGAGAGAGAGAGAGAGAGTAGACGTTACGAATAGACTGATAGAAATAGTCATTTTTAAAAATAAAAAATAATAATAATAATATCTGCATCGGACAATCAGTTTGCATACAGACCAATCAACACATCTTTGGTTTAGATATAGAAAATTATTTAAAAAAAAAAGAAGACCAATTTCTCGGCCACTTAGTTAAATGATGTTTTGTGTAGAAACGAAAAGATGAACTTTCAAACAAAAAAGAACCCCCCTCCCCCGCAGGAAAAAAAAACACCAAACATTTCAGATAAATGGGAAGGATAGGGGTGTAAAACGAATGACGTATTGTGTCTCGTCTTAAGAACTTTTCTGAAAACAATGAAACAAGTTTTGGTTGTGCATTAAAAGACGCAAAGAAATCCAAATGGGTCGCTGAAGAATAATCTCATTATTTTGATGGGAAACGTAAAGAAAGTTAATCAGCTGATGTTTAAGATTTTGTCAAAATAAAACGATCCGCCATTTTGTTTTACAATGGAGGAAATTTGTGATGAATTTAAATAAAACGGATTTTTTTTGTAAATTAAAATAAAAAAATCGATTTTTTTTTTGTTTTTTTTTAAGAATAAAAAAATGAAATATTTTGGAACTTTTTTTTTTTTTTAAATAAAATAATGATTTAAAAAATAACATTGAAAAGGAAATAAAAGAATTAAGAGAAATAAATTGAAGAAATAGTAATATTGAGTGAGAAAGAGAGAAGTGAGATAAAGAAGAAAGGAAAACGAAAGAGTGGGACAAAAATAAAGAGAAAAGAAGGCAGAGAAGGACGGAGGGAGAAGAGAAAAGAGAGAGAGAGAGAGAACGAGAAAGAGATGAGGGAGAGAAAGAGGGAGAAAAGAAATATAGAGAGGCAATAGAGAGGATGTGGAGACATAGAAAGAGAAGAGAAAAAGGGATAAATAGAGAGGAGAATAAGGGAGAGACAAAGAGAGAGACTTAAATAGATAGAAAAGCTAGACAAAGAGAAGAGAGAGGGAAAAGATAGAGAAAGAGACAGAGAGAGACAAGGAGAGGGGGTAAAGCGAGACAGAGAGAGAAGCCTAGACAGAGAAAGCGACGGCTAGACAGAGATAGAGAGAGAAAGAAGGCTAGACAGAGAGAAAGAAAACGAGAATGTAAGAGGGAAAGCGAGAATGAGAGAGAGAGAGAGAGAGAGAGAGAGAGAGACAGGGAAATCGACATAAAAAGGAAGAGAGAGAGAGAGAGAGATAGGGAAAGTGACATATAAAGGAAGGAAGCGACAGAGAGAGAGAGAGAGAGAGAGAGAGAGAGAGAGAGGGAAAGTGACAGAGAGAAAAAGAGGGGGGAAGCGAGAAAGAAAAAGGGAAAATCCGACAGAGAAATAACAAACGAAAAACAAAAATGGAAAACGAAAGAGAAAAAAATGTAAGAGAGAGAGAGGAACAAAGAGAGAGAGGGTGACAAAAAGCTTGAGGGGACCAAGAAAGACAGAGAAGAGTGGCAAAGAAAGAGAAAGGGGAGACAAAGAGAGAGAGAGGGGGAGACAAAGGGGACAAAGGGAGAGGGGAGAAGAATGAGAGAGGGGGAAGAGAGAGGGAGGCGGGACAAAGAAAGAGAGAGTACAAAAATGGAGAAAAGGGACAAAGAGAGAGAGAGAGGGGGACAAAGAGGGAGAGAGAGGGGGACAAAGAGAGAAAGAGAGAGGGGGGGCAAAGAGAGAGAGAGAGAGGGGGAGCAAAGAGAGAGAGAGATGGGACAAAGAGAGAGAGATGGGACAAAGAGAGAGAGATGGGACAAAGAGAGAGAGATGGGACAAAGAGAGAGAGAGAGAGAGAGGGGGGGAGAATAAAAAAAGAGAGAGAGAGGGGGGAGAATAAAGAGAGAGATAGGGGAGAATTAAGAGAGAGATAGGGGAGAATTAAGAGAGAGAGAGGGGAGAATTAAGAGAGATAGGGGAGAATTAAGAGAGAGAGAGGGAGGGAGAATTAAGAGAGAGAGAAGAGAGGGGGGAAAGAGAGAGAGAGAGAGAAGGGGAACAAAGAGAACGAGAGAAAGGACAAAAAGAAAAAGTAGGACAAAGAGAAAAAAAGGACAAAGAGAAACAGACAACGAGAGTGAAAGACAATGAGAAATTGAAAGAAAACGAAAAAGAACGCAGAATAATGAAAAAGTGACATAAAAGATAAACTTTTTTTTTTAACGTGTAATATTAAAGAGATTTGAATTACCAAGATTTACCTCCCCTTAACGAACTCTTCTTTTTAACAGTTACATATTCAATTTTTTTTCTTTCTTATTTTTTACAAAACCAAAACGATTTTTAAACGAAATACTATAAATGCATTTGTTTTTAAATAAAGAAGAAGAAAAAAAAAAGATCCGAACAAAATAAATACATAAAAAGCAAAATAAATGTATACATTTTTTAATCTAATACTTTTTTTAAAATTACCTTTTTATAGGGGGTATTTTTAAATCATAGACAATATAAAAGAATATAAAAAGTTAGAAGAAAACGAAAATTAAAGCTGTTAAATAAACGATGTTTTAAAATAATTGAATAAAATTAAAATAAATAGAAATAAAAAATAAATGAATTGTGGAAAACAAAAACAAAATAAATAAATAAATAAAAAATTACCAAAAATCAAAAAAATAAGTTTTGGAGGGAATAATTCAGTAAAATAAAGTTATTGTGCGGAATAAAAGTTTTCATAAATTGTGTAGAGACGAGAGAATTAAAAAAAATGTTTTTGAAGAGGTGGGGGAGAAAGAGAGAGAGAATAAGAGAGGGGAAATAAGAGAGGGAGAGAGAGGAAATAAGAGAGAGGGAGAGAGAATAAGAGAGAGAGAGGGGAGAATAAGAGAGAGGGGGGAGAATAAGAGAGAGAGGGGGGATAATAAGAGAGAGGTGGAAAATAAGAGGGAGAGACAATAAGAGAGAGAGGGATAATAAGAGAGATGGATGGAGAATAAGAGAACGGGAGAATAAGAGAGAGGGAGAGAGAATAAGAGAGAGAATAAGAGAGAAAGAATAAGAGAGAGAAGGAGAGAAAATAAAAGAGAGAGAGAGAAGAAGAGAAAAGCTATGACGAGAAGAAGAGAAAGGGGCGAAAAGAAAAGAGAAAGAGAGGATAAATGATAATGATGAAAGAAAAAGACGAAGAGAAGGAAGGAGAAGAGAGAAAAGGAAGGGAGGGGGATAAAATAGAGAGAGGGGAAAGATGAGGACTGACAGGATAGGAAGATGGCGAGGGAAGATAAAGAGCGAGGAAGAAAATAAGGAAGAGGGAGAACGGAAAGCATGAGAAGATAGAAAAGATGAAGAAAGAGGGGGGAAATTATTTCAAGTAGTACACTTTGCAAGACGATTGTGAGTTGGCAAAACCAGCTAGTAATTATGTGAATACCTTTCCTTTCTTTATACTAGCTGGTTGCCAGGCGTTGCCCTGTCGTAAAATACACTTAAATATGATACTTTTATTCATACAGGCTTCCTATTTATTATTATAGAACAAATTCTCTATTGATTATTATATTGTACCCATTGTATAATGATTTCAAAAGATTAAAAAATATGACTTGTGTACCATCAGCTAGAATCGAAACCAAAACATTTAGCTCTGCAGCGGTATTTGTTACTATCTGAGCATGCTTATCAAAACTTATAATAAAACTTATACCTGTATATTTGCACATGCATAGAGGAACGTTTTAAGTCGACTTACGCCTGCCATGTTCCAATTTTCCTTTTCAATTGTGAGCACTTAGTATACGTAGCTACGAACCAAATTGAATATGTTACACAGGTCAGAAACCCCTATATATAAACTTTCAAGTCCGTAGACAAAAAATTGAGAGAGTAGTTTGATAAAAATCGTTCCGCACACAGATAAGACCATTTGTGCGTGTGTGTATATATATATATATATATATATATATATATATATACACACACACACGCGCGCACAAATGGTCTTATCTGTGTGCAGAACGATGTCTACCAAACTACTATGTCAATTTTTGGTCTAAGGACTTGAAACTTGATATATAGGGGGTTCTGGCTTGTGTAACAAATTCGATTTGGTGCGTAGCTAAGTATACTAAGTGCTCACAATTATATATATATATATATATATATATATATATATATATATACACACACGCACACACATATTGTATTAATAAAAAGATGGAATAAACATGATTCATTTCACCATTAGATATCTTCAGTTGGTGATTCTCTTTCCTTTTATTATTTAACTTGATATACAAACTAAACAACGCTTCAAGCAAACTATATATAACATTTTCTGGCTAATTCATGGTGTGTTTCTATGTTACTATATTTGTGTATTTTTTGTTTTACACAAATGTAATAACAAAAAAAATCCATAAATTAGCCAGCAAATGTTAATATACGAGAAATAAGTAAGGGGAAACAACTGAACTAAAGGCATTCTGAAAAGTAAATTAGAGTGATCTCCCCTGGATTAAAAATTAACAATATATATATATATATATATATATTCCCGAATCGAATACTTTATAGATTTCTAAATAATTAAATATAGAGTTGTTATTTTTTTTCTTGATTACCGCAAAAATACATGTTAAATGTGCAGATATTTTCTCAAACGTAAATACACATTTCGGGGGGGGGGGCATTATTTATAGATTTTTAGTATTACTGGTAAGTTAAAATCAATAGATTATTATTATTTTATCATTACTATAAACAGTAGAAGATATTTCTATAAGAAAAAAAATCAAATAATAAACTCCATTAAAAGAACCGTGTTTGACATCGGAAAATAGGCACAATTCTTTTTTCCGATTCCGATACCCCCAACAATTCAGATTCTCGATTAAACGTCTCAACACTAATATATATATATATATATATATATATATATATATATATATATATATATATATATATATATATATATATATATATATATATATACACGGACACCAAATGGATATAAGCGGGAGAGGGCGTTATGCGACACAAACAAGTAAAGAGCCCGCCAAAAAGGCTGGCGCACAAATGCCAGCCATTCGGCAAGCCATAAATAAACCCTGATCTAGAAATGATGTCGGATTGAGAGGGAGGCGGGGAGTTGTGGGCTTCTTTTTTTGTTTCATCTTCCGCAATCAAAAGTCTCCCCCAGCTGCGAGGGCGGGCACTAGTTTCCTGAGTGTCCTATGAAAACTTATCCCCTTGAAGAATCGCTAATAAATAATAATTACACCCGGAAATGGTACTGAGTGAAGTTAACAATGAACGGCCCGAATCTTGGAGAAACGGTCTTCGAAGAAGAATTCGCCAAAACAACGTCACTTATATATATATTATATATATATATATATATATATATATATATATATATATATAATAAATTCCACAGCCAAACAACGTCGCAGCTCACAAGAGCCATACAGTCAAAGAACCGGAAACTTGACTGTCATGGCTCTTGTGAGCTGCGACGTTGTTTGGCTGTGCAATTTATTATATACAATCTCTCACATTCTGAAAATCATATATATATATATATATATATATATATATATATATATATATAGCATGTAATAGAAACAGGAGAAAGAAAGAGAACAAAAGAGAAAGACCAATTGAAAGAGATAGAGAGAGCAAGACCAACTGAAAGAAAAGGAGAGAGAGACTAAGAGAGAGAGAGAGAGAGAGAGAGAGAGAGAAGAGAGCGAGAAGGGAAAAGATATAGATGGAACGAAAAAATGAAGAGAGAGTACGAAAATGAAGAGAATGAAAATAGAGAGAATGACAATATATATAGAGAGAGAACGAATGTAAATAGAGACAGGGGGAGGGGAGAGAACAAAAATAGATAGAGAGACAGAACGAAAATGAAGAGAAAGAACGGAAATAAATATGAGGTGAAAATGGAGAGAGAGAGAGAGAGAGAAGATAAAGAGAGAAAGAGTGGTTGGCAAAGAGAAACAAATGAACAAAAATAAAAAAATAAAAAACACACCTAACGGTACAGCATGTGCAAACTACTCGACAAAATCCAATAAATTTCGACGTAAATTTTTCTACGATCCTCGTAAAGCGTTGAGGGATTGAGTTTTGTCTTTAATCCAGTCAAGGATTTATGGTGGTCAAAGAGGGTTTTACTTTTCTTTTTAATATTATCTTGGATCTTTTTTTTTTCACACAGGAATCACCACTTATCAAGACCCGGAGGCCACCCGAGGGTAAGGGTTAATAGGTATACATTAGTCAATATGATTATGGCGTAGTAAACATAAGTAGTGGGAATTTTGTAAATTGGATTACTTAGGGGGACGGTTCGTCAAGAACTTGTTTACATTAGACTTGAAGACAATCAGATTGTAGTCAGCTGGAAAGCAGGCAATCTGAAGAGTGTTCCACAGGCGTGCAGTTCTAAGAAAGAAGCTTTGTTCATGGAATTTGCATTTAGGTTTAGGTACAGATAAAGAGTGTGGGAAATTATTGATAGTGGTTTTGGCTAAACGAATGTTTTTCGTGAAAGTTTGGCGAAGGGGGTAGCATAGATTGAAGCTCAGCTGAGCATTTGCCATGAAAATAACGATAAAGCAGAGACAGGCTCGCAACGTCTCTTCTGTGGGAA
>NC_136525.1:37232914-37245414 GCF_053919585.1 Euprymna scolopes
AGGGGTGGGTGGAGCAGAGAGGTAGGGGAGCAATGAAAATGGACCCCTTTTTAAATCTAATCTAGAATATTAGACTCTGAGAGAAACGCAGAGATGCCGTGGAAGCGGCGATGCTAGGGTCGTTTCTAATAAGTAAATGTTAGGCCAAACAAATAGATATGGTTATTATTATTCAGATGGTCGCGGTGCCGTCTCTGCCAATATCGGGCGGCTCCATCAAAGGCTTGTCTGCGAGGAATTTACGTTCATTTGTGTTTAGTTTCATGAGATCTTCCTTGTCTAAAGACACGAGAAGTCATTTAAAATTCCAAGACTTTTGAGATGGCGTAATGGAACCAATGATAAACATTCTTTAGTTTGAATTTCGGCTAATATTTCTATCGCATCTATAAGCAATATATTATCTCGTCTGTATATATATATATATATATATATATATATATATATATATATATGTATGTATGTATATATATATATATATATAACCACACACGCACACATATATATAAATACACACATATATACATATTTACGTACACATATATAAATACATACAAATTCATTGAGTAAAACGATTAATAATTGTGAATTAAAAATCAGTTTCAAAAGGAAAAACAAACAAAATCAACTCTAGTGTACGATCGTTTCGGAAACGATGTTCGTTTTATTGAAATTGATAATAAGTATTGACGATTATTTGACAAAGGTTTTGTCCTTTAAACATAGTCAGCAAAAAAATAGGGGGGGGGTAAAGATACCAAAATAAAACTAGCATTTTTGCCGCGAGTAAGGCAGATATTCCTGGAAATATTTAAAAACAAAATAAAGAAAACGAAGTTATTAATTTTATGTTGATAAATAAAATAAAATAGAAAATTAGGAATAAGGTTAAGAGAAGTCTCGAAATAAAGACGAAACGTTGATGAACACATAATACGGTTTGTTTCTTTTTATTTATTTCTCTCTCTCTCTCTCTCTCTATATATATATATATATATATATATATATATATATATATATATATATATTATAGTTTATATGCTCAAATTTCATTTAAAAAGAATCACTTTTCAAAGTAAAACAATGTACAATGTTTAAAGTAATATCCTTAATCCATGGATTTTCAATGTAAGCACATCTCCTCAGAGGAAAAATTTTAGCAAAATATTAACATTGGTTCGCAATTATTTTGCTAAATAATACAAAGAAAATATTAAAGATGAAATGCCTTTAAGGGATATAGCGAAAGAGAACGAGCGTTGAAAAAAAAAAGGATATGATAATTGGTATCCAAATACAGAATTAATCCTTGAAAAAAGTATAATGGTATAATTAAGTTCCATATTGTTTGAAGATTGGTATAGTGTAGGTAAAAAGCAAACATTTCTGGTAATGCATCCAGAGCAAATCGGCAACAATCCTTTGCGAAAATTAATCCTTATCATTTTTGGTAGTTTCAGAAAGCAGAAGTATGTTCCGTTGTATAACTTTTAAATCCAAATGGTCAGATTGAAGTGAAATTCAGCTAAAGGCAGTAATAAAATATAGTTATATATTTATAATTTGGATGAAAATATACATAAATATCAAGGAGGAATATTTCCTTCAAGTATTTTATTAGACTTTAAACCACTAGATTCACCAATATGTGATCTAATTCATTTCAATACCTTAAAGTACACACACACACACACGTATATATACATACATATGCATACATACTGACAGGAACATACATACATATGCATACATACTGACAGGCACATACATACATACTGACAGGCACATACACATATATATATATATATATATGTTTTATTGGAGAGCAAGGATAATTCCTGTTTGTTTCTCTTGCAATCCATTGTTTTTTTGGCGGGTTAATTCGAGTGTAAAAAGAAATTTGCCGTAGTCGCGAACGTTTTCGACTTCCATAAGTCGTCTTCATGTCATTAGCTCGCCAAAAAAGAAAAAAAAAATGGCTTTGCAAGAAAAACAAACAGTAATTGTCTCTACTCTTCAATGAAACAGGCATTACAGTCAAAAAATTCTGCTCAAATATACAAATACGCATACACTTCTATACACACATACATTTGTACATACATGCATAATACGGTATAATGATATTGACACACTGGTTCTCGTTAGATTACAGAAAGTTAAGTAACGTTGAGCATGTTCAGTACCAGATGGGTGACCATTTGGAAATACCAGGCGCTGTATGTAGGAGAATGTCGACAAAACCCTGCATGAACTGTAAAACCTAACGTCACCATCTCCCTTTGTCGGAATAGACATGTGACCGAGGACCACTTGTGAACTTTATTTTCCCATGACGCTTTCTCATTATTCAAAGAAAGCTGATTCACCCGCCTAGGGTTAAGACCACTGACACACACACACACACACACTATATATATATATATATATATATATATATATATATATATATATATATATGTGTGTGCATGCATGTGCGTGTGTGAATGTATATGGTAAATAATGTAATTTTTTCGGATTTTCCATGTTGGACATAAATAGCAATGCATTTAACAAATCGATATTTGATTTTGACTAGCAATTTCTGTATATTTATCCTTACAGCATGATTTCTATACTCATCACAATCAGCATATCATATGAATCCGAAGATTCTATTGTTGGCATTGGTTTCCCCGAAATTCTTCTATTCCAAATTCTTTCCAGAAAGACATTACGAACATCCTAAGTAAAAGTAATTTTTGTGGAACGAACTAGACCTGGAACACCTAACTTGTCAGTCTATATCATTAACCACAACACCACTGCAACCTCCCATTTCTACACTAAATAAAGTGGAATTCACCTCCGCCAAAAAAATAATTATTCAGACAAAAAAGATTTTTACGATTGCGGGGGATAAAAAAAAAACCCAAAAGGGGTTAAAATTGTGTGTAACATCTCGATATTAAAACGGCTATCCATATCTAACTTCATCTTTCTATTCTCAGACAACTACCCTTTATGTAATACGAGCATGGATATCCAGCGTTGCTCAGGGTAAAAGTGTAACGTATTTCTATTAAAACTTCTATCTATCCGTCTTTCTTACTCTCCAGTTTCCTCCTCTTGTTCCCCTCTTTTTTCTGCGCCCAGTCCATTCCTCTCTCTTAACATGTACACACACACGCACAGCTCGTTTCTATGGATTCCTTGACGAATGAATCGGCATAAAAGATTAAACACTTTATTATTCAATCGGGGCAACACCAAAAAATAGCAATTTAGTGCGTGTGGGGGGGTTGTTTTGTATTGTTTTACTTAAAAAATACAAATATGCATGCATACAACTGCGATATATATATATATATATATATATATATATATATATATATATATATATATATATATATATATATATTCTAGAAGTGTAAGCCATGTTTAGTTTCAGAACAGTTTCCAATGGATCGTTGTTCTAAACAAGTCTTGAGAGGTGACTGGTTTGCAGTAGACAGAACAGTTTCCGATGGTCCGTGGTTACACACAAGTCCTGAGAGGTGACTGGTTTGCAGTAGACAGTTCCACAGAGCAAAATATTCTTACCGTGTCGAGAGGGGGAAAACATGTGAAATTGCTGCAGAAAGGTTTAATATTTATGGAGCAATTCTGGTTTCTGATTGGTTGGTAGCAGAACGTGAATTAATTTGATTCGTCAGTTCCCAACAGCATCGTTTATAAACATAATCGCCCGACTGTGTGGGATCATATCCCATTATGAATAAAAAATATTGCAGCATATATATATATATATATATATATATATATATATATATATATATATATATATAGGTTCAAGGTTGGCTTTATTTACTAGGTCCGCGTAACGTTATTTAACACGCTGTAAGGGAACCGACACGGAGTAGTCTCAGTCGCAAAATAGAATAACGAATAGAAAAGAACTTCAACTCGCTTTATTCTTTGTATAACGACATTTATTTCATCATTCTCTTGCCATGCGTAAGTTCTTGTTACGGCTGTGATGCCTCTCCCGTGATCCTTTTCTGGAACGTCATCGACGTCTCTAACGTGATCGTCTTCTCAAACATGTTCTCTCTTTTTTATAGTCCTTTTTTTTCCTTACTGTGACGTCATTTCGCTCACAGCTCGGTATTTGCATACAGCCGTCCGCGCTATGTTACATTCGGATCTCCGACCAGCAGTAATTATCGATTCCTACACTGACGATTACATAAGCATGAAACGTATTTAGATATAAAAAATTGTTGATATATATTTTAAAATATTATATATATATATATATATATATATATATGTAAAAAAAAGATTCACATTTATTTGTGTGTGTGTGTGTGTGTGTGTGTGTGTGTACGCCTGCGTTCGTGAATGTTCTGCGTGTTTTTGTTTGTAACTGATTGTTCCGCAATTCAAGTGCTATTCGGGGAGTGGTGGTGGGGAGGGGGTCCCTCCCCACAACATTTCATCTATCCGCGCTTGGTTAGTCCTTGTGATCAAGTCAATGTTCTGGCATTATCGATAGAGTTCAAAAGACAGAATTTACAACAACAACAAATGGGCAGACATCGTAGGATCTTTGAAATACAGAGAGAGAGAAAAAAAAGGCACAAAGGGGGGGGGGGTACAAAACATAAAACAAAAACAACAAAAAAAAATAATGTCCGAACAATGCACATTTTTTTTTTTTTATATCTTATTTAATTTTTTTTTTTTTTTTTTTTCTAAATTTCTTTGTATAGTCGCCTCTCCTCAATAGTCGGCTTAACAAATTCGCAATTATCAAATTTTATGTCGGATTGATTTACGACAGAATGGACGTTTTCACCCGCGGACACCTCACATCTTTAACACGATGAAAACAAAAAAAAAAGCAGAAAAAAAAGTTGCTTAGCTAAAAAGTCTATAAATAAATATGAATACTAAAATAATAATACAAAAGAATAAACAAATAATAAAAAATGTATATTTCCTTTGTAAATTAGGGAACCTGAAATGTTAATAAATAAAATTATCCTCCTCAGAGGGTGCTTTCATGTTTGAATATACTGACTTTTTTTTTTGCATTTTTTTTTTTTGCTGCATTTTATTTTTGTACCCATGAATTTTTTTTTTTTACGATCTCATTTAGAATTGCAAACGGTAGGAAAATATACGAGTTTTCCAATTCTGCAGTTGTTGAAAAAAAAATATACTAGAATAGGAAACCGCATTACAATATTATCGTTTCTTTTATGTTGACCGCCTTTTTTCTTAATTCACACACACACACAAATTTATATATATATATATATATATATATATATATATATATATATATATATATATAATGTTTTACAGGAATAATAATAATGTGTTGCTACACAGTTATGAGCATGTTTCAGTCTTCTAGTATTTAGTAACTAGATACCTCTTCAGGCAATCACGCTTACATTAAGTGAGTCAGTAACGAATCTCTCGTTACTGACTCCCTTCCAATGTAAACGTGATTACCTGAAGGGGCCTCTAGTTACTTAATACTAGAAGATAGAAACATGATCATAAGTGTGTAGCAACACATTACTAGCCATATAAAAACAAATTAAAAGTATACCCTGCTCTATTTCGGTATTGAGCACTCTTGCATTAACCACGTTATACTTCTCTGGTTACCGTTATATATATATATATATATATATATATATATATATATATATATATATATATAGATAGATATATATATTAGCATGGGTGCCCGGCGTTGCCCGGGTGTTTGGAGGTGTGTGTTGAGCAAAAATAAAAATAAAAAGTGGTAGTAGGAAGGCAGGCTCGAACCCACACAGGAAAAGAACGGGAGAAAAAAACGAGCCGTCTTTGCTGTGACGACCACCACCAAACCGGAAGTGACGTAGGTTTAAATTAAGGCTAGACAATCGAAAAGAGGGGATGACTTTCGAAAATATCGGTGAAAAAACCGACTCCTCCGTGTTGGAAAGTGCCCAGTTGAGGGTGAACAAATTCATGTTTTTAGCCAATTTTTCGGTATTTATCGTCTGAAGGGTGAAGTTCCAAAACGATACTGATCTTGTGAAAATTTGTCGCGTTTGTCGAAAGTTTTAGGCGGAAATTCAAACATACATACATACATTTATATAATGGTAGCTCAAATTTGCGACCCAAACCGATTAAAAAGCTTGCCATAGCTCTGAATACTCTTTATATAAAATTTCAAATGTTTAGATTAGGAATTGTCTGAGTAATTTAAAAGAGACAGCAGAGGTCAAATCTTTCAAAACTTGGAACCCTAAACATTTATTGTTTTGGGCTCAAATCAAGTTATTAAGTTAGATCCATATCCAAGGAACCTATATCTAAAATTTCAATTGTTTATACCCAAAATTGGCGGAGGAGTTTGGTAGAGTTCTAAAATGTCAAATCGTTGAACTTTAACCCCTTAACAGCCAAATTTCTGTCTGAAAACTGATTACAAAGATTTTCCAAAAACTCCATAACCTGTATATCAAATTTCCAGTCTGTAGATTGTAAATTAACAGTTATTGTGTCGGGAAATGTACACAGACAGACACACAAACATACAGACATACACTTTCACACACACACACACACATATATATTGTTTTCATTTGTTTTAGTTAGCGATACTTTTGGAATGAATTCAAGTATTTATACGAAAGTGCATTTTTACCTAAATGCGAGTTGGGAATAATTTTCCCTTTGACCAATTTGGACACCCTAAATGGGGAGCGGTATATATATATATATATAGTGAAAAATTTTGTTGAAAATTAAAAGACTCACGTTTTCTTTTTTATAGCCGTCGTTTATTTCCTGGATTTTTTCATTACAGCTGTTTCATTAATGAGTTGACAATTTTACGATTTATGTTTCCGTAAAAATATCTTATCCCCACCTACTTCTTCAGATGTTTATCCATTAGATTTTTACAACAAATGCATATTTTTAACATGCTAGACATCGTATTCGGGTAAAACGTTTTCACAGCCATGCTTCCTCACTTCCTCCATCTTTTGGTGTTATGTAAAGATATTTTTCCGTTTTAACCTGTACTTCCGTATTTTTTATTTTTTTATTTATTAATTATTTATTTTTGTTTTGATTTTCCCTGTTTTTCCTATTTGTTTTATTCCTATATTTATGCGTGTTTATTTTAATATTGTTTTTCTGCTTAGTGTTTGAATTCGTATTATATTACCCGATGTAGGGGAGGTCACTCTCGTGGTATCATTTTTTATCTAGGATTACCTCCCTTGCATTTATTCCCTAATCTGCTCTAGTGTGTTAAATATTTGTTTCTGTTCAAACACCCGTGGATTACATCTAGTCTATATATATATATATATATATATATATATATATATATATATATATATATATATATATATATATATATAGGACAACATCATCAGAAGAGTAGGGAAGGTGCTAGGTAGCATGGGGAAGATGCGGCGTCTGACGTAAGGTTCATTAAGGATGAAAAAGATTAAGAGGAATTATAGAATGTTGAGGGAAGCTTTATTGAATTCTAAATAAGGAGAAGCTTATTATATATAGTATGATATATAAGAATATAAATGGTCTTTAACATAGTGTTGAGATTAAGGGGTATATATATTATAGTTAAATAAGGGGTGTATTGTTGCTGCACGGTAATTTATTTTAACGGTTTGTGGGGTGTCTATTTTCTATGGAGTGGGTAATTTTGATTAGTGCCACCTAAACGGCAAATGGTGGCTATAAAATCGCTTAATCTTTTTCATCCCTAATGAACTTTACGCTAGACGTCGCATCTTCCCCATGCTACCTAGCACCTTCTCTACCCTTCTGATGAGAAGCATTAGGCTTCGAAATGCCCTGGCATAAAGAGTCCCTTCTATCCCCCAAATTTTGCCTGTATTCTATTATTCAATAAATGATCCATTCTATATCTACCAATATATAGTTTTGTGTCTTCATTTCATACTCTTGTTGTCCTATTGTATAAGCTCCAATAATTATGTTGAGTTTGGCATTATCCGGATAAGTCTCCTTTTGTGGAATAGATCTTTCTCTTTTCCTTTTACAGTAAGCTATATATATACATATATATATATATATATATATATATATATATATATATATATTGATATTTGAATACAAAATTCAAAAACGGTTTAACCATCAAACAATGTGAGTATTTCTTTCAATAAATAAACATATTTATCTATTGAAAGAGATTATGCACTTGTTTGGTTCCTAAATTGTTAAATTATATAAAAAAATTATAGAAATCCACTGTTAACAACTACGGTAACAATGAAATACAAAACATGGCGATTAAAATACCAGACTCGTGCATCAATTTTTTTTTTTAATAAACATTTATTGACTTAAAATTTCTAATTTTCGGCTTAAACCAGAGCCCTCATAAAGAAGGTTTAGACCAAGGTTACCCATACTTCAGGACACCATGGAGCCCTTGAACAGGGCATAGAACTTGACGTAGTACTAACAAGATAATTTCTAAAATAAATATAAAAAACATTAATTTCAAATTTTAACACCAATGGCAATGTTTAAAATCATTTTCTGTTGTTGAATTTTTTGTTCGTTTAATTTTTATTTTCTTTTTCATGAACTATCCTGAAACTCTTTGTACCCGTAGTTATGTGTCAAATCTATTTCCGGTAAAGAAGATCAATAAGTAAAGGGCTTCCGGAGCTTCTCATCCTCATCATAAGCAAGTTCTTTTGATGAGCCGTTCCATATAAGTTAACAAATTTACCGAATCTCCATTACTAACGATTACTATATTGTCCAATTTCTACTGTACACTCTTTAACTCTTATCCTCGAGTGGCCTCTTGGCCTTGATAAGTGGTGGTGCCTATGTAAAAAAAAATTTTTTACAGAGCCCCAAGGCTCTGTGAAGCCCACTTCGGGAAGTCCTGGGTTAGACAATATTTTTTTCTTACTAGCCATGATGGTGTGTGTTCGCAGTCTCTTTCTCTCTCTCTCTATCATATATATATATATATATATATATATATATATATATATATATATACGTGTCTGTGTGTACATTTCCCTACGCAATAACTGTCAATTTTTAGTCTACAGACTCGTATTACAATATTATCATTTAGATTCATATATATATATATATATATATATATATATATATATATATATATATATAAAATATGGAAGTGCGTTTGTTGTATAGACATTGCTACATTTTTGAAACAATAGGCATTGAAAACATAAAATAACCCAGATGGAAATAGTTATTAACATATTTACAATATTTCGAGATTAAATCTCTTCATCAGTAAGAATAAAGAATTGTGGACGTAGTCTTTGTTTCTTTTCGAAACAGTGAATCCAATTTGCGATTGGCTACAATGATCACAATTTAAAGAAAATGCCGTCACCTCCAGGTTTCGCCACGGCGTTCAGAAGAAGAAGACAAGGCGGGGAGAGTGTTGGCTGGTTGTTGTGGCGTGTTCTGAAGATGGCAGAGATGGGTGGTGACAAGGCGGGATAGAATGAACGATTCTACGCAGAACAAGGGTGCGCGAGAGGGAAAGCGCGTAAAAACTAATCAAAAACCGCGGGAACACGGATAAGAGTGGGCGATCGAAACGACGACTAGCACGAGTTCGGAAACGGTGGGCGGGTACAGCCCGGGCAACAGGGGTGAACCCTGACAGTGCCAAAGAGATTAGATCATGTCACACGGAATAGATTTGCAATATATATCAACTTTGGGGGGGGGCTAGACGTGGCGGCGTTTGCAATTCGCAGTGAGACGCTGCATTTGGTAAGGCAGTTTCTGCTACAAAGCTTAACTAGTTTGGAGAAAGGGGAAGGGGTCGTTGTCAACATCGTCGGTACCGATAACCGGTACCGACGACGACGATGACGACGCTACTGTGGTAAAATCAGTTAATGTCAAAGAGGATAATGGTGGGAATTCATGAGGTATCACAGTTTCTCCGCAATAGATGATCGAAAATGCAGATAAAGGAATGATAAAAAGAGGGAATCTATATTATAAATAATGAAGCAATCAAAACAAGTTGTTAATTATAAACGATTTCTTAATGAGAATATTATATATATATATATATATATATATATATATATATATATATATATATACACACACACACTAGCGGGACCTGTGGAAATTCCACAGTGGACTCATTCATATGTAATATATTGATGTTGGCATTATGTAGATGTTCAGTGTAAATGGAGACGCTCTGATATTATTGTAGCTTTTTTGTTAAAACTGCAAAAGTATTTATTTAAGCTAGCAGCGATGCCCGGCAAAGCCCGGTTGTAAAGTACGCTTAAACATGATATTTTAGTTCCTGCACATTTCGTATATATCATTATAGAGTTAATGTTCTATTGATTTTTATAGTTAGGATTTCCAAAATAAAATAAATATATCCATATGAATTGGCTGCATTAGCTTGTATCGAAACCGAAATAAAAACTTATAAAAATCCATGCACATACACACACATATATATACATATATATATATATATATAGTAAGCTACACAGAATATTCCGCGTTTCATCCACGCTAGGATTCATCAGGACACACACACATATATATATATATATATATATATATATATAACTTGTGTTTCTTCAGCCATAATCGAAACCGAAACCAAAAATTATGAAGAATACTTGGTAAAATTATTTATAACAAGAAATGGATTAAACAACTTGGATGTGAACGTGACACAGAAAATAACACACCCGCTATAGTATTAATATATATATACCAGAAGATTACCTTGTATTGCTCGGTATTAAACGTAACGCATTAAATTTCTTTAAAAAATTTTAAAAAAACAAAAAGGGGAAAGAAACTGAGACGTGCAGGCGAATATTATGTTTTTCTAAACCGTTCACTTTTTGTAAGCAAAAAAAAAAAAAAAATTATCGAGCTGAAAATCGAAACAAAATCCTAAATACAGCAAGTCAAGTACGATAACTATTAAACCAGCTCACCAGGATTTAAAAAAATGTTTTCAAACTTCGTGAAACAGATGACAAACAGATAAAAATCCAATGCCGCCCCCCGTCCAAGTACCAAATTTCCAATTTTGACCCCCTTAGCGGCGCTTTTTCCGGAAGACACACCATTAAAAAGTTTTCAACATGTCTGAATACCCTATATACCAAATTTCAAGTCTATAGATAAAAAATTCGTTAAGTATATAGATTGAGAAGTGTCCTCTCACACACACACATTTTCATATATATATATACTAGCAGCAGGAGGGGGCACCCGGCGATGCCTGGTGGTAAAATACGCCTAAATAAAATTTTTTGAAAAGTTGAAAAGAAATGTTGTGTGTAGGACGCGTGTAAGAAAGTTGAGGATTTTAAAAGATAGGAGAGGGGGGGGATGTTGCATGCTTGGCACAAACTGGAATAATTTAAATTCGTAAGTGAACAGGTTATTGATCGGACCACAACAACACAGATGTTATGACGTTGCAAATTTAGCTTTTTAAAATGAAACAATGCATGAACTGTTCTCGAATGCGCAATAAACAAACTGGACAGAAACTAAGGTTTTACCTAACACCCATTCCAACAAAACGACACTTCCGCATGAAATAATTGACGATTTTTCTAATTTTTCCATATTATGTGTCTGATAGATTGCTCTTTCTAATGGAACAATGGTCGTGTCGCTTGAATGTAGATGACAAAAGAAAGGTTTTAATGGACATACAAACACACACACAAACACACAGATAACTGAAATTTATATAATACACTAGCGGGGGGGGGGCGTTATCCAATCGTAAAATGCAGTTAAATAAAAAATTAAAAAAACGGAACTTGGGTGCATCAGCCAGAAACGAAACTTGAAGCAAAATTATGTAAAAAAAAAAAAAAAAAAAAAAAAAAAAAAATGCTGCGTGCTGGTCACGAACTTGGAAAACTTAAATTCGTAAGCAAACACTATTGATCGGACCACAACAACGCAGATGTTATAAACACCCTTTCAAACAAAACGACATTTCTACATGAAATAATTGACGATTTTTTCTGATTTTTTGATATTATGTGTCCGAGAGATTGCCTTTTCTAATGGTAGCTGATTCATGCCATTTTAATGTAGACGACAACAGTTTTTAGCAGACATACAAACACACACACACAAATACACAGACGACTGATAGTGAAGGGAAAATTATCCCCAACTAGCATTAAGGTAAAAATGCTGTTTCATATAAATGATTGAGTTCGTTCAAAAAGTATCGTAAACAAATGACATACAGAGTTCCACAGGCGAGCAGGTCTAGAAAAGAAGCTTTGTTCATGGAATTGACGTCTAGATTTACGCACAGTTAGAGAGGGGGGGATTGTTGATAGTGGTTGTAGCTAGTAGAGTGTTGTTTGTGAAAGTTTGAAAGATAAAAATGCCGTGTGGTGGATGCACGTAAGTTT
>NC_136525.1:37250414-37252914 GCF_053919585.1 Euprymna scolopes
CGGAAATTCTTTCAACGTTTTTCGCTTCCTCTCATCACACTAAACTCACATGTTTATTATTATTTTATTTTTTATTGGCTTTTTTAAAGACCAGTTTGTATTTCTCTAGGAGTGTCCCTTTTTTTTTGACTAACGAGTTATCGGAATAAATTGTACAATAGGAAACAGCGCAAAAATAAATAAATAGATAAATATATATATATATATATATATATATATATATATATATATATATATATATATGTGTGTTAGGATTTGTGTTCCTTGATAGAAGCGCCGGTTGAGTTTGTATTAGATACGTTTGAAGCCAAAACAACGCATTATTACAAAATAAACAGATATTTATTTTGTTTGAAATTTATAAATATATTTCGAAGATACACTTCATCATCAGTAGGTTTTTCTTTTTTTTTTTGCCATGTTGTTGTTGGAGCATAGAATCAGTAGAAGTCTGTTTGTTGTTTTTACGGTAGTCTTTTCAAATGTCGGAACATTGCGTTGGTCACGCGGAATTCACGTTAGGGGTTGTGTTCCTTTACAGAAGCGTTGGTTGAGTTTGAATAAGATAAATACGTATTAGATACGTTTGAAGCCAAAACAACGCATTATTACAAAAATAAACTGACATTTATTTTGTTTGAAATTTATATTGAAATTCATAAATATATTTCGAAGATACACTTCATCATCAGTATGTTTTTCTTTTTTCTTTTGCCATGTTGTTGTTGGAGCATAGAATCAGTAGAAGTCCGTTTGTTGTTTTTACGGTAATCTTTTGAAATGTCGGAACAGATATATTGCTTTAAATAAAATAGACGCTTTGTTTGTCTATTAATTCTATATTCGACCCTTTCCAACTTGCGATGGAAAGTCTTCACTTCTGGCGGGAACTGGCTGATGTAATCACCATATTTATCATAAGTCAGAGTACTTTCTAATCCTTCAGGATTCATCGTTAGGGATAAATGAATCTAACTGACTTTGAACGATTTATAAAGTTTTTTTTTTCTTCGTTGGTTAATTATTTTATTCATCCTTTTTTTCCATTATTAATACCATTTGACAGACGAAGATTTCATGCAATCATCTTCCTTGAAAGTATTCAAAATACAAACAGACATACAAAGTGCAACAATTTACATTCAAATAAACAATGTCGTAACATGATTATGACAAGGCTTCGATCAATTAGTTGCGAAGAACTAAAGACCTCGTCAGGCGACTCAAGTTAATTCCTTTCCTTACGTCGCCTGATGAAAACATTAGTTATTCATAACTAACTGACCGAAACATTGCCATGATCATGTAGCGACATATCTCTTTTTATAATAACTGTTTATCTTGTTTTTCTCATAACTCTTTATTTGAATATAAATAAAAGTATATCTTAGTCGATAAAACCTGGCTATTAAATTAATAAATGAAAACATTTTTCCTTCGAAACTTCCGACACTATGGGAACCCAACAAGCCAATTCCTCTGCGAATCTTCGTCACTCACTGTCCCAAGCACACACTGCAGCGTGTTTTCGTACAAGAGCACGCGCATTTTTTCATCTTTTCATAAAAGTTATATTCTCCCCGTCTTGACTCACTCTCTCACCAACGTAATCTCACCATGATAATAGCAAATATTTTTCCTCTTTCTGTACTGCAGAATGACGGAATGTCACTCGGACAAACGCCTTAGCGTTAGAATCAGTTGTTCTTCCATTGGCAAAATAATACTTATGAACACGGACAACGCTGTCCTCAGTATCGCTATCAGACACGTTATCCGAAACAAAAAAATTACAATATAAAATAGATAATTTATCATTTTCACAAGCTTTCCTCGACTGTTTCGGCTATATTTTTTTATGTAAAAAAAATCCACGGTAATTATCTTTGTTAAAGTTAATACATCACAATCCACATGCCTAATAATTGTTACGCAGAGTATGTAAACTAACACGTTGTTTATAACTGGCCATCAGCCAGCTGCTTGTTGTTACGTGCCTGCCCAGAGATATAGTTCTTTGGGCAGTGAGAAAATATACAAAAATCTTTGTATTTAACGACATTCCAGTTTCTTCAAATGATGCGGTGGTTGGCGTAAAAGGAGTATCTTTCAGCTGGATTTTTATCCTAGAAACATTACCAGTGTTCTTAACAACAAGTCAGCAACTTAACAACTTAACTAACGCGGCTACTAGTGCAGCACCCTTACATAGTTTTCTGTAAGGAATTTTCTCGATTATTCTAGATTGTTCCGAAAGGAAAAGGGAATTTCCTAACACATTTTATAAAGGAAAATGTCCTCTCGTAAGACTTGAATATATATATATATATATATATATATATATATATATATATATATATATATATAGAGAGAGAGAGAGAGAGAGAGAGAGAGAGAGAGAGAGAGAGGGAGAGGGGATTTTATCAAGTAGTTTGTGTTGATAATTTCATTTGGTGCAAAATCCAAATAGGAGAGGAAGCTAGAAGAAAAAAAAAATGCT
>NC_136525.1:37262956-37305456 GCF_053919585.1 Euprymna scolopes
GAGGGAGAGAAGAGAAAGAGAGAGGAGAGAGAGGGAAATAGAAAAGAGAAAGGGAAAGAGAAAAGAGAGTGAAAGAGAAGAAAGAGAATGAAAAAAAGAGAGAGTGAGAGAGAAGAAAGGGCGAAGAAAAAAGGTAAAAGAGAAAAGAGAGTGAAAGAGAAGAAAGAGAAAAGAGAGTGAAAGAGAAGAAAGAGAAAAGAGTGAAAGAGAAGAAAGAGAAAAGAGAGTGAAAGAGAAGAAAGAGAAAAGAGAGTGAAAGAGAAGAGAAAAGAGAGTGAAAGAGAAGAAAGAGAAAAGAGAGTGAAAGAGAAGAAAGAGAAAAGAGAGTGAAAGAGAAGAAAGAGAAAAGAGAGTGAAAGAGAAGAGAGTGAAAGAGAAGAAAGAGAATGAAAAAAAAAAAGATAGAGTGAAAGAGAAAAAAGGGCGAAGAAAAAAGATAAAAGAGGAAAGACGGTGGCTGAGACAGAGAAGACGCAAAAGAAGGCGACAGAGTTAGGTACGGAATAAAAAGCAAGTCATCCATCAGAATTAAAACGATGAAAAAGCAATCAAACCACCCCGCCCACCTCATTACAACAATGGTTTGTATAAAAACAAAACAAAAAAAGCAGGAATTAAAACAATTAAAAAATAAATAAATAAAAGCAAATCAATTTCTAAGTCGACGACCACTTTACGGCTCAGTTCAATAACTAACTTCCTCGTGACATCTAAACTTTGAAGCCATTATCTTTGATTTCGAGTCGGTTTCTCCAATTATAATCCTATTTAAGTAAGACCTGCTAAAAAGAGCTTTCAAAGAAAAACGGAATTCTTAATAGGTAGAATGAGCCAAAAAAAACGTATTTCCGCAAAACGAAAATCAAAATGGCGGACATTAATGAAGGACGAAATATGAACGCGGGAGTTTGGAGTAATAGACATAGATGGACGGCGTACATGACTATCTGGCGTTGTCCGGGAGCAACGAAATAAAATGACAGAGTTAAACACTCGAGAAGAAGTAGATATAAATAGATGGATATCTATAATCAGACTAACATGTATTATTGCCTTTCTCCCGCCCAAGCTACCGAGCAAAATTGAAATAATAAATAAAGTAACAATAACAGAGTGAAAAGAAAACGAAGTAAATTCTGGGAGGTCGAAAGCGCTTGAGATGGCCAACGTACTCTATGAAATACAACCGGAAACTTGATCGCCAAGTTAGGATATTGCTAACAAAAACAATATTCCATCGTCTTCATTCAGACTTGTATGAGTAATATATATATATATATATATATATATATATATATATATATATATATATATATATATATATATATATATATATATATATATATATGAGCAAACAGTTAATAAAGCATGTTAAAAAAACACTTTGAAATGAGTTAAAAACATATTTAATCTGAAAAGGAAACACCAGATAAGTGGATAGTCCTTAATCCACGGAGTTTCGAAGAAATACTTTCCTTCTCATCAGAGGGTAGGAATTAGCAAAATGTGGGATCGGATTTTGCATGCAGAAGTATTCGATGAAACAACAAGTAAGTCAATGATCTTACTTGATAACAAAAAAAGTGAAGCAGAGGGAATATGGCGAAGAAAAAGGTGATTACACATGAATGGATAGTCTGGTGGAAGATAAATAATCCAGTGATGGTAAAATCCAAATATATAACTTCAAGAAAGCTAATTGATTTTTTTTTATACATATATATATGTATATACATATATATATGTATATATATATATATATATATATATATATATATATATATATATATATATATATAACCTATCTTTGGCTGAGCGTATTGGGGATGGAAATAAACTGCCACTAGCGTACAAACCAATGCCCCTTGTGTAAACGAATAGAGCTTAGGCGTTTGAACAATGTTCAAACATTATAATTTCGCATGCAGAATGTAGAAACCTGACATAAACAGAATTAAGCGTAATAGTGAAAAACAGAATTAAGCGTAATAGTGAAATGAAACGAATCATCTAATAAGAAACCATAAAAATGAATGAGTAATTAATTAACCTTAATGTAGTCGCTCGCATATCTATGACTGAGTATATAAAGGTTCGTTTTAATTATTTGAAATAGTCCGTTTTCAGTATTAAAATCTATTTTGTACGTGTTGTATATATTAACAAAATTGCGAACAAATAAACAGACATGGAATACGACTTCATTATAATATATATATATATATATTATATATATATATATATATATATATATATATATATATGTGTGTGTGTGTGTGTGTGTGTGTGATACAGAGATAAGAGAAAACGAAAAAATAGAAAAGCAATTATTAATAATCGCCATAAATGAAACGGATAATTGTCTTTGCAAATAAAAATAACATATTGAAAATCATGCACAAAAATACATCAATTAAAATCTCGAAAAGCTACAAAATAATAAATAAAACAGAAAATTAAATAAGAAAAAAAAAATGGTTAAAGAAAGAAAGATTTCATAAAAAGCCCACGACCACTTTATGGCTGAGTTCAATAACTAACTTCATTGTGACATCTAAACTTTGAAGCCATTATCTTTGATTTCGAGTCGGTTTCTCTGATTGTAATCCTATTTAAGTAAGACCTGCTAAAAAGAGTAACGGAATTCTTAATGGGTCGAATGAAGAGGACAGAAGAAAAACGCTCCATTATTCCCCTCTGAAGATGAAGGAAGTTAAAATGTTGGACAATGTATGTAGAAGAGTCGATCGGTTTTGATCGTAGTGGATGATGGGCGTTTAGGTGGAGAGAGAGAGAGAGAGAGAGAGAGGGAGGGGTAAAGAGAGAAACGGGATAGAGAGAGAGAGCGGGGAAAGAGAGAGAGAGAGGGGGGAACAGTGAGAGAAAGAAAGATGGAAAGGGGGCGTGAGAAAGAAAGAAAAAAGAGTGAGAGTGGGGGGGGGGAAGAAAGATAAAGAGAGCGGGAGAAAAGAAAGAAAGGAGAAAAGAGAGAGAAGAAAGGAAGGAGGAAAGTTAGAAGAAGAAGAAAACGCGAGAAAAAAAACGGAACGAGAGAGAGAGAGAGAGAGAGAGAGAGAAGGAGATAGTGAAAGAAAAAAAGACACAGAAGAGGAAGAACAGTGAGCTGGAGAGAGAGTTGGAAAGCAAGGCGAGTGAGCAGATGAAGAGAGAGAAAGAGAGAGAGAAGAAAGAAGAAGAGAGGAAGAGGAGAGAGAGAGAAAGAGAGAAAGAGAGAGAGAGAGAGAGAGAGAGAGAGAGAGAGAGAAGGGAGACACAGCGAGTGGAAGCGAGACAGACGTAGCAATCGTGGGATTTCCAAGGGGTACCGCTCGTGTAGGTATGTTAGATAGATGAAGATAAGGGGGTGGGGGAAGAAATTGATAAGTAGACGATGGGGGGGGGGTGCGCACCTTAAAACAAAAATGCAGTTATTATTATTGATACAAACAGACAGACGTTAAGAAATAACAAAATAAATTAGAGGACATGAAAAAAAAAAAAATGGCGGAGACGGCAGTTTGCGAAAATACATAATTTTATATTTTGCTTTACAATCCGATGAAACAACGACAACAAAAAGAAATAAATGTAACCGTTTTAAATAAGAGAAACATTTACGACTGAACGGAACAAGCTAGGGCGCCATGGGGCGGTGAGGTTGTGGAGGAACAAAATAAAAAAAAAAAAAAAGGATAAAAAAAAAAAAGAAGCTTAACGCTTTTTTTTTACGTTGGAGCGACGTTCCGCTTGTTCCTGTTACGGAAGACCAACTAAGCCAACATCGGCAAAGTAATTACGGAAGACACGATTGATCAGGTAGAGATGGAATTTTAATGGACGTCGAACTGTCAAGGTGCATAACGGCTAAACTTTAATAAATGTATGGACTTAACTTTTAATGGAGATGAAACCTTTTTACGAATGAGTCGCACGTGCGGGTGTGTACGAAATTATTTATATAGCAACACACACACACACACATATATATAGATATGGTAGGCATTCAAGTTCTCCCCCTCTCTCTCCTATCTCTCTCTCTCTCTCCCTCGAGAGAGAGAGAGAGAGAGAGAGAGAGAGAGAGAGAGAGAGAGCTTGAATACTTACTAGATACTATCCCCGAGTGTCTCTCTGTACAAGGGTTTGCCAGAACAACCTGGTATGAGGATACTCTTCCCTACAAGTTCGATGTCTCCGTTTAGGTGAAGTTGCGCGTGAAATTGTGAGGCAAGGGTTGCGCAATCCCAACCAAACCTCGCCTGAATTGGCACTCTTTGAGTCCAGTGGCAAAGAGATGTCCAGGACGACTAGAAACAATGCCGAGATAAGCAGCGAGCACATACAGCACCTAGAAGTCCCAAATGGTCACCCATTTAGTACTGACCAGGTTCAACGTTGCTTAACTTCAGTGGTCCAGCAGGAACTGGTGTGTCAATGTGATTAAAGTAAGCCATCACTAAATATTCACAATCGCATAGTATTCACGGCTCAAATAAAAGTGCTCAATACACGAAGAGTAAGATATATTTTTACTGATATAGACAAATTTACATATTCACCCTTTCACTATGTCTAATGAGTTTCTAATAATTCTTTCCGCCTTTACATTGATTATCTTGATTACACCTTATTTTGTTCTTTCCTTTCTTCTTTTTTTTCTTTCCCCTTCTTTTTGTTCTTTCTGGCTTCACTTTCAATGTCTGGAGTTTATATGTTACATAACCCCTTTCCCTCTGAATGTAAACATGTTTTATTTTTCAAACAAAAAGTTTTCTTATTTTTAATTTAAGAACAAGATTTCTTCTGCGGAAGATAAACCTTTTAAAGTCGCCTGACGAGGACTTGTGGTTTTAACCAACTGTCTGTCTGAAACATTAGCAATGTCGCAACCAGGTAAATTTGCCTATATATATATATATATATATATATATATATACATATATATATAATGGGAGGGTGCATGCATGTATCCGTATATGTGTGTATACAGGCGCATGTGTAGATGTGTGTGAGGGGAGGAGTGCATATATATATATATATATATATATATATATATTGCCGGTACCTTAATAGAACGGATGAGCCCACTAATAGAAAACATCTTTTGTAATTCATTCTTATATTTAGCAACAAAACCAGAAAACAATAATAAAAAAAAAAAAAAAAAAAAAAAAAAGAATGGCACCGCCTTCTTCAAACGCAAAGACGATAATGATACGACGGAATTCTTTTATCAGCAAAAACCTTTTACGAAATAATGGCATACAATCAGAAAACATACAATTACATAGACAGGCTGGCTTTTAAAGTCTTATATGTACACACACAAACATATATATTTTATAAAATATGAAAACAATTACAAAGTATATATATATATATATATATATATATATATATATATATATATATATATATATATATATATGTGTTTCTTCGTGTATTGATATTCATATAAAAAAACATTCTTCTATTGGTATTGCTTCCCCACGAAAGCAAAATGTAATACAATCTCGTTTTTAATGTAGGGCAAAATGAGCTCCCCGAATAAAAGGCAAAAGGGGCACTTTTGGTAGGGACCAAAAATAATAATTGCCTCAGTATAGAGGGTTCCCCTTCCATTGACAAATCAACTGAAGTATAGCATCAGAACAGGACCCTTTTTCTATTCATTTAGGTATTTATTTGCTTCCCCAGGAAAGCAAATGTGATACAAGGTCGTTTTTAAATGTGGGGTAAAAACCAGCTCCCCTAAAAGAAGGGCAAAATAAAAAGTTTCTGGCCACAGTTACGGTCTTTGGTGTGGTTTCAAGTGAGGGCCACACCATGCCACCTAACATCTTCGAAGTCTGCTTGAAAGTCAATACCAAAGTGTGTCTGGATGTGCTGAAGAGTGTGGCAATCCCCTGGTGAAATCAGGTGGCCGTTGGAAGACCCTGTGTGTGGCAGCGGGACTCGGCGCCAGCCCACAAGTTCAAAAAGACCAAGGCTTGGCTTCAGAAGGAATGCTACGAATTTGTACCCTTCTCTCACTGGCCCCATTCCTCCCCGAGCTGTACCCACTGGACTACTTCGTTTAGTCACACGTCAAGAACATCACCAACATGACCTCCCACCATATCCTGTAATAAGAATATTCAATCATTTCAAAAAATGAGAAACGTAACTTTAGACCAGCACAACGATTAGGACGATCACGGTCTGTGCAGTGCATGCACACAAATGCGATGTAAACAAAGGCAAGTCTGATTACAGGAGTTGAATATCGACCGTAGAATATCTTCAAATACGAGAACGTTCCAAAAGTAATTTCTCCTATTTTTTATTCCATCTGAATAGATCAGATGGAATTACAAAGTGCATTATTATGATAACTGAACTTATAATAACCTGAATGGATCAGAAGGGATCACAAATTGCATTGTTATGATTACTGAAATCATGCATTCACGACCTAAAAGTTTCATCTCTCTGTTGCAGATATTGCCGGTGTGAGACCAAGAAAGCAACTCTTGTCATGGATGTGCGTCATTGAATTCTAAGGCGCAGAAAAAAAAAATTGAAACGTATCAACATTCACCGGCGCATGTTGAATGTTTTCGAAGCCGATGCGAGTGACAAACATTTACGACTGAGGCCTTGAAAGAGAGAAAAATGCATTAAAGATGGTGGTGACTATGTAGATAAAGAAATTCTTGAGCACAAAATGTCACTTATTTTAATGGTATCATTCCTGTCTTCGTAGTTCTTAAACGTTTTAGTTTAGGAGTTTAAAAATATAGGCTGCATTACTTTTGGATCAACCATCGTAATATGCGTATCTACAGGCATGCTTGTAAAATCTGAGTCGTGTCAATCTCCAATTACTAATTTCAAAGCAAAACGAAGAAATCTGGGATGCAGCCAATCAATGGAGAGGTTAAAGTCTGTGCCAACAATCTCTGCCCTGCCTCAAACTGAACGCTGTCTTCTACAATGCTTGCCCACACCCAACTGCGTGTCAGTCGCCCACTTGATATACTAGCAAGATGTTTGCAGATTAAACGCACTGGCTTTAATTGCACAATAGCCGCAGAACGGTAAGTATCATATGCAATTATCCGTAAGGGATGAAAGAATCGACGAGTGGCCCCTGGGGGCGGCAGGCCGAGGGGGAGACAACGCGATCGAAGATAGCAAGTGAAATTAAAGTGTATCGATGTGTGCTCGCGAGTTTGCGAAAGCAAAAGAATTTTGATAGCAATCATAGTTGTTTACTGCGATAAAAGATGCAGTTACGAAACAGACCAGAATTTATTTTATACTAGCAAGGAGACCCGGCGTTGCCCGGGATTGAATGATGATCAGCGAAGATTTCACACTCCTATATTTTTTATTGTCATCGAAATCCGTGAAATCGCCCGGGAGAAAGCTTCACATGCCTCCATGCAGTAACTTAGTCCAAAATATGTTATTCTACATTGCACTGTAGAGAACCTATTGCTTCTTTTATAAAATTATTTCATATAAACTTCTTTCCAGTTTAAAAAAAAAAAAAAAAAAAAAAAAAAACATTAAGAAATTTACCTGTGGGTTTTGAACCTACAGACCAAGTCATGCAAAAAAAAAAAAAAAAAAACAAACAAACAAACAAAAAAGAATTTTCACGGCCTATTGTTCTATCATTGTTGCTAAGCGACGACATGGAAAAATGGCCTTACCGATTATAGATAAATTAAAATAATAGTATCGATTATCGGTAATTATCGAGGGTATTCTGAAACAAAACTTAAGATAACTGCCAGACTTATACACTAAAGTTCTGTAAATTTTAAAGAAAATCTGTTCAATCATTTCGAAGTCTATAGGGAACGAACTCACACACACGCAGACAAAGTTGTATTTATATAATTGTAGTGATATTTTCTGGGAGGTTAGTTGTTTTTGTTTTTTTTTTAATCTTCTCGGTAAGGATCGCGTTTGAAGTTTCCCTCTGCTTTTCAAGCTTTGAATAGTGAACTGCACATCTGCGGAACTCTCTTCTGTTTACCTATTTTCCAACTGACTACAATATGGCCGTCTTCAAGTCCAATGTAAACAAGTTCTTGATGAGCCGTTCCCCTTAAGTAATCCAATTTTACCAAATTTACACTTCTAACGATTACTATGATATTGTCCTTTTCACCACTGTTTACTCTTAAACCCTTATCCTCGAATGGCTTCTAGGCCTTGATAAGTGGGTATTCCCTTGCAAAAAAAAATCTGACCATGGTCGAGCTTTTAGCCCTCTAATCGTGTGTGTGTGTGTGTGTGTGTGTGTGTGTGTGTGTGTGCGTGTGTGTGTGTTTTGGTTGCTAGAATTGACGGTTATAGAGGGGTTTGGGCTTTTTTTTTTATCAAGGCCTGATGGTTGACCCTGGTTAGTCATGACCATAGAATACCTTCAAATACGAGGTACGTCCCAAAAGTAATGCCTCCTATTTTTTTCCACCTGAATGGATCAGAAGGGATCACAAATTGCATTGTTATGATTACTGAACTTATGCATTCATGACCTAAAAGTTCATCTCTCTGTTGCAGATACTGACGGTTAGTCCTGGCTAGACATGATTAGGGCTACGACAAGAGAATATTCTTTTCATTATTTTGACTCTCGGGTATACATCAGTCAATATATATGCTTTTAGATATAGTGATGTGGTTCTCGATTGATTAACTGTGTCGGATATATAATCGAGAGTCAAAACAATGAAAAGAATATGCTGTTGTCATAGCGCTAGTCATGACTATTGTGTCACTTCCAGAAGATAGAACATTTATACCATAACTTAACTCCTCCTGTTTGGTGTATAAACGGTTTGAGAGACCCTTTTTATCCCGATTGCCAGCCTGCCAGTACATAGGTTTATTTTTACTCGTTATATTAATCTATATATCTATAAAAGTGAACGTGTCTGTCTGTCTGTCTGTCTGTGTACATTTCCCTACGCAATAACTCTGTCAATTTTTAGTCTATAGACTCGAAATTTGAAATACCGGGTACTGAGATTTGGGAAAATCGATGTGACGGGTGTCAGCCAGAAATTTGGCTGTTAAGGGGTCAAATTTCAACGATTTCACCTTTAAGAACTCTACCAAACTCCTCCGACAATTTTGGGTCTAGACACTTGAAATTTTAGATATAGGTTCCTTGAACCTGGATCTAACTTAATAAAGTGATTTGAGCCCGAAACTATAAATTTTAAGGGGTCATAATAGGGGTCAAAGTTTTAAAAAATTAACCATTTTTTTTGTTTTTTTGCTTTTTTTGCACAGCATACACCTCCAAACACCCGAGCAACGCCGGGCACCCCTGCTACAAAATTTATTATATACTAGCTGTACATACATGGCGTTGCCAGGTAAAAAAAAAATCCCTGACGGAGGGTTTAGTCACATACTATTTAAGATACAATTAAGGCTATCATACGTTGTTACGATTTTCTGAAAAGTTGACCATAATTTGAATTTTTGGAAGCATAAAACAGTCATCTTTAGCTATGAAATTCAAACAGAGAAATAAAATCGCATAGCTTGAAGGGAAATAACTTATAAGTTAAAAATAAAAACTTACTTTTATTTTTACACAGGCATCACCACATTATCAAGGCCAAGAGGCCACTCAAGGATAAGGGTTAAAGAGTGTACAGTAGAAATTGGACAATATAGTAATCATTAGTAATGAAAATTCGGTAAATTTGATAACTTATATGGAACGGCTCATCAAGAACTTATTTACGTTAGACTTGAACACAACCATATTGTAGTCAGCCGGAAAGCAGGAAAACGGAAGACAATTCCACAGGCGTGCAGTTCTAAGAAAGAAGCTTTGTTCATGGAATCTACGTTTAGGTTGAGGCACAGATAAAGAGTGTGGGGGGGGAATTATTGATAGTGTTTTCAGCTAGACGAGTGGTTCTTGTGAAAGTTTGGCAAAGAGGGGCCATAGACTGAAGCTCAGTCGAACACTTTCCATGAAAATAACGATACATCAGAGACAAACTCGCAACATCTCTTCTGTGAGATAGAGGTTGCAGGGACGAGAAAAGGACATCTCCTACGAGGCTACGAAGTCTATTTTGAACTCTATTAAGGCAGGACAAGTCCTTTCTAGCAGCTCCTGCCCAGATGTGGCAACAGTATTCCATACGCAGCTGATGTTGGTTATACTAATAATTAAAAAATAAATGTAATAAATTAACTTTATATAAAATTTCTAAATAGAATACTAAAAGCAATTCTATTATTAATTTCCATTAAAAATTTAGAGCTAATTTTTAAAACAGCTTTTCTTTAATGTAATATGCAAATGACTTGACCTAGATTTCCTTTTAAAGAAATAGTATATACAGAAATCATGCAGGAATAAAGTTATATAAGAGTCCGTTTTCAGTATTAAAATTTATTTGTGAAACAATAAACCTTCTGTATATATTAACCAAATTGTGAACAAACAAACAGACAGGAATACAACTTTATTATAGGATATGCGTGTGTTACAGACAATCAGAAAACCGTCAGTTTCAAATCTAACACGAAAAGGAACAAGTCTGCTTCCTATGTGGGGCACTCTTCAGCTTTGTGTTGGATTTGAAATCGACGGCACCGATGCTTTTCTGGTCTTCTGTGCCACAATACATATTACGACGTCTTCTAAAAGAGATGGGGAAAAAAGGGGGAAGGATATAAAACATGGGAAAGGATACAGGGAAAGGAGAGGGGAAGAGAGGTAAAAGTGAAAAGGGATAAAAAAAAGAGAAGGAAAAAAAGGGGAGAAAATAGAGAGAGATGCGAAATAGAAAAAATAACGGAATGAAAATAAAATAGTAGAGGCGAAGGAAAAACAGATGGAAAAAAAAGAAAGAAAATGCAAAAAGAGAAAAGGAGAGAAAAACAGAGCGCGCGCACGCGAAAGTGAGAGCGAAGAAAAGAAAGAAAAATGGACACCCAGAAACACGACGTAGAACTGCTTTCTTATCGCCGATTGATAGCCAATCGAAGAGGGTGCGAGGTGGCACCGGCGGGACCGACAAGGGATCAGTTGAATCAAACATGTTTTTGTCTCTACAAAGGCGACCATCTCCACCCCCTCGGCCCTCCCCCTATCACTGAGATCAAAGCCGAAATGAACTGAGCCATTTCTATCAGAAGAAGGGGATGAACTTGGGGGCTTGGATGTCGTGAATCAAACATCGAAGCTAAATCAAGGAACCCCATCTTCAAAAACGGACACTTTCAAACACGCCACTACGTTTTTATCGTCTTTCAGGAAGCCGACATAGAATTGGGGCACCTTGAATGCATCGTCGACAGTATTGGGGTGTTCATCAGGAGTTTGTGGAGATCGATGTTAGATTCTACGGCAAATCAATCCTTATAGACTATTGACAAAATATTATTTATCAAATGCGAAAAAAATTATTTTTAGCTAAAAAAAAAAAAGCATACGTTACGAGGTGCCTTCAATGAGTTTCCAGAATTATTTTCGCATAAGCACTTTTATTGATAGTACACGCATGAAACTCTAGTTCCCTTTGAAGTAATCTCCTCCGGCTGCAATGCACTTGTTGTGCTATTTCAACAACTTCCGGAAAGCCCAATGGAAGTTCTCTTATGTGAGCTTGTCAATGACCCTAGTCATAGCCTCTTTCATCTCCTCAATTGTCTCATAACGACAGCCTCTAAGATTTTTCTTGCGCTTAGGGAATAACGAAACCTCACAAGGAGCAAGGTATGGACGATAGGGAGGGTGAGGAACTTTCTTGATGCCCATCTTAGTCAAATAGTCTGTGATCTTCTCTGAGTACCTTTGGGACAAACTTCAAGCAAATCTTTCGCATCTTCAGTTCCACACAAATAATTGTGAGTACAGTTCCCACACTGACATCAAACGGTGCACTTATTGTCTCTATAGACACACGACTGTCCTTCTCCATGAAATTCTATATTTGGCCAATCAACTCTGGTGTTCTGACTTCCTTACTCCGCTCACATTTTTCATCATCCTTCACAAACTCCCTGCCTTCTTTGAATCTCTGAATGCCACTCAAAAACTGATGCTGATTCAAGATGGTCCAAAAGCAGTCTGAAGTATTCCATACGTTTCTGTGATTTTTTTTCCAAGTTTGAAACAGAATTTTATTGCGTATTGTTCTTCTAAAGTATCCTCACGTCTAGATTGCATTTTTGCAATTCACCAGCTGTAGCAATCAGGCTTTAGTAGAGTGTATTCCAATTCCTACTATAGCTGTTCACTTGAACCTAAAATCATAAAAATTGGTCAGTCATCGTATAAAATGTATAGCAATACTGAATACTGAATTTTCAAGAGTCTGCGACAAACTTCATGCAAATCTTTTGCATCTTCAGTTCCACACAAATAATTGCATGTACAGCCCCAAAAATGAATAACACACACACTATCCTATTAATATATAGATTAGCAATCCTCATCTGAAAAATGGATACAGACGATGAAGGTGCTTTAGTAGGAATATGCCACATTGTAGAATCGACCCCCCACATAAAAAAAATTACCTATATCGTCTATTTACTTATAACACGTAACATTTGGTAGAGCTGTTCAAACCATAATGGCCACTGGTGCATCCTTATCTCTCAAAGACATGAACAGAAAAAAATTTAAGACTAGTTTTCCGTGGGTCAAGGGTTAAAGGGGATCTTTGTAGCAAAATATGGTAGACTCGTGGAGATGGAAGGTGAAGGTTTAAGAAGTGGAATGGGGCCAGGGGAGAGTCCTTACGGATATGGTTTTAATGGCGGTAATTCTGATATCTCTCGAAGAATAGATTTCTGGCTTTCATCACGGTTGTCTTTGGGGGAAACTAAGACTGAAGGAGGCAGTGCTCGGGAGAGGGGGGTGTTAGGGAACTGGTGGATTTCTCCCACATGGTTCTATTTGTTTTCTCGCATGGAGGGGGGGGCGAAAGAGCGTTGGAGGGAACTGAATTTAAAAACTGGGAGAAAGTCAGGGGAGAGGAGAGAAGCGAGGGATAAAAGAAGAAGAGAGGAAAAAGAAAGAAGAGGAAAGCAGAGAAAAAGAGAAAGAGACCGAAGTGGAAAGAGAAGGTGAAAGGGAGAGAAAGTAAGAAATGAAGGTAGAGGGAGAAAGAAAGATAAGTGGAGAGGAAAAAGAGGTGGAGGATAAAGGAAGAAGAAGAAAAGGGAAAGGAGAAAGGGAGGGAGAACGAGAAAAAGAGGGAAAAGCGAGACGGATGAGAAAAGAAAAGGAGAGAGGAAAGACGGAAAGCGAGAGAGACACACAAAAAAGAGAGGAATAGGAGAGAGGGTATCAGAGAAAGCGGGTTGGGAGAAAGGGGGTGAGGGCGGAGCTTGGGAGAGGTGGAGGTTGAGTGGGGTTAGAAAATGAGAGATAAAGAGGGAGAGTGGAAAAAGAGAGGGTAAAAAAGAGAGAGATAAGAGGAAGAGGAGATAGGAAAGAAAGAGGAAAAAGGGATAGCAAAGAAAGAGGGAAAAGGGATAGGAAAGAAAGAGGGAAGGATGATCAGGAAGAGAGAGAGAGGAGAGAGAAAGAAAAAAAAAGAGATAATACAGAGGGAAAGGAGGAGAGATAGAGGAGACGTGGTAAATAAGAGAGGGGTATGGAGAGGAAAGATAAAGAGCAGACATGAGAGAAGAGAGGGAGAAAGAAAAGAAAAATAATGAGAGCGAAAAGAAAAAGAAAAAAGGAGTGGACGTTAAAGAGTGGGAGGGAGAGAGATAAAAATTGGCGAGAGAAGAAATAAGAGATGTTAAAAGTAACAAACGTCCAAAAGAAAAACAAAATGGCGTCGTATAACAAGACAAAAGCTCCCCCCCCCCCTCTCCCCTAAACCCAAAGCCACGAACACATACGTAAAGACGGAGAAAAACGATAATGTGGCTAATACAAATATTGGACCGAGTTTGAAAAGAAAAATGTATCGTTAACGAGAAAAGGCAAGAAAAGAAAAGAAAAGGCAGCAATTAAGTTAGTAATAGTCCAAAAAGAAAAGAAAAACAAAATTAAAAAAAAAAGAAAGATTTAGAGGAACTCTCCTGTCAGTGAAAACAAATAAACTGACTTTCCGACATTACCCTCGAGTGCCCTTAAGATTCCACATATCTACATCAACAATAACAGCGGTAACAACCTCTGAAGACTTTTTTTTTTTTTTTTACAAACGATAAAAAAAAAATAATAATAATAGCACCGTTCTTCACAAAATCACCCCTCACCGCCATAGTAAAAACGAAAGCGCGCGAAACAGGCCATTCTTACACACGAACAAGCGGCAGACAGTCTACATCAAGGTTAGTCCGCTTTGACGCCATCTTACCCATCTGGAAGAGGCCAATGTTTCACGCCCTCACAATATACACTAGTGGTTCCTAAACTTTTAAACATGGCAGCACACTATAGAGATTTTTAAATTCTCACAGTAAACCTATTACAAAAAGAAAAGAAAAATAAATAAAATCTATATTTTATATTCATACCCCCCCCCCCTTTTTTGCAATAAAATAATAAAGTTTAGTTTGAAGTCTAGGTTAGATAGTAATTGTCTGTATTTTTGAGATGAGGTGTTTTCATTGATTGAGATTGTCGGACTGACTTCCTCATCTTGGTTGTTATTGTCACAACGTTTCGGCCGTTTTGCCCTCCGGCCTGCGCCAGGTGTTTTGTATCGAACTGGGGAACCGTTTGTTAGGAGTCTCGAACCCAACCCTTTATTATTATTACGAGGGTACCGTGTTCGGACTCCAGCTAGGATTTTGGGACATAGTTGCTGATTCTCTGTTTTTGCGTGTTACTTTTTCACTGCCTTCGTTCAGGATTGTTTACAGTTACCCAAAGGTGCTGAGTTAATAGCCGAGTGGTCCTAGACGTTGTATCAAAGTTCACAGTTACCCAAAGGTGCTGAGTTCAATCCTGAACGAAGGCAGTGAAAAAGTAACACTCAAAAACAGAGAATCAGCAACTATGTCCCAAAGACTAGCTGGAGTCCGAACACGGTACCCCCGTAATAATAATAAAGGGTTGGGTTCGAGACTCCTAACAAACGGTTCCCCAGTTCGATACAAAACACCTGACGAAGGCCGGAGGGCAAAACGGCCGAAACGTTGTGACAATAACAACCAAGATGAGGAAGTCAGTCCGACAATCTCAATCAATGTCTAGGTTAAAGTTCGTAGTAAGGTGTCTTTTCATCTACCTTGAAACCATTACTTCATTAGGCAACGTTTGGCTGCACATAACACACAATGGAGAAGGAATGTTTATATCTCCAGTCCAATGAAATCTAAATTTCAAGTAATCATCACTATACAACCAGTAAACTTTTGCTTTTGTAAATAAAATTATAGAATTACGAAAATCGTGGGAAATTTTAGAAATGTGTCCACAATTAAGGTTGAATTGAAGTTAACATCGAAGAAAACACTAAATCAAAGAGGTTTTTTTACTTATTCAATGATGTTTCCTTTCTAAATTTCTCCAATTAAAACCTTAATTTACAACACCTAAATATTAGATAAGAAATATCAACAAACTGTTAATATTGTAAACAAAATTAATGATATAAAGCATAACGGAATTTACCAATGTTTATTGTTAAGAGAAAATTGTAAAATATCAAACAATTTTAACAATGTACATAATACTAGCAAGCAGCCCGGCGTTGCCCGGTCGTAAAATATGCATAAATATACCATTAACACAAATTTCTTATTTATTATAAACAGAAATACCGTAGATACTAAACGTAATGTTAAACTCCTTTAAAAAAATAAAGTACAAAACGGGAAGAAACTGAGACATGTGCATGCAAGTATTATGTTTTTTTCTAAACAGTTCACTTCTTGTAAGTAAAAAAAGAATACTCGAACTTAGATCGAAACCGAAACCTACAGACAGCCGACTACGATAACCATTAGGCCAGCTTGACACATTCTTAAAAAACTTTTTCAAACCAGCTTATTCTTAACGTAAGTAATCTTTTATAGGAACGATTCATGTATGCACATTCATGAAATAGTCGACACAGATAAAAATCCAATCACTTCTACATACCAATTTTTCAATTTTGAACGCTTAGCAGCCCTTTTGTTCGGATGAAAACCGGTTAAAAAGCTTTCCACATACAGATAAACTTAGCTTTAGTTAACCTTTGACAACTAAATATTTTTGTTTACGAGCCAAATAGAAAAGTTACTAGCCAAACCCACATGATTTTTAGAATATGACATCTTCGTTCTGTGATGAATATGTGCATCATAAAGATTTTTCTGTGTTTTTTTTTTTAATAAGTGTAATTCTAAATATACAACAAATTTTATTTTGATACTTGAAGGTATAAACATTCTAATTTCTTCAGATGTTTTTTTAAACAGCCTCCGTTAAAAAAAAAAAGAGTATATTTTTATTGTTTAAATAATTTAACTTTTTTCGTTTTATTAAAAAAAAAAAAAGTTGCAAACATATTTTTCACTCAGTAATGAGCTTTGGAAGATTGTCAGTGAAAGAAAAATAATCTCCAAAAGATAAGCGTTTAATCATTTCTAGTCCCTATTTTGAAAATCACTCGAAAATTCGACTGTTTCACTCGCAGTGTAGAGCCCTGCACATATTATCTGAATACTATATATACCAAATTTCAAGTCTGCAGATCAAAGATTCGTTGAGTACAGAGGTTGAGAAGTTTCCTTCCACACATTCTCACTTTTATAGATATATAAATTTAATTTTCTCTTTTTATTGTTCGAACATCAATATCACCCAATAATGGGTGAGATAGTATTTATTAATAAAAAATAACCCTGCTTATAAAAATATGAAAACTTTTTTCTACCTATAACAACTTGATAATATAATCTCTTCGCCACACACCTGTAATTATGTCACGGCACGATAGTTGGAAACTACTACCTTTTTTTTTTACAAACAATAAAAGCTTAATAATAATAATAATAATAATAATAATAATAATAATAATAATAGCAACCTTCTCCCCAAAACCACCTCTCACTGCTGTAGCAAAAACATAAGCGTCCGAAGCAGGCAGTTCTTACACAACAAGCGGCAGACCGTCTCCACCAAGATTAGACCTCCATAAAAAAGGCCTGTCCAAGAAGTCTCGTTTATCTGCTGACGTCATGTCTATTGGTAATAAGTAGGGCTATAATAACAGCCTATTCTTTTCATGGTTTCGACCCTCGAGAGTGTATCCGTTGATATCTTATATGCTTTTATATATAGTGGTGTGGTTCTCGGTTATTAACTGTCTCGGATATATATTCGAGAGTCCAAACAATGAAAAGAATATGCTGTTGCCATAGCCCTACTAATAAGTAGGGCTATGACAACAGAATATTCTTATTGTTTTCACTCTCGAGTATATATCCGACATAGTTAGAAACAGTTAATCAACCGAGAACAACATCATTCTACATAAAAGCATATAAGATATCAACAAATATACACTAGAGAGCCACAACAATGAAAAAAATATGCTGTTGTCCTAGCTCTAGTAATAAGTCACGTATAAGCAGATAACCAAGACGTTACACACTAAATGTAGATATATGAGGCATTGCATCATACAAGAGAAATTCTCTTCTATAATGCAATCAGGTTGGCACACTGGTTGTCGCCAGATCACTGAAATTAAGTAACGTTGAGCCTGGTGGGTGGCCATTTGCGAAGACTAGGCGCTGTAGGTCCGTCCTGTGAAAGTTGGACGTCGAGGCAGCACCCTCACCTCGAAAAAAGAACTCCTCGCTACAAAAGCATCTACAAAGTTGTGGATGGCCTATGACCCTTCAGGTGCTCAAAGTTAAAGGGTTAAGAGAATTTTTCTGTTAAATTATTTCATCTTTGATCTAATACGTATTCCGTATTTAAAAAGAATAGTGTCCGTTTTGTTAATATATCGGCATTGTTGGAGTTTGTATTTAAATGTGTAAGAAAAAATTATTTTCACAATTAAAATAATAAACCCCTGCCAAACCGCCCCCTTAAGACACTATCAAAGCCCCCAACACTAATGATTACTACAACACTATCTCATTGATTACTGTATACGCAATAACCCTTATCCCTGAGTGGCCTTCCGGCCTTGATAAGTGGTGACGCCCATGTAAAAAAAAAATAAATTATTAAATCAAGGATATAGCGCAATGTTTATTTACTTTTAACAAACACAAATTTCCTGTTTAAATTGGTTTTCTTTTTTCAAATATTGATCAATGTTCAGATTCGTATTCCTTATTTTTCTCTTTTCAAACAGATTTTTAAAAAGGTTTTCTAATGTTTTTTGTTTTTTAAGAAAAAAGCTCTCGTTCATTATCGAGTCTGTTCGACAGATCTGACATGTTTACCATGTGCATGACGTCATTTTAGAGTGAAGAGGCCTGCTTTATAAAGGTCGTGCTTGACGCCACCGTTATGCATCCGAAAGAGGCCAACAATCCACACCGACCAAATCACTTACAGACGGCTCCTTCCTCGTCCCATTTCTTCCTATCTCTTTTTTATTTACTCCCGACTGTTCCTGGTTTCCATCACGTCTCCCCACCCCTCCTGCACAAAAGCAAGCCCTTCCTTGTTCTCCGGGCCCCCTCCAGCCAAAATAAGCCTCCATGTAAGCTGTCTCATGTCTCGACGTTTATAAACCATGTGTACGGGCGGATTGATAAATACTCCTGATGAAAGATACTGGCAGGTTTAGGGGTGGGTCGGTCGGGTGGTCCTATACACACCTGACCAACAAAACGCGCACAAAATAAAACAGTAATTCAAAACATCAAAAGTATCAGCAAAGCGTATTTATAAATGCGTTCATTTCTAAACATACGCACATACATTTCGCCTATTTCCAGGTGGATCAAGTTCAATATAAATATTAACATACATACACACACACTTTTAGCTCTCTCTCTCTCTCTCTATATATATATATATATATATATATATATATATATATATATATATATATATATATATATTAATGAGGGGACGGTTCCAATATTTTTCCCGATTCCGACACGATTATCGAGTCCGAGCTAAAGTCCCGATTCCGAGTCTTTATAAATCTCTGATTATTTAACTGTAAGATTGCTATTTCCCCCGATTTTCGTAGAAACACATGTTAAAAATGCAAAATATTTTGCTGAACGTCCAAATACATTTGTGGGTGATGATCAATCGATTTTAGCTTTTATTTTAAAATCAATAAATATTTATTATTTTATCATTATTATCGGCAATGGAAGATTTGGGTTTAAACAAAATCCAATAAAAAAAGGCAATTAAAAGAATCGTTTTAATATCGGAAAATAGGCATAAATTTTTCTGATTCCGATACCCCAAATCTTCCGATTTTTCCAATTCCCGATTAATCATCCCAACACTAATAATAATAATAAAGACTTATCATATATACCTGTGTAAGTATACTTTGGTAATTATGTTTCAGTTTGAAGAAATATGGTATAATAAAATTATGGTGTGTTCGTTCGCACCTGCCCTCCATATAATGGAAATATGTCACAAAGTTTAACAAGGTTTTTTAATGTAGATCCACCGAATATTGTGATAAGTGTTTCAGTGTGAACAGGTATGGTATAATAAATTATGGGGTTTATCTATTTTTACTTTCATCATATTTTGCTTTGGTTTTGATAGCCCCAAATTCGAAGCTACTCTTTACAACTCTTCCTTTTCAAAACCTATCATACTTTCATAAATCAGAGTCCATTTTCTGTAGGCTGTTTTAGAACCCAGTCAACGATGGGTACTTCTGCTAGTATATATATATATATATATATATATATATATATATATATATATATAAATTATTATAGTAAATAATTATATATATTTGAGACTTAATCAAGAAAAGCTCACAAAAGATTATTCTCTTCCATCACTTTTCCTTTTCGAAGCTTTTCTTGATTAAGTCTCAAATATATATAATTATTTACTATAATAATTTATATATATATATATATATATATATATATATAGTAATTTATAAAATATATATGGCGATTAAGCTACACTGAATATTCTGTGTTTCATCCACTATAGGATTCGTCAGGCTTATGCGCGAATTCTGTGGTTGCTTCTTGCTTTTATATATGTTGAGGATTTCTAGTTAGCCAATCAGCTTTCTAGTATCCACCGCGCCCCTTCCTATCAGCCAATGGGCATGCATTTTATCGAACAAAGGATGAAGTAGTTATATATATATATATATATATATATATATATATATATATATCAATGTTGGGACGATTAACCGAAATTGGGAATCGGAAAAATTCGAAACTTTTGGGGGCATCGGAATCGGAAAAATTTATGCCTATTTTCCGATGCCAAAACCGATTCCTTAAATTATCTTTTTTATTTTATTTTGGTGTAAGAAACATCTTTCACTGCTGGTAGTAATAATAAAATAATCAATATTTATTGATTTTAAACTATCAATAAAACTAAAATCTCTAGATCACACCCTACAAGTGAATTTTCACGTTTGAGAAAATATCTGCTAACTTAAATTGTGTTTTTACGATAATCCGAAAGAAATAACTTTAGTAAATATTTAGAGATTTATAAATGATCGGATTCGGTAATTGTATCGGAATCGGGAAAAATATTGGAATCATCTCATCACTAATATATATATATATATATATATATATATATATATATATATATATAATGAAATGGGATATATCTACTGGTATGCAAATCCAGTGATTTTCGGTCTTACAAAATATTATTAGATGCAATATTTCATATACGATAATCCCAGCTAAATAAAAAAAGAAAAAAAAGTGACTAAATCCATCATTTGCCTCCCCCCTTAGCCCCCAAAGTCTTAACATATTTAAATTTGAGTTCAGCACCATGCAAAACTGCTAAACAGACATACACAGAAAACTTTGGACAAATATGGTAAAATAGTCCCAAAAATGGAGTGTTTTTATTAGCCCTAAAAGAGCCCCTGGGGCACACCCAAGAGTTATCGTGATGTATAGACAAACAAAATTATATAGAAATCAGTTTGTTACAACTTTTCAGGAAGTTTTATAAAAATCCAAGGCATCATTTTTTTTTTTTTTTAATAAGCACAAAAGTGTCAATTTTAGCCATTTTAATCTGAAAGGCACGCCTAGGGGAGCAACGGGAGTTTTCCCGGAATATCCGTTCTATTATTTCTTTATTCATATCATGTTTAATATTTGTGCAAATCTTAAAAAAATTCCAAGGAGTATTTATTGAGAAAAGTGCCGATGAACTGACAAGGGTGAATTTACAGGTCCACCCTCCTTTCGTCGGGGGACCAATAAAGAATTTCAAACAGAACCTTTTATTTAACCCATGAGGTTAGCTTGATCTTATTCTGGCAGACCTGTGGCACAATGGTTAAAAGTGCTAAGTTATAATCAATTGTAAGTGACAATCTTTTGGAGGTTGAAGGTTCAATCCTAAGTGTCGGCGATATTAAGAATACAAGAGCAGCGATGCAACATTGCGCCGATGGGACAGGTGTTGGGGACAGTAAAAGGCATATTAAATTGCAGACCCTTTTTTTGACCCTGTCTATGAGGGGGAGACTAGTGATAGATGCACCAAACCAGATGTGGCAACAATACTCCATACAGTAAAGGGTGACCGTCTTCTTTACAGCAGACTTGGCAGTATCTTCTAAGTACTTATCCTAATTCATGTTGCTTAAAAATGTTGCACACACCTAACTTCATAAAAATATGGATTAATACTGAGAAAAAAATCATTTAGGACATTTTGTCGCTTTCATTTTCACTACCCATCCCTTGGTTATTGTTATTTATTTTTTGATAAATAAAAACGATTTAGCATTTGCGTTTTAAGAAAAAGGTTATTTACAAATCACATCGGAAAGTGATCCATTAAAGTGATCAAAGTTATTATAATAATGCCTCGGGGGAGCTGGGATTAGAACCTAGGTTGAGATTCTAAAAAAAAATGATTCAATTTTTTTAAAACGTTTTATTTATTTTTTTATTTTTTATTTTTTTTAAATAAAGAGAAAAAACGAGTTTAGTGTTAGGGAGAGAGTGTGCCGTTATTATTTTTGTTAAGATTAAAGAATGCAATAAAGAAATAATATATAATGGTATCGCTTTTTATGTTTTGAGACAGAGCTGTGTGTGTAACGCTATTGTTTTGTTGGTGTGTGTGTGTGTGTGTGTGTGTGTGTGTGTGTGTGTGAATGAGTGAGGGAAAGAAAGAGGGAGGGAGGAAGATAGATTCAGGTCCTCTTCTAATAAGAGATCTACCTTAACCAATAAAACCCTAACTAACAAACTCTTAGCACCAAAGAACGTCAGTGTGTATCCCCCTCCCTTTTTTAGTCTAAGCGTATAATGTTATTTCCCCCATTTTTAATTAAGATAAGTGTGTGTGAGTTAGAGTGAAAGACAGAGAGAGAGAGAGAGAGAGAGAGAGGGAGAGAGAGACAGAGAAAGAGAGAGATACGGGGGAGAGAAAAAGAGAAGGTGCACGTGTGTGTAGTCATTTTACTAGAGTGAGAGAGAGAGAAAGAGCGTGGGGGATGTAATGCTATTGTTTTGTCGTTGTTGCTGGAATGAGACAGAGAGAGAGAGAGAGAGAGAGAGAGAGAGGGGGGGGGTACGCACGCGTAATACTATTATCCTTTGTTTTATAGGGGAGGTTCTGTTAGACGGGTCCCGCGGGCTGAATATATTCTTAAGTACTAATAATCTTCACCCTCATCGTAAAAGTCTAATCTGTTTTTTTTTTTTTTTAAGTTTAAATTAAATTTAATAAAGACACCTATAAAACATTAAATTAAATAATAATAATAAAAAAATAAATTTAAGATATTTAAATTCCTTTTAAAAATATTACGCTACGTCTACTTGATTTTTATTTTTGAAGGGTTGATTAATTTTGTGTGAGGAAACGAGATGCGTAATCAACAACCATGAAATGATGTTATTTATTGACGAAGCGAAAAAAAAAAAAATGGGATTAATTTTTTCTTTTTTTTTTATGAAAGAAATTACAAAGGAAACTTTTTGGATTAGAGGGGAATTGCAAGTCCATGGGCTCCAAAATGGAAAGGAAATTATAAAAATATAAATTTTAAATGGAAAAGATTTTTTGTTAGTTGGCCGTTTTTGTTTTACGGCATATCAACCCTTTTCAGGTAATTTAATGCCGAATCCAGTGATTTTGAAGAATTTTTTTTTAATAGAATATATTTGCTTTTCTCCCCTCCCCCCAAGTCCGTTTCTATTCAACCATAGTTGGGACCCTAACATAGCAGGTAAGGCAAAGAGGGAGGATAGCAGGTAAGGCAAAGAGGGAGGATAGCAGGTAAGGCAAAGAGGGTACTACCACTCCAGGTCAGAGTGGACCTGGGAGCAATAGCAATTAAGGGGTGGCTCCACACTCCCCCAAAATCCGCATACTGGGGCCTTACCATCGCATAGAGTTTAAAGTCAAATCCAGGACCAAGTGGAAAAGACGATGTCTTATTTTTCTTGTGTGTTTGTATATAAATGTTCTGTGTAGCTGGAGAGTGTTTTCTTGTATTTGCATAATACTAAAATGCTGAGAATCTTGTATGTTTTTATGTCTTGCGTGCAGCTAGTGAGGAGGTGACTGGTGCCAAAAAATGGTGAATGATATCAGTTGAAAGAGTGAAGGAGAAGAGGAGAGAGAGAGAAGAGGAGAGAGAGAGAAGAGGAGAGAGAGATGGAAGAGTGATGGAGAGATGGAAGAGTGATGGAGAAGAAGAGAGAAGAGAAGAAGAGGAGGAGAAGCGTAAGAAAGTAAAGAAATGAGAGAAAGATAATGAAAGGTGATCTACAGCAGTAGAGGGAGGAGAAATGGGATAGACCAGAAAAGAAAGTGAAAGAAAGAGGAGGGGGAAAGAAAGAGGAGGAGGAAAGAGAGAGGAGGGGGAAAGAGAGAGGAAGGGGGAAAAAGAGAGAGGAAGGGGGAAAAAGAGTGAGAGGAAGGGGAAAAAGAGAGAGAGGAAGGGGAAAAAAGAGAGAGGAAGGGGAAAATAGAGGAAGGGGAAAAGAAAAGAGAGGAAGGGGAAAAGAAAAGAGAGAGGAGGGGGAAAGAAAAGAGAGAGGAGGGGGAATTAAAGGAGAGAGGAGGGGGAATGAAAGGAGAGAGGAGGGGGAATGAAAGGAGAGAGGAGGGGGAGGGGGAGAAAAAGAGGGAGAAGGGTGAGAAAAAGGCGAAGAGGAAGGATGAAAGCTAAGGCGAAGAGGAAGGATGAAAGCTAAGGCGAAGAGGAAGGATGAAAGCTAAGGCAAAGAGGAAGGAGGATAGCAGGTAAGGCAAAGAGGAAGGAGGATAGCAGGTAAGGCAAAGAGGAAGGAGGATAGCAGGTAAGGCAAAGAGGACGGAGGATAGCAGGTAAGGCAAAGAGGACGGAGGATAGCAGGTAAGGCAAAGAGGACGGAGGATAGCAGGTAAGGCAAAGAGGACGGAGGATAGCAGGTAAGGCAAAGAGGACGGAGGATAGCAGGTAAGGCAAAGAGGACGGAGGATAGCAGGTAAGGCAAAGAGGACGGAGGATAGCAGGTAAGGCAAAGAGGACGGAGGATAGCAGGTAAGGCAAAGAGGACGGAGGATAGCAGGTAAGGCAAAGAGGACGGAGGATAGCAGGTAAGGCAAAGAGGACGGAGGATAGCAGGTAAGGCAAAGAGGACGGAGGATAGCAGGTAAGGCAAAGAGGGAGGATAGCAGGTAAAGCGAAGAGGGAGAACGATAAGTAGGGCAGAGAGGAAGGATGAGAGGTAAGGCAAAAAGGAAGAATGGGAAGGCGAAGCGGAATGATGAGAAGAAGAGGAATGATGGGAAGGAGAAGTGGAAGGGTGAGGGATGAAGGGGAGAGGAAGGATGGGAAGTAACGGAAAGAGGAAGTTGGGGAGTAAGAAAGAGCTAAGAAAAAAATGAAGAGTGATAGAGGGGGAGGAAAGACTGAGAGGAATAGAGTAGGAGGGGGGAAGAAGAGAGAGTAGCAGGTGCTTTCTAGTTTAGATACTTGGATAAGAATGGGGAAGTCAAGAGAAGGAGAAAGGTAGGGAGCAAGTGCAAAACATAGGGGAGTGTCACAGGACGCGATGAATAAGGTTTTATCACTTTTTTTTTAAGAAAAGAAAACATTCGCACACGCCTGAGTTGCAGCTCCAGTGATCCCCATGGCAACGAGGAAACACTTTTTTTGCGGGGGGGGGGCAAGCTCTGGTGCTAATGGTTTGAATGACAGGGACCCAACCCAGGGGTCAAGGGTCAGCCAGAGCGTGAATAATTAAATTAATGAGCTGGAAGGAGTTGTGTTGCCCAATTGTGAAAGAGAGAAAGAATATAGAGCCTATATGAAAAATGTTGTCTATGACTTGAGGTGGATTGCTGGAAGGCAGCAGAGTTAGAGCGGGCGGAATGGGTGGGAGATAGGGGGGGGTGAGGTAAGAGAGGGGGGAAGAAAGAAAATTTAAAGGAAAAAAAGAACAAAGTTAGCTGGCAGAAAAAGAGAAGTTAAAGAGAGAATCAGAGGGTGGAGAGAAAGAGATAGTGTGTGGGGGGGAGGGGTGTAAGAAAGATACTGTGTGTGAGAGTAGAAATAGAATATGTTGGAGAGAGAAAGAGAGAGAGAGAGTGTGTGTGTAGATAGAAAAGGGGTATGTAGTATATGTGTGTGTATGTAGAGAGAGAGAGAGAGAGAGAGAGTGTGTGTGTAAAGTGTGTGCGTGTGTGTGGAGAGAGAGAGTGTATGTGTGTGTGGAGAGAGAGAGTGTATGTGTGTGTGGACAAAGAAAGAGAAAGAAAGAGCGTGTGTGTGTGTGTATGTGTGTGCGTAGAAACACAGTGAATGTAGAGAGAGAGTATGCGTGTATGTTGAGATAGAGAGAAAGTTTGTGTAGAAAGAGAGAAAGTGTATGTATGTGTGCGTATAGAGAGAGAGAGGGGAGGTGTAGAGAGAGAGAGAGAGAAAGAGACTGTGTAAAAGAAAAAGAAAATAGATGTCTGAAGGGGAGAGTTCAGAGAAAAGAAGAGAAAAAGAAGAAAAGAAATGAAAAAGAGAAAAAGGAAGCAAAAAAGAAAAAGAAAAAATAAACAAAGACAAAACGCAAACACAAAAAAAACAAAAAAAAACAAATTACAAACGAAAAAGACACAAAAAATTGCATGGATGAAAAATAAAATGGAAGCCAATAAACAAACTTCCATGGAACGTCAAATAAAAATAAAAAATAAATTAAAATATGCAACACTAAAACTCCTCAAAAAAAAAAAAAAGGATTCTTCCTGCACCCCCTTCCACCTTTTTTTCACACCTACTCCAAAAGCCTAACCTTGCAGATAGTCCCTTTTGGGGAAGAGGAGTGATGGAGTGGGAAGAGGGGAGTGCAGAACTGGGTACCAACCATTCTACAGAAAGATGATACGCGAGGGTTGGGGCGACGAAGGGCGTTATTGTTGCTGCCGGTTCAGCGAACATGATTAGTTCGGCAACCGGCCACCTTTGTCACGTCTATGCACCAAAAATACACCCATCCACGCACCTGACCCTAACTTCTTACAAAGAGCTCTTCTCTTCCACCACAAATAATAAAAAAAATAAAATAACCACTTTTTTTTTTCACCCGCCCGCACCCTTTTATCGATTTGATTTCCCCGTCTGGCAGACTTTCTCTTGTGTTTGGTTATTCAAAGAAAGTAACCACAGAGACCATTTTTAGTTACCTCCCTACGAGGGCAGAGTTAGACACAAGATCGTTTGTGGAGAAAATCTAGCTCTCCTTTAGTGTTGGGAATCGGAATCGGAAAAATCGGAGCTTTTTGAGGTATCGGAATCGGTAGCAGAAAGATTTGAAGCTATTTTCTGATTCCTTAATTCCTTGATTCCTTAAATTATCATTTTATTTGGTTTTGTTTTTATAAAACATCTTCCACCGTTTGCAGTAATAATAAAATAAATATTTATTGATTTAAACTTCCAATAAGACTAAAATCTCTAGATCACCCCCTCACAAATGTGTTTTTACGTTTGAGAAAATATAGAGACATTTAAGACGTGTTTTTATAGTAATCGAGACAGAATAACACTTTTATAGTTAAATATTTAGAGATTTATAAAGAATCGGTATCAGAATCGGGAATTGTATCGGAATTGGGAATTTAGTACGGAATTGGTAATTATATAGGAATCAGGAAAAACATTGGAATCGACCCATCACTATTCCCCACACAATAAAAGAAAGGCACACTGGATTGGGACAAACATGAAAATTGCCTCAGTCAAGAAGGATATCCTGATACAGAATACAGACCGTGCTATTTTTAGATGAGATTTTCAAATTAAATTCAATTTTATTAAATTGTTAGGTGAATGTACAGATTAGTTACACCCCCCCCGCCGACATGTTAAGAATGGGTTTCTAAATAATAACGTTACTTCAGCATAAGCACCGATATCTCTTCTTGCGACAGAACAGAAACTACACTTTGGATTATTTATTTCCCATATAAGAAAATAATATCTAAAAATTATGCAGAAGGCCATGAAACGGATGTAGAAAATAGGGAGTGTTAGGGATCCTTTGCCTAATTTAAGTATTATGGAGTAAGCTAATCTACCTGCTTCAAGAATAATGGACTTACCGAAAGATAATAAATATAGTTACATGTAAACCACATGGCGGCGATTCGTGGCAGTTATGGTCCTAGAATCATGACGTATACTTCTGTAACATATTTTGTTAATACAATTTTTGTTAAGTATACCACCGTGTTTTCCTACAACGAAGGGAGAAGAATAAAGACAGGAGGGGGAGAGAGGGGACACAAGGATAGAAAGAAAAGAGAAAAGGAAATTAAACTGAACCCTAAAGTGGCTTGAGCCTGGCCATTAGCTGATTATTAAATCCATTGCTAGAGCATTCATTTCATTTTTATGTTTTTTATTCATTCCATTTTCATCTCAAACAAGCCACAGTGCCACTTTGATGTGGGGGATTACTATCGGGGACATAAGTTGCAGGGATATTATGAAGGGAGTTGAGCAGCAAGATGTTTTTTCACATTACACTTGAACTTCTGCATGTCAGTACAGTTGGGAAAGCAGAATCCCGGAAGGGAGTTCCAAAGTCTAGCAGTTCTGGGGAAGAAACTATTGGAGTAGAAGGCTTTCTTACATCTAGGGATCCCTACTGTGAAGGGGTGGGATTTAGCTGCCTGTCGGGTTTGTCAAGGGTATTTACATAAAGGGGGTACAAGTGCTTGTAGTTTGTTGGAGCATTCACCGTTAAAGTACTTGTAGAACAGGCAGAGAGACGCAACATTTCATCGATGGGGCAGAGGTTGAAGCTTAGATGACAGTTCAGGACCTATCAGGTTGGCGATTCTCTTTTGATCACTGTCCAGGAGTAAGAGACAAGTAGCAGATGCACCAGTCCAAATATGACAACAATACTCCATACATGGACGAATGGTGGCCTTATAGAGGTACAGGATACTTTCAGGCGTAAGTAATTTTCTAACACAGTAGAGAGAGCCCACCTTCTCCGCAGCGGCCCCAGCAATGCTCTCAATGTATCTTATGTTCCCTGTGGACGTTAGGCCAAGGAGTTTAAAGGAAGTACTTTCAGGAAATGTGTTCTTGGCCATTTCTATTGGTGGTAGAGAAGGTTTCTTGTAATTATTGAAGGAAACAAGCTTAGTCTTGGCAACATTGAATGTGACTATCCATTTTTGTCCCCATTCCACCGCAGATTGGAGGTCATCCTCTAGTGTTTCTGCCATTTCCTTAGATATGTGTTCATTTGTTTCCCCTCGTGCCTGTTATAGAGAGTGGTGTCATCAGCAAATATATCCATCTCCGAAACAATTTTATCAGGGAGGTCATTTATGAATATCAGGAATAATAAAGGTCCAAGAATAGACCTCTGAGGTACTCCCGCATTTATATCATATTGTTTAGATGTACGGCCGTCGAGGACAACCTGGATTTTTCTCTTATCTAAGAAGGATTTAATTACATTATATCGTTTTCTAGTGATACCATATGATCTAATTTTCCTTAGAAGACCATCGTGCCATACCCTGTACAAAGCCTTACAGGATCTACATGAAACGATAATCAGAAAATGTGACTGTAAATAGATTGGCCTGACTAGTCAGGTTCGACTTACCTGGGATACCGTGATGCCGCATTTTCTGGCAAGTTCCTCTTTAGCCTCCTCACTCGGATAAGGATTACTCAGATGGGAGTAGAAATATTCATTGAGAATTTCTGTGGCTTGTTTACTGAAATTTCGTCTTTTTCGTCTGAAACGGAGAAAGTAGAAAAAAAAAAACCACAATCAACACGCTTTATAGGATGTATACGCATTGGGTGATTAATAGAAGAAAAACACTCATATCATGTCTCCGTACAACGTTTCATCGTTTAGTTAGCGTTAAGTCTAAAAGAATAAACCAATATTGAATTGAAATAAAAAAGGATGTAAATTTGAAAATAAAACCGGAGTGTCTCACAGCAATACATACAAACACTACACTACTCTCTCTCTCTCTCTATATATATATATGTGTGTGTGTGTTGACACATTTCATATATATATATATATATATATATATATATATATATATATATATATATAGTAAGTCATGAAAATATATATGGTAATTAAGCTACACAGAATATTCTACGTTTTATTCTCGTGGGAATTCGTCAGGCATAACTTACTACCTAGCTCTACCTATGTATCGAGCACTGTTGAAGTAAATACTGAAAAAATCTATGCATAAAAATATATCTTCATATATTAATTTATATGATTAAATGAAGTAATTATATATATATATATATATATATATATATATATATATATATATATATTAGTGGCCTGACAACCGAAACAGCAAAACTGAAGTTGGCTTGTAGGACACTATATATACAAATGTAGGCAAATTTGGGCATATTTTATTGGTTTGAAAATACAGGTTCTTTTTTTTTTACCAATTACCATAAAATTTTAACCATAGAATAGTATTATAATCTTCAAGAAGCCTGCAAATTTTCATGTAGTTTCGTCCCATAGAACCAAAGATAGGAACATTTCAATATTCAATTTGGCTACCAGTATACATATATATATATTTAATTATTATTATAGTAAATAATTATATATATATATATATATATGGTAATTTATAAAATATATATGGCAATTAAGCTACACTGAATATTCAGCGTTTCAGCCACTCTAGGATTCGTCAGGATTTTAAATGCGCATAAGCCTGACGAATCCTAGAGTGGATGAAACGCCGAATATTCAGTGTAGCTTAATCGCCATATATATTTTATAAATTACTAACTAGCTCTACCTACGTATTGAGCACTTTTGAAGTAAATACTTAAAGTTTACGCATAAATCTATATTTTTGTATATTAATTTTATGTGAGTAAATTAAGTAGTTATATATATATATATATATATATATATATATATATATATATATATATATACATACAAGGTGTCCCAAAAGACACTGAATGGTTTTGAACTTAAGTAGATTCCTTATTTTTGATGATATCTTTCTTTAATTTTAACACAATCTGATTAAGACATTGGGAAATTTAAATAAAAAAATGCAAAATTCAAACAATCTTTATTCATGAAAAATAATGTCTTTTAAATGTTGCCCATTTTCAGCTTTGCATATTTGTGCTCTTTTCAAAACATTATTCATGACAGTTTGCAGAATCTTTGGATTGCGTCCCTTATTTCATTCCCCAAACTGGCAGACCTCAAAACATCAAACCTCAAAACTCTGCAAGAATTGAACGAAAATACCAGGAACGAAATACGGAGTTAAATCGCAATCCTTTATATTAACCCTAACCACCTGCGTGGCATTGCCATGGAGGAAAAGCATACCTTTGCAATTCACACTTTCTGGCTCCTTCTGGTGCAATGCTTGTTGCACACGTTTTAATTGTGGCGAGTATAGGTCTCGTTTGGCCCGTTGATAGCAATTCATAATGAACCAATTAGCAACCTATCCGCCAGACACAAAACATAATCTGGCATGGGTGCATAGAAGGTCTTGCAGTGTGAGGGACAGCATCCTGAGGAGACAACCAATGTCAGGAATGCTTGTGATTTTCATACAAAATCCACTTTTCGTCACTGGTAAGCACTTAAATAAGGATGCGGTATGATGGCGAGAAAACAAACAGCATTGAACGAAGAAACACTTCCAGTCTTCTTACAACTGTCCAGCTTATAGGTAATCACAAAACGGATGGAACCTTTTTGGATACCTAGTATATATATATATATATATATATATATATATATATATATATATATATATATATATATATATATATATACCATGATTAAAGGTATTCAAGTGTGATAACTAATAAATTTAATGAGGTTATTAAGAGTGCTCAACAAAAGAAGTGCAAGATATATTTTTATTATTATAACCAAATTTATATGGTCGTGACACTGGACATGCTAATCTTTCGGACAAATAGTCGGTTAAAACCAGAAGTCCTCATCTGGTGACTTAATAAATGATTGTTTTCAACAGAAGAAACCAAAAACCTATATATGTATATATATATATATATATATATATATATACTTCAATCTTTATCATTATTATTCTCTAATTTCTATCTCTCCCTATTCCTTAATCTATTTCCTCCCCTTCCCCTTTATTTTTTATTTATCTTTTCTTATATTCGCTAATTTCCTTTCCTTTAGTTTTATTTTATTTACTTATTTATTTATTTAATTTATTTATTATCTTTTTCATTTTATTTTTAAATTTTTATCTTTAATTTTTTAATTAATTTTTCATATCAGTTCAGTTTCTCTTAATTTGCGTAGCCTGTCTACTGAAAGCGGTTTTATTTTATTTAATTAACAATTTGAGGTTATTTTGGAGTGGAATTTGAAACTCATCTTCTATAATTATAAAAATATTAAATATATTAAATTATTTGTTTATTATTAAACACATCCACCGGACCTGTATATATATATATATATATATATATATATATAAATTTTGTTTACCGGACTCATTATATAAACAAAGAAAACAAGAAAATTGCTCCAGGAAAATGCCTAATTCGGATCATTACATTATGATGTGGATTACTCAAAATACAGTTTGGATCATTTTACCACACTGCTATCAAAGACATTCACTTCTGATTTTACCATGCAATTTGGATGTGAATTTTTATATCCTTTTCATCAATTCCCCTGACTCTATGATATTTAAATACTTAAAAAACTTAATTGTGATTTTCCATGTCTACCTGACTTTAGCAAATAAAGGTGTAAACCATTATAACTATTTGCTAATATTTTCTCCTCTAAAGAGATGGCAGACATCGAAATCATATAGCATAAGGAGTTAGAATGTTTCAAATATATTCTTTGTCTTACATAGAATATTAAAAATCTTTTGATTTGAAATTTAAACATTTCACGTCATAAATTTTTAAATTTATTGAATGACTAAAATTTTATATATATATATATATATATATATAAATTATAACACGGAAATTACATAATTGTCGATGCAATAATTTATCTCAACCTTATGGTATTTTCAAGCATCTAAATCAGACAATTACATTTTTGATACTGCATCGACAATTATGTAATTTCCGTGTTATAATTTTTATCTTATTGCTCTGTTTACCACATTGAGCTCTCATACCCGGATTTCCTCTGGATTTATTCCATTATAACACTATATATATATATATATATATATATATATATATATATATATATATATATATATATAACCTTTAATCTTGAAAATTTAACTATATATATATTTAAGATTTAACTATATATATATAAACAGTAAGATGCTAAATTTTATTTATTAATTTTTCAAAATCCATATAACTTTGCAGACCGTCTAAACATGAACAACTCTGTGTTTGTGTGTGTGTATATATATATATATATATATTTAAACGGTCTGCAAAGTTATATAGATTTTGAAAAATTAATAAAAAAAAATTTAGCATCTTACTGTTTATTTATATATATATAGTTAAATCTTAAATATATAGTTAAATTTTCAAGGTTAAAAGGTATATATATATATATATATATATATATATATATATATATATATATTGCACATATGTATGGCTCAACAAACCTTTTACACTTTTCTCAGTTGAAAAATGAAAGATATGCAACGTTACCTCCCTTTCCTGTCACGCTCCGCACACTTACAAATCCCCAATCGTTAGAGTCGGTTCAGTAGACAAAATAAATATAAATAAAAAAAAATTTAAAAAAAAACAACAAAAAAAAAACAAAAAACAAATACGTTGTTAAGCTGGTAAAAATGTTTCTTCTCTTCACCTTCTTCCCGACCCGATTCTTCATCGATCGCAGTCAGTGCCTGGGTAGAACTATCCCCAACCATTACACCATCCCCGCACCCTAAAAATAAAAACTCAAGGCAGACGTGCAGACAATATTTTTGGGATCTCTAGGAGAAGGAATCCTTGCAGAATTTATTTTTCCAAAGAATTCCGCACAGAAGTCTTGGTATTTTAGTATAAAAGGATAAAAGATATGCTTGGATTTGGGATCGAACCATGTTTGTTAAAGAAGAGGCAGAAGAAACATTAATCTATGATGTAGATGGCAGTTGTCTGTGTGTTTGTATGTTTGTCTAGCTAAAACTTAAAAAGTACACAAACTCCTACAAAGTTGGTATTTCTAATCACCGTAACATCGCAAAAATTTATATTTCTACTTATATATAAAAGGCACTTTGTCTGCATGTATGTGAGTTCGTTTCCTATAGACTCCAAAACGACTGGGTCGATTTTTAAAATAATTTCACACACATGTATCTTATGTGCCTGGGAGTGTTCAGAGCGTTTTTTTTTTTACGGAATACCTCTGATAAGTATCAAAATTCGATAATCGAAGAAATCTGATTAAAGAAGAAACAGTCCAATTTTGGTCAAAGTTAACACTTTTATGCAGCCTACCAACATAATTGCATTCAAGAAGTTTTATCACCACACAAACAGAATGGCTTCGCCGATAAAATCAACAGTAGGTTCTTTGATAAGACAGAGGCGCGTTCAAAATGAACGCTTCTGTTTCGAGTATAATTGGATCATTGTACTTGACTTTTACATTTTAAACTTAGTTCAAGTCCTTTTATAAAATTAAAAATAATTTCATAAAATTAACAGTAGGTTCTCTACAGTGCAATGTAGACTACAATGAATTGTGGACTAAGTCACTATGGGAAGATATGTGAAGCTTCCTCCCAGTGCACAGAGGTGAGTTCCTGACTAGAGTAGGCAATCAATTCATTTTTCGATGACAATAAAAGTATTAGAAGTGTGGAACATTTGTTATTCCTCTTTAAATCCCGAGCAACATCGGGTCACCCTTATACTTATATATAATATAATCTATGATATAAATCTCACATGTCTGTTTAAATGTATGTATGTATGTATGTCTAAAACTTTTGACAGAGGCGACGGATTTTCATCAGATCGGTATCATTTTGAAACTTGACCTTTCGGACGACAAATATCGAAAAATTGGCTAAAAACATTAATTCCTTCACCCTCAACTGGGCAATTTTCTACAAAGAGGGGTCGCTTTTTTTTTTCGACGATATTTTTGAAAGTCATCCCCTCTTTTTGATTGACTAGCCTTAATTTAAACCTTCGCCACTTTCGTTTTGGCGATGGACACAACGGCATGTTTTTTTTTTCACGTTCTTTTCCTCCTTCGCGGTATGGGTTCGAGCCTGCCTGCCTACTACCACTTCCTACTCTTCTCATTTATTCTGTAAACATCGACATCCCCTTCCCCCTATATCGCCTTCTATTTTGAGTCTAAAATGTCAGAGCATGTCCCCCCTCCCACTTTAAGTTAGCGATTTACTTATTTTTATAAATAAAAATGTATTTCACTTCTTTCATTTGAGAACCAGTTGCTTTTAAGTAGTAAATAAGCTTTATTTCTGTCGCCTGGTGAGAGACATTTGGTTTTTTAGTAAACCTATTTTCTGAAACATTAGCATGTTCAGTGTACCTATTTACAATGCCTCCCCACGGGACAGAGTTAGACACCAGGGTCGTTTTTTAACGTGGAGAAAAGGTACAAAAATAAAAATTGTCTCAGTCGTGAAGGATTTCTCCTCCATTGAAAGAGAACGAGAAATGGAAGTGCCGCATCTGAAGAACAGATACTACACTTTGATCTTGCATGTTCAGTGTAGCGACTATGTAATATTTGTCTCTCACTCTCTGTATATATATATATATATATATATATATATATATATATATATATATATTTTTTTTTTTTTTTCATGGCAGGTGCTCGTTTGAACTCCAATCCCTGGTCCCCCCTTGCCAATCTTTCACGAAAAACACCCGTCTAGCTGAATCCACTGTGAAAAATTTCCCCCACTCTATATCTGTGCCTAAATCAAAACGCGGATTCCATGAACAAAGCTTCTTTCTTAGAACTGCACACCTGTGGAACTCTGTTCCGTCTGCCTGTTTCCTTCCGGACTACAACTTGGATGTCTTCAAGTCTAATGTTAACAAATTCCTAAGGAACCGCCCCCTTAAGTAAACACTCCATCAAATCTCCACACTAACGTAATGTACTTGCAATAACCCTTATCCCTGAGTGGCTTCCGGGCCTTGATAAGTGGTGATCACTGTGTAAAAAAAAAAAAAAAATATATATATATATATGAGAGTGAGAGAGAGAGATGCACCATAAACAACGAACCATGCAAGTTTAGCATGTAAGAATGCAATTTTAAATGTACCAGCTGAACATTTATCATTTTAATACAATTTATCGGAGTTAAAATCGATCAAAAGCAAGAAACACAAAACACCAACAATGTTATCTTCCTTCTGCCTCAAAACTGTACTTTTCGTTTTTTTTTTGCTTAAAAAAAAATCCAAAGTCGCCTTGCATAATTCTATCCAATATTTCCAGCTTAAAGACAAATAATTCGAATTAAGGAAAACAGAATTCCTTCCCTTCTTCTTAGCAGTGCGAAGACAAGTTCCAATACAATACCCTTCAACAAGCATTGATCTGGCGCGAAGACGGCTTCGAAGTGATTGGTTAGGCGGGAACGTGTCTATGGCGGCTGAGGGAAGTTTCAGGCAAGGACACTTGAGTACTTCATCTGGAAATGTGCTTTCCTGTCTGTCGAGCCTGTCTGTCGAGGGTTGGCCTACTAAGCCACATGAGATCCTAGGGCAGACACCAATTATGTGGCTTTTAAATAGAAGAATATAGCTGTGTACAATGGAAGCCAGTGTCCCCGTTTGCGCAAGATTTGTATTCGTAAATTAGGGATCTGCGTGATCACGATATGACATTGGCATCATGTGGAATAGAAGGGAAGGAAGAAGATGAAAAGATAAAAAAAAAGGTAGAAGGACAGCTGGAGAAGAAGGAAGGAGAAAGATTAGGATAGAAAGAGAAAGAGGGAGGAGAAAGGAGCGGGGAAAGAAGCGGGGGAATTGAAGAGGAGGAGAGATAGGGAAAGAGGAGGAGAGAGAGAGGGGAAAGAGGAGGAGAGAGAGAGGGGAAAGAGGAGGAGAGAGAGAGGGGAAAGAGGAGGAGAGAGAGAGGGGAAAGAGGAGGAGAGAGAGAGGGGAAAGAGGAGGAGAGAGAGAGGGGAAAGAGGAGAGAGAGGGGAAAGAGGAGAGATAGGGGAAAGAGGAGAGATAGGGGAAAGAGGAGAGATAGGGGAAAGAGGAGGAGGAGGATTAAGGGAAAAGGCGGAAGATAGAGAAAGGGGATGAGCGATAGAGAAAGGGGAGGAGGAACGGAGAAATGGGAGGGAGGAGCGAAAAAATGGGAGGGAGGAAGGGAAAAGAAAGATGGAGAAGGGAAGCAAGGATGGAGAAAGGGGAGGGAAGATGGAGAAAGGAGAAAGAAGGATGGAGAAAAGGGAAGAAGGATGAGAAAGAGAAGGGCGACGAAGAAAGAGAAGGGCGACGAAGAAAGAGAAGGGGGAAGGAAGAATAGAAATGGGGAAGAGAAGAACAGGAGAAGAATGAAAAAAAAAAAAGGAGTGAAAACAGAAAAAATAAACAGATGAACTTAAGAGAATGAAAAGGGGGGGAGTTGATCGAGTGGAAAGTTAAAAGAGGGGAGATGAGGAAGAGGAGCAATAGAAATAAAGGGAAGAAGAGAAGTGCAGGAGAGGGGATGGGGTAAAGTTTGATGAGAGAGTTATCAGAACTCCACTGCCCAGTGTGTCGATAACATGACAATGTCACTTGGCACCATTGTGGGCTTTCTTTACTGGCTTAGACCACGTTAACACCAACACTGCCAGTTCGACAGTTGACAATTGTGAGCATTGGCAAGCCAGTCCTCGTTACACCCTCCCCCCCCCAACCACCACCCGCCAGGCACTAGCAAAACTACACATCAGTTGCACCGGAAGTACATACGGTCCTCTGACAGCGAGCATTGTTCTTATAACTCTTCTGTTTATTAGGTTCTATTTGAAAAAAGCCATTGCAACTTTTTGGAAATAGTAAACAAGTTTGCCAGACATAATGACTTACATGCCCTCCCACCTCAATATTTTCTCTATATATAAAGTAACTTATTTGCTTGGGTTGTCTGCATATTAAAGTAATCGATACTTTAACAGCTACAACATTGGAATACGTTTCAGTAGGGGTTACATTTTTCAAGGAATCTAACGACACATCGAAATTTTCTTTTTATCCCATTTAGGGGTCACTAGGAGCAGTTTTAAAGTAGGTTTATGAAATAACTCAATGAACCTTCGAACCTCAGAAAAATGTCAGTTTCAGCAGAATTTAACCAAGTACTTACGGAACTGTTCTTTTTTGTAATCAATTATTATTAATATGAGACCGCTCTTTCTTTAATCATAAATTTAATTTGCATATATGATTGTTTCTTTTTTTATCATAATCAGTTATTATCAAGATTAAGCTGCTATTTATTCGCTCCTAAAAATAGATTTGCATACATGATTGTGGTTTCCTTTCGTTTTATTATTATCATCAATTATTGTTAGATATTGGCAAGCAACTCCGGGAAGAAAATACATTCGATAGGTTGCACGAAAACGGATTCAATGTGAAGAATTTGGGACTTTCACTATTGTCCAACAGAATGCATAATTTGACCCAGAAATATGTGAGTAGATATCGGTCAAAAGGTGGAAACAATAGACAAAGGAAATATTAAACACTCCAATAGGAAAGGAATGTTTTTATTAATAAAATCACCACAGAGCAGTCAGTTGGTCAGAGTTGGTGAGCCTGTGTCATTTTTTCACCGCCAGATATCCGACACAACCACGCACCCTACTGTGTGCGCCTTTCAGAAGCGTCAAAATACAGAGTAATAATTTATATCATTATCAAAAGCTTATTTGTTGGTGTGAAATAAAAGCAATATATTTTTTGTAGATCAACTGTGTTGTGATTTATCCTTCGCTGTCATTGTGTGTATATATTTGTACCAGAAACAAAAGTAGGTGTTAACATCTATACAGACTGGATAAATGCATTTTTAACAACCGACCACAGCGAATACATATTATCTAGATTACGTCGATATTCCTTCTGCCGATAAAATAAATTTGCATACGTAATTATTGTTTCCGTTTTTTTTTTTTTTTAACTATTATTAGTATTATAACGCCTCTCTTCACTCATAAAATTTGGATAATGATTATTCTTTCGTTTCTTTTTTATTATCATCAGTTATTATCAAGATTAAGCATGCATGCTTATCATTTAGGCGAAATGGAAACGCGTATGTTCACTATAACAATAAAGATTTAAAACGATCGTCCCCCCTCTCCCGCTGTCAATGATTCATTCCACGAATGGGTTAGGTTGGAAACGCGACACTTTGCAAACACATTACGGAAAGTAACACCTTATTTTTTAAAGCTTAGGATACAATTTTTCAAATTCTTGCTGTTTGTTTTTTCTTTCTTTTAAGCTCGACTGGCAGAAATATTAAATAAATCTATCACAATGAAGATAATGACATTGTAGCTAGTACTAAGTGTGACGCAAGAGTTAAGAGTTATTTACTTGCCTTTTCACGTTGGCAAAGTTAGCCACAAGCTAATTTTTGTTTTAATGTACATATCGCCTTCATCCTTCCCAAGGCCACTTAAATCGGGAGGTGATGGTGGCTAACTGGTTAACGACATGAATTGACAACCTGAGTGTGCCAGGTTCGAATCCAGTTTGTTCTGCAGAAACACTTTCACTTATGGATGTTGGCCACCTTCACGTGGTTACTACTTCCTAATGCCTTTCTAGAAAGAATTCTAACTAGAATGATATCAGGGAAACGAATGCCAACAATGATCATCTGATTCAAACGTAATGAGTGAATGATGTTCAGCAACAACAGCAACCACCACCATTTCCACCACCAATAACAGCAATACCAACACCAATACCACCAACAACAACACCACTTACAACAATACCAACAATGACACCACTAACACCATCACCAAAAACAGCAATACCTACACCAACAACACCACCATCAACCATACCACCACCACCACTAAGACACCAACAACACCAGCGACAACAACAGCAGCACCAAATATTTTCTCCAACCCTGCGAAATACAATCTATCAAACCATTTTCTCTGTAATTTATCTATTTTCTGCACCCTTCCACCAGTCATTCGAGAGATACTTCCGAATACTATCTATCATGCCGTAACTCTTCCTCCAAACTATTGTCTCTAATTTCATTGCATATCTAACAGATTCATAGGGAAGTCCACGAACACATCATCATATATATAGACAACTTCAGTGCGCCAAGTTCAAATCTCGTTCGTTCCCCAGAAAAAAAAATACTTCTTTTTTTTACAAGCTATCAAGACCCGAGAGCTACTCAAGGATAAGGGTGAAAAATTAGACAGTGGTCACCAGGGCGACAGCACAGTAATTGTTAGAGGTGAAAATTGTGTGTAAGTTGATTATTTAAGTGTACAACTAAACAAGAACCTGTTTACATTGGACTTGAAGACGACCATGTTGTAGTCAGCCAGAAAGAAGGCTAGCAGAACAGAGTTACACAAGCAGGTAGTTCCAAGAAGAAGCCTTGTTCATGGAATCTGTGTTTAGATTTAGGCACAGTTAGAGAGGGGATAAACTTGTTGATAGTGGTTGTAGCTAGTCGAGTGTTGCTTGTGAAAGTTAGGCAAGGGAGGGAGCCCATAGATTGGAGCTGAGACAAGCACTTGCCATGAAAATAACGATAAAGCAGAGACAGGCTCGGAACGTCTCTTCTGTGAGAAAGAGATTGCAGGGTAGAGAAAAGGTCATCACCTACTAGGTTTCAACTAAAACCTTAACTCTCAAATAGTAACGAATTATGTGTTGAAATTTGAGAAAAGCTACCAAATAATTTTTTTTTTAAATAAAAAACATAAAAATAAAAAATAACGAAATAAAGTTTTAAAAAAAACACAAAATATTGTTTAAAAAAAGCTCGTCTTCAAGTCCAACATAAACAAATTATTATTGAACCTTCCTATAAATAATCTAATTATACCAAAGTTTCACTACTAACGATTACTACGCTACTGACTCAACGACAACCTTACACTCATTAGCCCTTATTCTCGATTGGTCTCTGAACCTTGATAATATGTGGTGACCCCATTTGGAAGAAAAAAAAAATTATAAACCCGTAAACAGTAAGGAAATATTTTTGGAAATGTGAAAGAAGCAACAAAATTTGTTAAAAGTAATAAAATCTAATATATAAACGGCTATATGTCTGTGTGCCTCCATATTTTCAAACCTTATCTCCTCCAAAACTAAACATTGCAAAGCGGGGCTAGGGGCTTCAAATGATTGGATTTTTTACTAACCGTTCTTTTATGGGTCTTTAGCCGGTTAAAATTGTTTTTAAGGTGTTAAAATTGTTTTTTAAGGGGTCAACATTGTTCTTAAGGGGTTAAAATTGTTTTTAAGGGGTCAACACTGTTTTTAAGGGGTCAACATTGTTTTTAAGGGGTCAACATTGTTTTTAAGGTGTTAAAATTGTTTTTAAGGGGTTAAAATTGTTTTTAAGGAGTTGAAATTGTTTTTATGGAGTTGAAATTGTTTTTAAGGGGTTAAAATTGTTTTTAAGGGGTCAACATTGTTTTTAAGGTGTTAAAATTGTTTTTATGGGGTTAAAATTGTTTTTAAGGGGGCAACATTGTTTTTAAGGGGTCAACATTGTTTTTAAGGTGTTAAAATTGTTTTTAAGGGGTCAACATTGTTTTTCAGCGGTCAAAAATGAAAAAAATCGTTAAAAATTTTGCCCATTCATCTTAGTTTATTTTTAATTTTTAATCGTTTTTATGCGTGTCAAGTTGGTACAGTGGTAACGTAACCAGCTTTAAATGCTAGTTTCAGTTTCAATTCTAGCTGATGGCACCGAAATATCTTCTTTTTTTTTTTTTTTTACCTTTGAAATCACGACTCTATAATGATATATTTTCAAACTCTATCTCCTCCAAACCAAAAGTTGACGAGTGGCGCTAGGGGCCTCAATGATTGGATTTTTTTATGGACCGTTCTTTTATGGGTCTTTAGTTGGTTAAAATTTTTTTAAAGGGGTCAAAAATGGGTCCAAATTGAAAAAAATTGTTAAACATTTTCAACATTCATCTTATTTTATTTTTAATTTTGAATCGTTTTATATGCGTGTCCCGTTGATACAGTGGTAACGTCACCATCTTTGAATGTTACAACTTCGGTTTCGATTCTAGCTGATGGCATCTAAATAGTTTTTTTTTTTAACTTTTGAAATCACGACTCTATAATAATATATACGAAATCTGGACAAATTAAAATATCATATTTAATCGCATTTTATGCCCGGGCAAAGCCGTGCCACCCTCCCGCTAGTATAAAATAAAAAAGCAACAAAATAATTTTGAAAAATAAAGAAGAATTATAAAAACAGTAACGAAATATAATTGAAAGAAGAGAAAACATTATCTCATACCTGGCGTCTAAAAATCTGGATCGCAAAATCATAACTGCTTCACACGTACTCTGTTTTAGCTGCATTTCAATGGCGGCGAATTTCTTTCGAATTATGCTAACCATCCGTTCGATCTCTTTAGGGGCAATTGGACGGGTTCGACTCTGTTCCCGAAGTAAGTTCACTACATGACTGGTAAACTCGTTACAAGCCTGAAAACAAACAAAATAAAACAAAAATAATAAATAAGATCCCAAATACACAATTAAGCAATTGTAATCAACACTTATAGGAACGGCAGTGATATGGTTTTAAAATTTATACCATAATCTAGTCTGGGTGCCTGGCGTTGT
>NC_136525.1:37310456-37345456 GCF_053919585.1 Euprymna scolopes
TTTCTCACTCTCCATCCGCCAACCTCCACGTAACCCCTCCTCCCCCATCCCCGGACAACTCTCGGAGTCGTTATCGCTCCCCTACTCCGATTTACTCTACGCCTTCACTCACTCTCTTTCTGTTCTTCGGAAAATAAATTTCCTCTGCCATTCCCAGCAATGTGCGAAAGAATCCTTCCGTCCTCATCCTCCCCCTCGTCCCCCATCACAACCACAACCACCACCATCGACTGACACTTCTTCTTCATCTTAAGAAAATGCCTCCACCACCAGCACCGTCGTCGTTTTCCATCCCATTCAGCTTCCATTCCCCTCCCCGTGCACACGACCCTCCGCCCAACCCAAAACCCCACGGTTGCAATTTTCATTCCCCTGGAATTCTCGTTCCAATCCGTTCCCCTCCGCCCGCACCACACCACACCTCCCTCGTCCGCGCAAAGACGTTGGTTCTCGCTTTCTCTTTGAAATAAATCCTTCTACCCCCCCTCCTCCAACTACCGCCATCCTCCACCCTCATCTACTTACAGTCTTAATTCCAGCCCAACCCCTCCCCTTCTCCGCTATCTGCAAAATAAATCCTCGGCTCCATTTTCTGGAAGATCGAGGCTTCATTTTTCTCTACTTGTGCGCAATCATTCTCCCGCACTCGATGGCGAAGAACATCTCGAGATTTACCAATTCTTTGCCTTCGCGGAACGAATATTTCGGAGCTGGTGTAGAATGGCGATCTTTACAACCAACGCATTTCAGGTGAAAAACATTGATATGTACGCACGTGTCATGTCGAAATTAGTATAAATTCCAAAAATTGAGAAAGACGATCCAGTAGAAAAATAATTACAAGTCAAAATAGAGGTTAATGAACTATCGAGTTTTGTGCGACCAATTCTCTATGACAAACTGACTTAAATTAAGATCCGCAATTTTTAAGCATCATAAGTTTTTGGAATTTATACCAAGACTGACATGACACGTGAGTGATAATGTTTTCACCTGAAATGTGTTGGTTTAAAAGATGACCGATATACACAAGCAGCAATATTTATTCCAGTCATTGTCTTTTTCATGTAGCACAAACGTTAGTCTCTAACGCACGGAATTTCAGCAGCTAACCATCGCGATTATTCGAGGAAATGCACGCTCTCGGCCAGTCCTGGTGTATTTCAACAGTAGTAAAATTCTGGCGTCGGAAGATTTAGGTCATGTGATCTGGTGTTATTTTTTGAAGATAGAATTTTTAAGTTAAATTCAATTTTGACGGCATCTTTTGCTTATTTAACTGTAATGCGAAAATACCGATATAGTTAACAATGCTCCAGCTCTCCACATGTTAAGAATGGTTTTCTAAATAATGTAATTATTTCAGCACGATCCGCATTTTCTTATTTATATAAAAAAATAATTTTTAGTTTCTCAGATAAATAAAATTTATATATATATATATATATATATATATATATATATATATATATATATATAGGATGAGAATAATGGAAATAGTATTCTGACGAAATAGAGTAATAGAAAGGAGCAAACCGTGTTATGCGTTTATCAACGTTTTATTTTTATTTCGAGACTTCCTCCGGGTGATTGAAATTAAGAAAACAAAAGCACCAGTACAAATATTTGTATTGGTGTTTTTGCTTTTGAGAGAGAGAGAGAGAGAGAGAGAGAGAGAGAGAGAGAGAGAGAGAGAGAGAGAGAGGGGGGGAGAAAATATAGAGGAAAAGAGAGACGAAAGTGAAGAAAGAAGCAGAGAAGAAGAGAGGGAAATGTAGAGAGAAATAGAGAAGAATGGAGAGGCTGGGGAGAACGAAAAGACTGGGAAGAAGAAGAAGAGAGGCGGGGGAGAAGAAAAGGGACGTGAGAGAACAAGAGAGAGAAAAGAGACGTAGAGAGAGAAAGAGAGAAATAGAGTGAATGAGAGATAGAGAGAGAGCAAAAGAAGTAGGGAGAAAAAAAAGAAAGAACGAGAGAAAAGAAGAGGGAAAGAGCAACAGAGAAAGAGGGGGAGGGGGAGACAGAAAAAGAGAGGAACAGAGGAGAATTTTTACCCGCCAGATAACTTTCCGTCTTTATCCGACCCCTAAGAACACCTGCCACCGCCACCATTCTACTCTCGGGCCCCCACCTCCCCTCTCACACGGGGGGGGGGAGTTGCCCATTTAGAAAAGCGGTACCTCTCGCGTGGAGGTTTGATTTACGGACGGGCCTTCTCGGTATCATCCATAATGCATTAGAACCGCGAAACGCAGGATTCATTCCGGGCTTCGAATGCCCGACCCCCCAACCACCAGTTTCCCACCCACCCACACGGGTGTTAATACAAACTGCGGCGGAGACAACGTAAACACAGACATGTGAATATCCTGATTCAAATACAAAGATGAATATGGATGTTATCGGGGAAAAAAACTAAAGGACGGCAAAATTATCCCAGTTTTCAGACTGAGGGTGGGCGCAGTGGGTGTCAGCTATAGAATTATATGTACATACATCCCCGCCATCAATATATATATATATATATATATATATATATATATATATATATATATATATATAGTAATTTATAAAATATATTATATATGGCGATTAAGCTACACGGAATATTCCGCGTTTCATCCACTCTAGGATTCTTCAGGCTTATGCGCGAATTTTGTGGTTGTCTGTCGTTTTTATATATTATATATATATTAAGATTTTAGTTAGCCAATCAGCTTTTTAGTATCCACCGCACTCTTCCTATCAGCCACTGAACAGTAGTTATATATATATATATATATATATATATATATATATATATATATATATATATATATATATATATATCCATGTACGCACATATCCATATTAATAAATACTTCCATATATATTTATATACACAAACATTATATATATATATATATATACATACACACACACATGTATCCATATATACTTCAACTCCTTTATATATATATATATATATATATATATATACACACACACCCATGTACACACATATCTATATTAATATATATTACATATGTATTTATATACATTTATACAAACACACACATATATACATGTATCCATATATATATATAGATATACACTCCTATATATACGCACATCTAATACGTATACATCTGCACGTTTATATGCATATATCCATATATATATACATACACACGCATAACTATATAAAAATTAATATATATATATATATATATACATATATATATATATACACATATACACACACATACCTATATAAAAAAAATAATATAAAAAATTAAAAAAAAAATGTCTGCCTTCAATCTTGACAGACTATGGATACCCACTGTAAAAAGGATGCCTGCGCGTGAAATTTTTGTGGCAAGAATTGCGCAATTGCCAACCACACTTCTCCTGATTCGACATTGTTGAATCCCAGTGGCAAGTGGAGGTTCAGGACGACTGGAAACAATGCCGAGAAAGCGAACAGCACATACAGCGCCTAGAATTCCCAATCTGGTACTAGCCAGGCTCAACGTTGCTTAACTTGAATGATATGACGAGAACAGGTGTATCAACGTGATTATGCCGTGTGTGTGTGTGTGTGTGTGTGTGTATATATATATATATATATATATATATATATATATACACCCCCCCTATATATATCCAAATTTATCCATGCATATACATACCTATATATATATATATATATATATATATATATATATATATATATATATATACACACACACTAAATAAGCATCTTTATTTACATACACATTTAACTAAATATCATGATGCATAATGTGTGTACGTGTGTGTGTGTGTGTGTGTGTGTGTGTGTTAATAAAGGGAATAGCGCAAAATAATCATTGACACAATTTGTTAAAAACAAAATACAATTATTTTCTTATTCCGTGGAGTTTCAAAAATTAGCCTTTTCTAATAGCTAACAAAATAAAAGTATAGAATTGCTCGCTTAAACGGAAAACTTTGGAAATTGTTTGAAAAATAGATGCAAATTGCAGAATGATGTTGAAAATAATGTCCATGAATCTAAACAGAAACAAATGGCAAAATTCGATCGATGAAATCGATAAAATATAGGTTAAAAAATGAAATCGATAAAATATAGGTAAAAAAAAAAATTTAAATCGATAAAATATAGATTAAAAAAATGAAATTGATAAAATACAGGTAAAAAAAATTTGAAATCGATAAAATATAAATTCAAAAAAAATTAAATTGATAAAATACAGGTAAAAAAATTGAAATCGATAAAATACAGGTAAAAAAAATTAAATTTATAAAATACAGGTAAAAAAAATTAAATTTATAAAATACAGGTAAAAAAAATTGAAATTGATAAAATACAGGTAAAAAAATTTGAAATCGATCAAAATATAGATTAAATAAAATGAAATTTATAAAATACAGGTGAAAAAAACCGTAATATTTAATTGAATCAATTCAAACGTATCCGAGATTAAAAGTCCTTAGCAGGCCCAATTAAAATATACATCGCGCATATAAGTTTCAGAAAAAATTTGTATAACAAATACATATAATTCAAAAACTCGTATGCATTATATATTTCAGAGACGTATCATGGTTTCATTGACACGGCTGGCAATCTATACTATTGATGTATATAGTTTTCAAATTATATTTTTTAAATTATATTTTCAACTGTAATAAATATTAATTTCAAATCTCTAGGCATGAATAACATTAATTATTCAAAAGAAGAAGTTAGTTAACGTTCATAAGTATTTGTTTTACTTAAAAAAAAAAAAAAAAAAATTCATAGCAGCCTTTTAGGAACATCCATTCGTCACTAAAAAGTTGCCCGGTGGTCTTTTACTACTCATCGAAATACGTGTAAGACGTACTATACATAAAATGTAGGTTTTTGTATAAAAGATTAAGCGTATAAATGTACTACATTTTTAAGTTCTTTTCTAAATGACAACTAAAGAATAGCAGATATAAACTTCATTTCTCTCGTCTGATAAGGTAAAGTTTTTTTTTTTCTTAATAAACCAATTTGCTCCGAAACATTAGCATCTTCAGTGTAGCGAGTATGTGTAATATATAAATAATAATAATAATAATAATAATATCTATATATATATATCTATATATATCTATATATATATATATATATATATATATATATATATATATATATATATATATATATATATATATAATGCCGCCAAGAACAACCTATCCGTTGATCTGCGGACCTTCGGAACCAGCCACGATAAGATATATATGTATATATATAATAATTGTATCGCTGTAGTTTTCTAGATGTAACTGCCCGGAAACCCTGAAACAGTGTTAAATGACAAGCAGTGTAATTATAGTATATTTATTTATGCAAACATTTATGGCTACATATATGCACACGCGCTTCTGCTGCAATGTTTTTTAAGATGTTAATAACAGATATATACAAGAATGAATATTTATAATTGGATTTCATTGTAAAAGATCCAGGCTGATTACGCTGCTTTTCTAAAGAAATAACAGCAGAAACATGTATGCACATATGTAACTAATAATATTTGTATAAAATGTCAAGTGTTTAGACCCGAAATTGGCGGAGGTGTTTGGTAGTCTGCAAAGGCCAACTTTATAAATGTTGACCTCTTGGCAGCCAAATTTTCGGCAAAAACTGATTAAAAAGCTTGCTATATGTCTTACCCTTTATGTAAAATTTCAAATGTTTACGGCCAAAATTGGCTGAATAGTTTGCTAGAGACCGCAAAGGTCAAATCTTTTGAACTTGAACCTCTTGCAGCCAAATTAACGGCCAAACCACGATTAAAAAGCTTGCCCTATGTCTGAATACACTTTATGTAAAATTCAAAATGTTTAGACAAAAAATTGGCCGAGTAATTTGGTAGAGACCGCGAATTTAAAATTAAAAATAATTTGACCCCAATTTTGACCCCTTAACTTTGTTTTGGGCTGAAATCAAATTAAAAAGTTTGATCCATGTCCAAGTAACCTACATCTAAAATTTTTAAGTTTAGACCCAAAATTGGCAGAGGAGTTTGCTGGAGTTTTCAAAGGTCAAATCGTTGAACTTTGACTCCTTGACAGCCAGATTTCTGGCCGAAAATCGATTAAAAAGATTTTCCCAAATCTCAATAGCCCTTATGTCAAATCTCGAGTCTGTAGACTGAAAATTGCCAGAGTAGTTTGGTAGGGAAATGTACACATACACACAGACAATTTCACTTTATATATATATATACATATATATATATATATATATATATATATATATATATATATATGCGTATAAGTGAATGCGATAGAATGATTTTTCAAGGGAAATCCATTTTATTAAAAAGAGAAAAATAAAAAAAGTATTTCAGACTCATTTCATCGATTCAAAAAAAAAAAAAAAGGAAAAAAAAAAGAAAAGAAATCTGAAGCGGAACCGATTCCCCATATTTCATAGATCCCCCGCCAATCTATTTGCGACACATGACTTAGTTTTTCGAGGTTGAAACGCGAAGATTGCAGTTTATCTTTTTTGCTCTGTGTTCTCCCTTCGGATCCAACGCGGCAAAGTGGAATGAACACACAGGAACGGAATTATCAAATAATCGACTCGTCCGGATGATTGGGAGAGGCAGTTCGAGCGAGAGCTTATACCTACCCCCCTCCTCCCCTTATCCTTTGTTTATGTTCCTTTATTGGAGATTAAGCGAACTCTTTACATACTCGTTGGCTTTGCTAAAGACACCATATTTATATCTACCTATCTACACACACACACACGAAATAGATAAAACTTGCGAAGAATGCGCTGTTTTACGGTTGTAAAAATGGAATGGAAATTTAATCTTTTATTTTTCATAGTGCCCTCTCTCAAACGAAAGTAATCGAAAGAATAACATTCAACAATCGATATATATATATATATATATATATATATATATATATATATATATATATATATATATATATATATATATAAGAGAGAGAGAGAGAGAGAGAGAGAATAAAAAGAACAAACCGAGTTGTGTTCATCAACGTTTCGTCTTTATTTCAAGACTTCCTCTGGGTGAAATGAAAGAGGAAGTCACGAAATAAAGACGAAACGTTGATGAACACATAACTCGGTTTGTTCTTTTTTATTTTCTCTATTTTGTCGGAATACTATTTCCATTTTCATCATGCACGCACACACACACACACACACACACACACATTCACACACACACACACACATTTGTGTACAGAAAGTTGTTAGATGAGACAAGTCATTGGTACCGTCGGTTTCAAGCCCGATAATTAGGACCGTTTAAGATATCCTTATCAAGCTCTCTTCAGCCAATATTCGCCTCTCTCTCTCTCTCTCTCTCTCTGTGTATATATATATATATATATATATATATATATATATATATATACATATATATATATACACGAAAGATTTTTTTAATATACAAATAAAATTTTATAAACAAAAACGAAATAATTTACTTTTTAAACGAAAAATGTCAATTCGGTATATCTTGGCTTTTTGGTATTTTTATTTATTTATTTATTTTTTTTAAAAAAAGTCCAACTCACCGTTCACATTGGAAATGTCGACTTTTGTACGTTTTCAGGTATGCTTACAACGAATAACCATCCCAACCTCCCCATGTTAAGAACGGCTTTCGGAATAGACACCCACGACCTTGTCAGCATACCCGAAAACCTATCAAGTTGACATGTTGAATGTGAACGATGAGTTGGACGTAATGTAAAAATGTACCGAATTTAAAAGGGAACGAAATTTAAATTTCCGTTCCATTTTTACAACAACCGTAAAACAACGCATGCGAAATGACGTCACTAATAGGGAAAAAGAAATACTCTAAAACGGACTATCACGTTAGAGAAGTGGGTGACGTTCATGCCGTAATGAGAAGTTATGTGTGGCAGGAAATGAAGAAATAAATATCGTTGTTACAAAAAAAAAAAAAAAAAGAAAGAAAGAAAGAAAGAAAAGGGGTCGCGTCCTATGTTCTTTGCAACGTAATTTTTCTACAACGTGTTGGTTCCTTTTCAACGTTACAATATTTATAAAGCTGGGTTTTTTTTTCTCGCTCCGATATTGATATTAAAAACCTACTTTTTCTATTTAACAATTAAAACGACTTCTTAATATAGTCAATCATGGATATGCGAGCATAAATGAAGGTTTACTAATTTGCATATTCCTTTGAAAAATAGGCGTTCATTAATTAATATTATTTGTTTTTATAGTTTCTTAGAAGATTGATTTCATTTCACTATTATGCTGAATTCTATTTATGCACAGTTTCTACATTCTGCATAATTGCGTAGAATTTTAGATAAAAACGTTCTAGGACACAGAAATATAAGTGACTTTGTCGGTGAGTGTGCAAAAAGTCTCCACATAACTATTTTCTGAATATTTCGTCTATGGAATTGAAATGTGATATATAGGGTATTCGGATCTATAGCACACTTTCGATTTGGGTTTTAGCTGGTGAAATAACTGCTAAGGTGGCAAAATTGAAAAAAAATAACATTGACCTTGTAAGTGGGCTATACCGTTTTTTTTTCTGCGCATGCACTAATTAAAAGTAATAGTCGAAACAGCGTTGCTTTTTCACAGTTTTTTTGTATACGTATAGATTTAGGTCATATGCTGACACAGAAGGCTGAAGAGCTATATGTTTTGGTTTCGATTCTAGCTGATGGCATAGAAGCCATTTTCTTACTTTTGAAATCAATAAATATTTGGTACAATATAATAATCAATAGAGAATTGGCTCTATAACAAATAAGAAATCTGCATGAATTAAAATATTATACTTAAGTGTATTTTAAAATCGGGCAATGCCGGACAGCCTGCTTGTATAGTATATCTATACTATTAATAAAATTCTAAATGCTTATTTCTTTATTTATGTGTGTGTATATATACCAATAAAACTTTCGAACGAATGCACCGATTTGAAAAAATTATTTTTTTCCCTGAAAGGTGCGAGTCCCTAGATTGTCCTTATCTATATATGGTTCGTAACGAACAACGCCGAGTCACACAAAAAGCCCGAAATAAGGGTTTTGGAGCCGTTTTGGCCTTGTCGAAAAAGTTACCTGCCCATGTCAACAGAATTTAGCACAGTCTGTATACAGTCGCGGTAACATCTTTCGGCATACGGACAGGACTTGTGGTACAATGGATAACTACGGATCAGAAGATTCCAGGTTCGAATCCTGGCAAGTTTATAATAATTTTAACCATCATTTTATCTAACGTTTACTCATTATCCTTAACCTTAAAAAGATGAAGGCCGGAGGGCAAAACGGCTGAAACGTTGTGTCTATAACAACCAAGATGAGGAAGTCAGTCCGACAATCTCAATCAATGAAAACACCTCATCTCAAAAATACAGACAATCACTTAGTTAGGGTATTTTTGTTTTTTCAGTGATCTTGTTTTGTGCATATAGAAATTTCCCATACTCAGAGTTCACAAGGTAAGCGTTGATGGTATGACGATGTTGAGTCTACTTGATGTTGAGTGTACTCGATTTTGTGTTTGACTCGGCAAAGGTTATGTGTGCCGACACGGTGCACCCACTAGTATATATATATATATATATATATATATATATATATATATATATATATATATATATATATATATATAATAGAAATATTATATATGCGCACACGTGCATCTATATATATATACATATTAACACATATATACACATACATTTCAATTTTTTATTTCATTTAACCCCAATCTAAGTGCTCAGAACTCAAGGGACCCCTTCCTGCTTTGTATCAGTTACATAGATATTTGAATATTCCCTTACAGTTTTCCTTTACCTTTCAAGAAGTTAAGAATACTAATTTTCCTGTCAATAACTGACCAGTTCATTTATTATGGTTGCTTTGATCTGCCGGATTCCAGGACAAGAATTCACCTAGTGTGGTGGAGTATCAATCTTAGTGATGTTACTATAGTGCTATAGACACCACATAACTTGCAGAAGGTGTGCAAGACTTTGTGTAAATCAGTATGGGATAGCCGTAGAGCAGGATATTGTTCGAACATCGAATACTATGTTATATATCTTCACCCTACCTTCCCTAACAGACAACTTAAATCAAAATAACTAATTAAATACAATTAAACCAATAAATAAAAAACAAAATAAAATGAATTACATATGTTATGTAGTCGGTCGAACACAAGAAAGTGTTGATCTATCTATTTATCTATCTATCTAACAGGAAAGATGGATGAGAGATGAATTTGAAGAATGTTGACAGACAGTCAAAAAATGGTAAAATCATATTGTAGACAAGTTCACCGGAAGAGCTGGTCAGCTGATCGGATCTACGTGTGAGTCACGTGATCAGTTTAGCTGGAGATTTGAGAGTTGGAATTTGGACGTTGAGCAGAGTGAACGGTTTAACAGGTCACCTCCCCCCCCCTACTTCACTGGGTAGGAAGCTTACGTGTGTGAAAATAGAGACCTAGAAGTAAACACACAAGCAAAGATATTCACTTTCCATTCTTCTGCGATTGACACCTGGAAAGTGAATAAAAACTATATAAAACCAACCAGCGTTCTTGGAAGTGCTTGAATATTTGTCCAAAACAGGTTTCCAGCCTCCCCTCCAAGAACAAGATGAATTCCAGGTGGACAAGATTAACGACGCATGAAGTTAAGGTATGTCCAAAATACATGTATCACACACACACACACGAAAATTAGATATGAATATATCATAAATAGACAGCAACAACATAGGTTAGGGTTCAAATACTGAAGAATCACCAACAATAGACATTTAGTAACACGAATACACATTAGGATGAACCTTTCGTCCCAATTACGCATATCAACATTTAGACGATTATACAACATACATTGTTTTGGTGCCTTTTTAGAGCCTCATAATATAACACATCTAAAACGACATCAGGAAAAAAAGTTTCGTTAACAACTAAATTGCTCCTGATGACAATCAATGATCGAAAGCGCTAGAGAAAATGGCTGACGAAAAATCACTTAGTAACCTAATAAAAAAACTTACCAACTAACATGAGAAAAATGCTCAGCAGATCGAGAAAATCAGCAGAAAAATAAAAACTTGGTCATATTTAATCAAACATGCCTTGACAACGACTTGTTGCCAATATATATATATATATATTTATTTATATACATATATTTATTTATTTATTTATATATATGTTTCTGGCTATCACCAATCGTCAGCATGGCTAAACTTTCAACAAGGATAGAACTCGTAACTTGCCCAATCAGTTTAACAAAACCTTTAGCCATGCTGATGACAGGTGATACCTTTGTGTGTGTGGATAACCTTTGTGTATATTAAAAATATTTAATAAATATTTAAATAAAAAAAATATGTAATATAATTAATTATAATAAAAAAATGTCTTGCAAATAAACAAAGGCCAGGTAATTCCCTTAACGCTTACGTAAGCAAATAAATACAACAGAACCACTAATAAAAAAGAAATAAAAACCCAATAGATTATATATATAATTTCAAAACCTAGCAGAGATGGTATAATTATTTCCATAGTCAAGCAACGTCACAGCTCACACAAGTTATAAAAGCCAAGAAACTGGAAGTCCAAGACTCGGACATTTTAGAATTTTACGACTCTTTGACTTTCGGTTTATTGGCTTTCAGGTCTTGTGGGAGCTGCGACGTCGCTTGACTTGAAATAATTATTTATATATAATAGCGTGTCAGTGTGATGCATGTTGACGTGTTGTTGAACAGAAAAGTTGTGGGCTAGAGCGTGATTTTCTATAATGTCGAGAGACGATCTGGCATGTCGGTAGTCAAATCGGGGGTTGCTGTCTAAGCTGATATGATGTGAAACGGACAATAAGGGCAGTGCATCATCTATTCTCAGAATTTAATTCAACAGTGCTCAATATGTAAGTAGAGCTAGGTAGTATGTTTTGAAAACATTTATGGCAATTAAATTACATTCCGCGTTTCATCCTTGTGAGGATTTGTCAGGTTATTGCAACAGCCTGACAAATCCTCAAAAAGATGAAATGAAGAAAATTCTGTGTAGATATATTGTTATATTTTCCAAACTTACTGCACACACACACACACACACACACACACACACACACTTATTAATAAATATATAAAATTATACATAAAGTTGAAATATTATATTTTATTATTATTATTTTATTATTATTAAATATTATTTTATTATTAAATATTATTATTATTTTATTATTATCATTTTATTATTATCAAATATTTTATTATTATTTCATTATTATTTTATTATTATTAAATATTATTATTTTATTATCAAATATTATTTTATTAATAATATTTTATTATTATTATTATTTTATTATAAAATATTATTTTATTATTATTATTTTATTATTATTAAATATTATTATTTTATTATTATTATTAAATATTATTATATTATTTTATTAATATTAAATATTATTATTTCATTATTATTTTATTAAATATTATTTTATTATTATTATTTCATTATTATTATTTTATTATTATTATTTTATTATTATTATTTTATTATTATTATTTTATTATTATTAAATATTATTATTTTATTATTAAATATTTTATTATCATTATTATTATTATTATTAAATATTATTATTTTATTAGGCTCACATGTGCAGATCATGATGCAATCATTAGAGCACTATAGACGGACATCCTGAAATTTAATAATATATATTTAAATTTCAACTGCATTTCTCACAGTTAACATTGACTGTGTGGTTTGTTACTTTCTAATGAAATAAGAGATGACTTCATGACTGGGTTCGAATCCTCTGACTGGCTGTAATTATGATTCCCTGCACTTATGATTCCCCAACAAAACGAAACACTAGTATATGTAGGTATTTAAAAATCATAATAATAATTATATTATATATATAATACAAACCTATATGCACATAAGTATGCATTTTAATATATCCATATACATGCACATACGTATGCACCCTCATCATCGAAAGCTAAGAGTTTTTCCCTTTCTGTCAGTTTCTGTAATCGAGTCACTTAACATTGTCGAGCCGCGATTAAGCGTCTTTAAAGTTCCATTTAGCTGACCAGGAATGTCCTTCTAAAATGCCTTATATAAGAAATGGCTCCATTTTCAGGAAGGTCAGTAGCTATTCTCAAAGGTCAGGGGTCATATGTAATTCTCAGAGGTGAAGGAAACGGAGAGCTCATCGCTTAATGCAGTCGTTCGCAACTGTCAGCCCAGGTTACATTCATCGTACTGGTTTTATTCACAACTTTTCAACTGCATACTCTCCAGCCTTCTTAGAATGTATATTACTGTCACTTATAGAACACATCATCATGAGGCTGCTTCCTTGCAGTATACAACATGGTCGTCTTCAAATTCAATGTAAACAAATACTAATATACAATCCTCATATGTAATCAGAGTTTGGTGATTTTCACCAATAACCAACACAACCAAAAATAGGTGTGAAAAAAATAAATACACAATAAATGTTACCAAGGCAAGATACATCTTCTACCTACCTGGATATATTTTTTTTGTGTTTAAACTTATTTTAAAGTGATTATTATTATTAAATATAAAGTTAGCATAAAACCTCCCGAGTTTTTGTGTTTTAACTTATCTTAAAGTGTTTTTACTTACAAATTAGCCTATCCAGATTCGATAATCACTCAAAAATCGAAAATTAAATAATATACTAGCAGAAACCTATCCAATAAAAGGCACCAAGCGTGCAAAAATATAATTTTCTACCAATATTCGGTTTAATCTTCGAATTTTGAGCAATTATCGAGGCCATCTTATTATCTCTTATTCTTCAGTGGCTTTTGGCCTTGATAAGTCAAAAAACATTTTAAAAAATGAGTCGTGTGCTTTCATCATCTAGTTTATTTTACTCAAAGTATTGTGTTGTTGTTTCTTAGATGGACTTGTCAGCTTTGTGAAGTCCAAGCGTCAAAGCGAGCCAGAGTTATAAGAATGCTAATAATCAAAGTAAGACATTTAAAAATTGTTGTAATCAAAAATTCTAGGAGCCGAACATTTCAGAAGTCCAGAAGTTCAGCAGTCAGAGCCAGACTTTTCAGAAGTCCAGCAGTCGAGCCGGACTTTTCAGAAGTCCAGCAGTCGAGCCGGACTTTTCAGAAGTCCAGCAGTCGAGCCGGACTTTTCAGAAGTCCAGCAGTCGAGCCGGACTTTTCAGAAGTCCAGCAGTCGAGCCGGACTTTTCGGAAGTCCAGAAGTCGAGCCGGACTTTTCGGAAGTCCAGAAGTCGAGCCGGACTTTTTGGAAGTCCGAAGTCGAGCCGGACTTTTTGGAAGTACAGCTGTCGAGCTGGATATTTCAAGAGTCCAAGAGTCAGAGCCGGACATTTCAGGAGTCCAGGAGTCAGAGCCGGACATTTCAGGAATCCAGGAGTCAGAGCCGGACATTTCAGGAATCCAGACTTTTCAGAAGTCCAGCAGTCGAAACCGGACATTTAAGAAGTTCAGGAGTCAGAGCCGGACAATTGGGAATTCTAGGAGTCGAAGTCAGGCAATTTGGAATTCTAATTAGTTATAGGTAAACATTTTAGAATACTAGGAGTCACAGTCGGGGCTTATACCGTCCGATTTCGCAACTGTAGTAACTATTAATTTACACGGTTAACCTTATCTTGATCGATATAGTCTCAATATTTCAACCGGCAAACTCTCCGGCCTTCTAAGAAGTACTGTAATTTTCATTATCACCAATGTCATTATTATTATATTCAGAATCTTCCCCCCCCCTCTCACTCACCCTCTTACTCAGCACTTCACCCCTCCCCCTCCTCCGCTTTTCACGAAATGAGTTTTTGTTGTTTGAATTATAACACCCCCACTCCCTACCGTGTCAGGGAAAAATCCAAACAATAAGCCAGGAATTCGCTGATAATAGATTCAAGTGATAATGAACTACCTCCTCCTCCTCCTCCTCCTCCTCTTCACCATGGCATCACAACGCACCAAACCCAAAGAAATATGGGTGCAGGGTTCGTGCATGGAGAGGGGGGTAATAAATCTCTTCTGCAATTAATCAAATCTTGAAGCGCTTCCCGACCCAACTCTCCCTATGTGTCCGCTGGAGAGCTCCCCCATAACCTGATAAAATATTAAGGCAAGACCCCAGTCCCACTCTCACCACCACCATCCACAGAAGATACAGTTTTCGCTATACCATGGATAATTATTTTATTAATTTGTTGTACTAACTTGCTGTCACATGATCCTATGCATTTATTTCGCCCCTCTAACTCTATGTTGATTTAACCACTCTCTAATATTTCTGAATATCTCAATGTGCATTTAAAGAAACAGCGATTCGTTTCTTCAGCATTAGAATCTGATTTGCATGTGTTTCTGTACATACCACAAACACATATGTAAATTAAATGGCATAATAAGTGCCTTTGCTTACCAAAAAAACTTTGAAAAGCACTAGGAACAATACCAAAAAACTTTGAAAAGCACTAGGAACAATACCAAAAAACTTTGAAAAGCACTAGGAACAATACCAAAAAACTTTGAAAAGCACTAGGAACAATACCAAAAAACTTCAAAAAGCACTAGGAACAATACCAAAAAACTTCAAAAAGCACTAGGAACAATACCAAAAAACTTCAAAAAGCACTAGGAACAATACCAAAAAACTTCAAAAAGCACTAGGAACAATACCAAAAAACTTCGAAAAGCACTAGGAACAATACCAAAAAACTTCGAAAAGCACTAGGAACAATGCCAAAAAACTTCAAAAAGCACTAGGAACAATACCAAAAAACTTCAAAAAGCACTAGGAACAATACCAAAAAACTTCAAAAAGCACTAGGAACAATACCAAAAAACTTCAAAAAGCACTAGGAACAATACCAAAAAACTTCAAAAAGCACTAGGAACAATACCAAAAAACTTCAAAAAGCACTAGGAACAATACCAAAAAACTTCGAAAAGCACTAGGAACAATACCAAAAAAACTTCAAAAGGCACTAGGAACAATACCAAAAAACTTCAAAAAGCACTAGGAACAATACCAAAAAACTTCAAAAGGCACTAGGAACAATACCAAAAAACTTCAAAAAGCACTAGGAACAATACCAAAAAACTTCAAAAGGCACTAGGAACAATACCAAAAAACTTCAAAAAGCACTAGGAACAATACCAAAAAACTTCAAAAAGCACTAGGAACAATACCAAAAAACTTCGAAAAGCACTAGGAACAATACCAAAAACGTTTGAAAAAAAATAGGCAATAACAATAACGAAAACAGCTAAAGAAACTAAGAATCTAAAATACAAAGAAATACCACTGTAGAATTACATAATTGTAAGTTAGACCCCCATCACCACCATTTATTTGTTTTCGTCACCAGATAACACAGAGAGTCAAGGAGGATGGAAACACCGAGGAAATAAGCACTAACCAGACCTTCTCTGGATGAGTGCGAAAATGACAGATCTTTGGAGGCTTAATTGCCTCAAATTTCAGTGAAGATCAATGGTTGCTACCAATGAGAAATCAACGGCAGACGACAGTTGTGATAACGCAAACTAATTTGCAAAGGTTGTTGAAAGAGGCGGAGAGTACTGGAAATCTGGGGAGACTTGTTGTCAATCAGATCTCAGGGAATACTAGAGGCTTTTTTCTAAAGAGAATTCTCAGATGAAGACTTGTGTGAAGGCTTCTATTGAGTAATAATAATAACAGAGAAGCAGAATAAATACAGAGCTAGCCAGAGAGCTGGACAGGATATGAAAGATAAATAAAGTCAAGAAAACCAATAATAATTGGAGCACCAGGAACAATCCTAAAAAAACTTTGAAAAAAGAATGGGAGAAATTGGAATCAGAGGAATGGCTGGAAAGATACAATGAATATCAATAATGAAAACAGCTGAAATATTAAGGAAACTCCTTGAATGAAGAAACTAATAGACATGAGCTGCAGGCACCAGCCGGACATATAGAAATTGCTACAGAAGCAAAAAGCAAAGAAACACCACATGGAATCAAGAAAACTGAAACTATATAATTGTAAATTACCCTCCCTCACCCCCAAAAGGTGTCGGCATAAACTGATATCACGCCAAATAGTTATTGAGGGTAAAAGAGAATGGAGAAAGCACTAACCAAACCTCCACAGGATTAGTGCAAAGAAGACTCGGACCTTAGGGAGGCTTATTGTCACCCAAATTCCAGTGAAGACTAATGGTTGCTACGAATGAAATATCAATGGTAGTCAGATGTGGTGATAACGCAAATTAATTTGAGTTATCAAAAGAGATGAAGAGTACTGGTAATCTAGTGAGACGTGTTGACAATCAGATTCCAGATAAATTGTAATGAAAACAGGACGAGAAGTTTCCGTCTAGTTATCTTTATTATTCAATACGGATTTGACTACTTGTCTACTCGTCAAGCGGAAATGCACAGCTTTTATAGACTTGGATTATCAAGGGAAATAATCCATATTCACAACAACCTTATTTTATTTTATTTTTTTTTTTAGCGAATTAGTTTACCGGCAAATTAGTCCTTGTAATATATAATAACAAATAGAGGATTGATTCTATAAAAATACATACGCAATCTGCATGGATTAAAATATTATGTTTAAGCATAGTGTACAACCAGGCAACGCGGGACGGCCAACAAGTGTGTGTGTGTATATATATATATGTGTGTGTGTGTGTGTGTGTGTGTGTGTGATAGTAGAGATTTAGAAGGCTATCACAATGCGAGGAACGAAATATAGTCGAGGTTGATGAGAGAAGACGAAAACAAGTGGCGATTTACAAATCAATAAGTAAATACATATATGTTTATATATACATATATTTATTCAATTGTATTAAGTATAAATGTCTTACTTGTTATGTCTGAGACAATATCCATTATGTTTCGGGGAAAAATTCCCTTTTCAAATGGTGGATGTTACAGTTCGATTTAAAGCATGCTTTAAATCGAACTGTAACAATGCTTCAAGCAAACTACATGTGTGTGCGTGCGTGCGTGTGTGGAGGGAGGGAGAGAGAGAGAGAGAGAGAGAGAGAGAGAGTAGAAAATATTTATATTATCCCTTTGCTTAATATGCCCCCCTCGCCCACACCTCGAGATTAGAACAGACAAAAACATAACTTTAGGAAAACATAACAAGTCGATAAATAAACGAGTCAATAAATAAAGGAAAGGCGGTGCTAACGAGTTTCAGCACCCCCCTCCCCCTCATAAAAAAACAATTCGAAGTAGAATTCCCAAATGCAACGATTATTATTAATTCATCCCTTTCCGGCACAACATTATCATCGGATTTGCATTTTATTTTATCTTTTGATGTGGAGGTGTATTAGGAAAGTAATATTTGTCGCAATACGTATGCATACTCTTTCCCCCACCAAAAAGGCCCCCCCCCCCAAAAAAAAAAATCAACAGAGATTCCTGTAATGATCTGGACCCTGTTGATTGCGGTGTCATGCTGCTGGTTCTGTGCAGTTCTAGGAGATCCACCCTCCCAAGCTTTGCCTTCTCTCTTTGAAAAGGGGTTAGTTTTATTGCTACTCGCCTGGTGTGCTCTTACTGGGGAATGCCGACACACTTTTTGTATGTCAGAGTTCCCCTTCTGAGGGGCCTTGACTTCTCAATCATACTTTCTGACCCTGGTGTCACAGTTCTTGCAGTGGGAGAGAACTAAATACTCTATAAGCCCCAACTCTCTTTAAAGACTTTAAATCCTTATATAAACTTGTACACACTCTTCGACAAAAAACTATGCTTCATCCGTGTTCGTACTAATATATATATATATATATATATATATATATATATATATATATAAAAGTGAGAATGGTTGTGTGAAGACACTTATCAACCTATACACTCAACAAATTTTTAATCCATAGACTTGAAATTTGGTATATAGTTGTGTTGTGACGATTAATCGGAATCGGGAATCGGAAAAATTGACAAATTTGGGAGAGTCGGAATCAGTATATTTTCCGATACCAAAACGATTCTTTTACTTATCTTATTTTTATTTGATTTTGCTTACAGCAAAATCTCCCATTGCTGGTAATAATAAGATAATAAATATTTATTGATTTTAAAATACCAGCAAAGCTAAAATGTATAGATCATTCTCCACAAGTGACATTTTTACGTTTAGGAAAATATCTACATATTTAACACACATTTTTTTACAAAAATCAGAGAAAATAAAACCTCTACGGTTAAATATTTAGACATTTATAAAGAATCGGAAATTTAGTATGGAATCGGTAATTGTATTGGAATCAGGAAAAATATTGGAATCATCCTATCACTAAGTATATAGGCTATTCAGACATGTGAAAAACTTTTTAATAGGTTTTCATCCATAAAAAGGGCTTCTAAGTATTAAAAATTGACAAATTGGTACGTGGGAGTCGTCGGATTTTTCTCTGTTTGCTGTTTTATGATTGCGCATGCGTGAATGGTTCACATTACAGATTCCTTATGTTAAATATAAGTCGGTTTAAAAACACTTTTTAAAAAGCATGTCACGCTGGTTGAATGGTTATCGTACTTGTCTTTAGATTTTGGTTTCGATCTCAGTTCGAGGATTTATTTTTTTTTTTTACTTATGGGCTGTTTAGAAAAAAAAAAAAAAACAATACCCGCTTGTACATCTCTCTATTTCTGTCTGAAAAAGGGAGTGTTTTTATTAAACTCTAAAAGAGACCCTTGGGCACACTCAAGAGTTATCACGATGTATAGACAAAGAAAATTATATAGAAATCAGTTAGTTACAACTTTTTAAAAAGTTTTAGAAAAATCCAAGGCATCAATTTATTTTAATAAGCACAATAGTGTCAATTTTAACCATTTTAACCCAAAAGGTACCCCTAGAGGGGGGGGGGGGCAACCGGAGTTTTCTTGGAAAATCCGTTCCGTTTTTTACTCATTTCATGCTTAATGCCTGTGCGAAATTTCCAAAAAATTTCAAGACGTTATTGAGAAAAGTGTAAACAGAGAACGGGCAAGGGTGAGTTTACAGGTCCCCCCTCTTTTTGTCGAGGGACCAATTAAAATATAATATTTGTGTATTTTACGACCGGGCAACGCCGGGCTACCTGCTGGTATTCACATAAAATAAATTTTTGCACACACCTCATACTTTTGATTTGAATTTTAATTAGTTAATATTAGTGATGGGACGATTCAAATATTTTTCCCGATTCCGATACAATTTCCGATTCCGATTCTTTATAAATCTCTAAATATTTAACTATAAAAGTGTTATTTTGTTCCGATTACCGTAAAAACACATTTTAAATGTGCATGTATTTTCTTAAATGTAAAAACACACTTGTGAGGGGTTGATCTAGAGATTTTAGTTTTACTGGAAGTTTAAAATCAATAAATATTTATTATTTTATTATTACTACAAGCAGTGAAAGATGTTTCTTACACCAAAATAAAATAAAAAAGATAATTTAAGGAATCGGTTTTGGCATCGGAAAATAGGCTCAAATTTTTTTTAATCCGATATCGATACCTCAAAAACCTCCGATTTTTCCGATTCCCGATTCCGATAAATCGTCCCAATACTAGTAAATACAATGAGGACATTTAATTTTGTAATTTTCTTTGATGTGTTTACACATTTTAAAAGCCTATATGGAAAAATAATTAAGTTTAGTTGTAAGGGAGGCAACTCTTTTTGATTTGAACGAAATCGAAAGCGTAGTCACTCGAAATTAAACGGATCCTGGAAATGTCCAAGAGTGATTCTCCACAAATTATGATGATATGAAGATATGCCTCCGCCAAACAAAATGGCACGTTCAATATCCCAAAGCAACAAATCCGAAGAATGCAAAGAAGTAGACGAACAAATTAAAAAAAAAAAATTAGGAGTACCGATAAAGTATGGCTTCGTGGATTTGGAGATTAAATTTCCCAGATTAAATTTATTTTTATCAGGATTACGGATTATCTATCATAGATTAGCATGACCCCCCCTCCTCCTCCTCTTCCCACTCCAAAATCTTAACATGAAAACGTAATTCAGAATTTAATAAAATGCAAAAAATTAAATATTTAAAATTAAGAAAAAAAAAAAAAAGTAAAAGCTACGGATTGAATTTCTATTATATTAATATGAATTGTATTTCCATTTCTGCCTCTCTTCCTTTTGTGTGCGTGTGTATATATATATATATTGCTCCCTATCTTGGGTTGAGCATTTAGAAAGTGATATACAAATTACCATTAGCCCATGAAGCGATACTCTTTGTGTAAACAAATTGAGCTTAGATACTTTGGGCAATGTCAAAACATTGTTAATTCACTGCTCGCATAGCAGCAACTGTATAGTGCAATGGTTAGAAGCTCTTACTGTGATTTGGGCCATCGGGTTTCGATCCTGGCTTGAGGTAGTTGTTTGTCTAGCTGCACTGATGAGCTGTGAAACAGCGAAACAGTACTGTATGAGGATGACTATATATATATATATATATATATATATATATATATATATATATATATATATATATATATAAGGAACTTTGTGTGGCTGTGAATTTGTTCCCTATGGACGCCAATACGGCTGGATTTATTTATTTTTTTTTTTAAATTCACACAAATGTACCTTATGTGTCTGGGAGTGTTCTTAGGTAGGTGTTATACCGGAATGCCTCCGATAATAATCAATAATCGAAAAAAACAAAAAAAACAAAAAAACAAGTGTAGACATTAAAACTAGTCCGATTTTTAATAAAATTACCACTTTTACACAGTCTAATATTACAAGTGCATTTGAGAAGTTTTATTACAAATGTATCCAGCATATAAAATTAACAGTACGTTCTTTTATATGACAGAGGCGCGTTAGAAACGAATGTTTTTGTTTAGAGCATAATTGAACCATTTTACTTTTTTTTTTTTTTTTCATTTAGAACTTAAATTCAAGCCATTATCACCGCACAAACAGGAAGGCCAGGCATATAAAATCAACAGTAGGTTTTTTGGTATGACAGGGGTGCATTCAAAATGAATGTTTCTGTTTAGAGCACAATCGAACCATGATACTTGAGTTTTGCATTTTAAACTTTGGTTTTAGCCATTATTGATAAAATAAATTTTATAAAATCAAAATTAGGTTCTCTACAGTGCAATGTATTATGCGCTAAGTGCAAGCAGGTATATGAAGCTTCTTCTGCCACACCGCGATTGGTCCCCAAATAGAGATAGCAATCAATCGATTTGATTGAAAAATAGGCGATTTCGAGGATAATAAAATATGGAGTGGGAAACATTCCTTGATCCTTATGAAATCCCGGTCAACATCGGGTTTCTCTGCTAGTATATATATATATATATATATATATATATATATATATATGGCCATGTCTGTATGTGGAACGGTTTCTACCAAACTATCCTGTCAATTTTTGATATACAAACTTGAAACTCTATATATAAGTGGATTTGGCCTTGTGAAACAAATTCGATTTGGCTTTTAACCGGTAAAAATAGCTGCTAAAAGGTCAAAATTTTTAAATAATTGGAACTTAGCGTATGCATTTATGCCTAAAACAATGTTATATTTTATATTTTTGTATGTGTATGGACTTAACTCAGATGGTAACAGATAACGCTGGAAAGCTATATGTTTTAGTTTCGATTCTAGCTGACACCACCAAAGTTATTTTTTCTTCAACCTTGACATTAGTACAATATATTGGGTACAATATAATAATCAATATAGAATTGGCGCTAAAACAATAAAAAAAAAAAAATTGCTCGAAATCAGCATGAATTAAATCATCGTATCATATGTATTTTAATCATACATACATACATACCGGGTGTCGAAGAAGTCCCTCTAAAATAAAGAATTTATTTAAGTTCAAAATTTTTTAGTAACTTTTTGGACACCCGATATATGTTTAATATGATTAACAAAACCAGTTTTTGACAAAAATCATATGAAATCACACAATCGAAGACAGGAACTACAGTCTTATGAGGAGGCTTCTACAGCACATCTGACAATGCTAAGTTGTCATATGTGTGGTCTAATCTGCAAATCTAAAAGTGGCCTGACACGGCATTTAAAGATTAACAATATTATCATGCGATCACCTTTTACAAGAAGGAAAAGGTTTAAGTCACATTTGTGAACTTTCATGTAGAACTAAAGCTGGATTAAAAAGTCACCTACGTGCACATGGACGCAATAACACTTAACTGAAGAGATGGCAAACTTCTGTGAAGAAGTAGCAATTATCATTATATATATATATATATATATATATATATATATATGTTATTACATTTTTATTCCAAATAAGGCACATTGCCACTTTGATGTAGGGGGCTACTATCAGGGACATAAGCTACAGGGGTACCATGTGGGGAGTTGGGCAGCAAGATGTTGGTTCACGTTACACTTGAACTTCTGCATGTCAGTACAGTTGGGGAAGCAGGAACCCGGAAGGGAATTCCAAAGTCTAGCAGTTCTGGGGAAGAAACTACTGGAGTAGAAGGCTCTCTTACATCTAGGGATCTCAACTGTGAAGGGGTGGGATTTGGCTGCTTGTCGGGGGTATTTACGTAGAGGGGGTACAAGTGCTTGCAGTTCGTCAGAGCATTCACTGGTAAAATACTTGTAGAACAGGCAGAGGGATGCTACATTTCGTCGATGGGACAGAGGCTGAAATTTAGATTACAGTTCAGGACCTATCAGGTTGGCAACTCTCTTTTGACCCTTGTCTAGGAGCGAGAGACTAGTAGCAGATGCACCAGCCCCAATATGACAACAATACTGTATACATGGGCGAATGGTGGCCTTATAGAGGTACAGGATATTTTCAGGTATTAGTAGCTTTCTAGCACGGTAGAGAGAACCTACCTTTTTTGCAGCGGTCCTGGCAATGCCGTGTCAGACCACTTTTAGATTTGCAGATTAGACCACACATATGACAACTGCGTTGTCAGATGTGCTGTAGAAGCCTCCTCATAAGACTGTTGTTCCTGTCTTTGATTGTGTGATTTCATATATTTATATATATATTTGTTTACTGTTTTTTGGGAAAGAATTCCAACAAAGTGCTCGATTACAAAGAAAAACCTTTTCAATATAAGAGCTTAATATTTATTTATTTAAAATTGTACAGAAGGTCAGAAAAACATTGGTACCGTCGGTTTCAAGCCTAACATAAGAGGGACCAGTTAATGGTAAATTATAAATAATGTTAGGCTCTCGTCAGCCATGTTGTTTTCTCAGCAACATGGCTGACAAGAGCCTAACATTATTTATAATTTACCATTAACTGGTCCCTCTTATGTTAGGCTTGAAACCGACGGTACCAATGTTTTTCTGACCTTCTGTACAATTTTAAATATATATATATATATATATGCATTATATTAGATATAGATGTTATTTATTTGTTTTTGCGATACATTTTGAATGAATTCAATTACTTATACGAAAGTGCAGTTTTACCTAAATGCAAGTTGGGGTCCTGATTTCGAATCTTACTATTCTCAACTCGCATTTAGATAAAAATGCACTTTCGTATAAATAATTGAATTCATTCAAAATGTTTTGCAAAAAACAAAATAAATAACATCTACATAAATCCCGATATATCCATATAACAGTCGCACAAGATCGTCCAGTGAAAGGAGTACAGAATTGATTGCACAATTCTTCTACATTAACACATACGATAAGAAACATTTCAAGTAAAAATAAAAAAAAAGAATTGTTTTAAATAAAATATTTGCATCTAAACATGATTTCCAAAAAGTTTGTCTATTTATTGAAAAAAAGTTTTTTTAATTTTTTTATTTAAGAAAAACAGGAAAATTCTATTTCTTACATACCTGTTCATATTTTTCGAGTTCTGTGTGATAGATCTGACGAATTTGTGCAAGTTTGGCCCTGTAATCTGAATGTTCAATTGCACTGTCCGGTTGACCCGGCCCCCCTGATGCTGCCGCCGTTGCGTTCGCCGCCGCCGAAGAACCACCACCTTTTTCAGGTCCCGCAACTCCTTCCGCGATCAGCATGTTATCAAGTCGCATAAGTTGGGGGTCTGGAGGTTCTTCTTCTTGTGTACCTCGAATACTTAAAACTGAAATAAACAAAATTAAAAAAATAAAAATAAAATCATTCATTTTGTTTTCTGAATATGAAATGAAAAGATTTTAAACAAAATATTATTACGCAATTTTTAATAAAGGGACATAACTCTGTATTCTCTCAATGTGGAGTTGCTGTCTTTTGATTTAAACAAAGAAATAGTATGGTTGTAAAAAAAAAAAAAATACATTTAATATAAATATGCATTACGTCAGTTTATCTTTCAGTCACCTGTTTTGAAAACATAAAACATTGCAGAAATTGTAAAATATTGTATTAATCGTAGATAACAATTAATATTAACAAATTCCCAACAAATAAAGCGAAACAATAAATTAAGAAAAAAACAATCATTAACATTTTTCCTGAATAAAAATTAATCATTTGCAATGGCCACCATTTTTTAAGGGGCGTAACTGCATACAGAGTAACATTTTTTGTTGACACAAAGAAATAGTATGCTGTAATATATATATATATATATATATATATATATATATATATGATGATTGCAACGTCTTGTCAGACGAGTGCCACTCCCTCAGACATTTAAAATCCATGAGCCCAAATGCCTGAGGAAGTATCTATACAAATATGATGTTACAGAGTCTTAGCTTTGTACGACAGCTAAGTCTCTCTCTCGGTTCAAAATGTTGAGATCCAGCAACAAGCAAGAGTAAGATAGCCAGCAACAAATTAAACTGCAGACCAGCTTAATGCCGGCATTGGTCTTCCGCTTTAAGGTTTTTTAAATCAGAGATTTGCTTCTCCTAGAAAGGTTGCCTTCACCACGGCTTACGGGAGCCCTCTCCACCCCAATACACATATACACACACACAAATATACACGGTGCTAGTTGGCCGTTGACCCAAAAAGAGTTCATTCGCCCTTTGGAAGGTCTTGTTTTTAATCCTTCAGGGAGACTAGCCGCCCTCCTCACCAAACAAGTCTGGTGGAGGAACCAGTTTAGTCGCCGGTGACCCGACCATGAGGCAGGTAGTACTGGGTTACATGGTACCAGTAGCACATGACATGACCTGACATATATATATATATATATATGTTGAGTCACGGGAAACGGATGTTTTTAGAACGCTCCTTGAGTCACAGATAGGGAGTGAAGAAGGTAGTCTTTAAACCTTCTTAAGATTACGTTTAATTTGTTGTAATTTGTTTATCTTTTACCTTAAATTTTTGTCGTTATGTCCTTTTTCTGAGTTTTGTTTTCCTTAAAAACATCCGTTTTCCGTTATTCACTTTGTATATAGTTTTAGTTTTTATTTGCTTAACAGAAGCATTTACTTGTAACTGGCTGACCGGGACATTCTCATGAATGTGAGCGACATATTAATGCTTATGTAAAACAAATAAAAAGTATATATTGCCCTACTTCGGTATTGAGCACTCTTGCATTAACCTTGTTAAAACTTCATTGGTTACTTTGCCTCTGGAAAATATTAACTTGGAATTTATATATATATATATATATATATATATATATATATATATAAAACGCCTCCATTCGGTCTCAAAAGACAATGGATACTCCCTGTAAGTGTGGTTGCACGTGTAATTGTGAGGCAAGGGTTACACAATCCCCAGCCACAACTCTCCTGAATCAGCACTGCTAGAGTCCAGTGGTAAGGAGAAGTTCAGGACAACCGAAAACAACACCAAGATAAGCAGAGAGAAAATAGTTACCCATTCTGATACTGACCAGGCTCAACATGTATACGGCATAATCACGTTGACACACCAGTTTTCATCAAATTACCAAAGTTAAGCAATGTTGAGCATGCCTAGTACCAGATAGGTGACCATTTGGGAATTCTAGACATTAATCTCAGCATTGTTTCCAGTCGTGCTAAACCCCCATTTGCAACTGGTATTTAACAACGCCAACTCAGGAGAGGTGTGGTTGCGATTGCGCAACTCTAGCCACAAAATTCCACGTGCAGACATCCTTACAGTGGGTATCCATAGTCTGTTAAGACTGAAGGAGCTACTAATATACAACATTCAGGTTCGAGGTGTTCAAAAGTCAGAACTAATGAAGACAATGAGGTTGTTAAATAGTGCTCAATAAAAAGAGCAAAATATTTTTTTATTATTTGGGGTAAACAGTTACATATGGTCGCTACAAATAGCCATCTGTTTCAGTCAAAGAGACTTCATCAGGCGACCTGGAACCTCTCGACGCCAAAAAGAAAAAAAGAAAAATTTTTTTTCTTTTTGGCGTCGAGAGGTTCCAGGTTGCCTGATGAAGTCTCTTTGACTGAAACAGATGGCTATTTGTAGCGACCATATGTAACTGTTTACCCCAAATAATATATATATATATTTATTGATTAAGGATAAATATACCTATTGAACTTGTTATATATCCACAGTACTATGAGCAATGTTCCTTTAAAGCATTAATACATTAAATTGAACTTTGCTCTTCTAGACTTCCGGTCTAATCCCCCCCCTCTCTCTCATATATAAACACAATGAATGCATGACAAAAGTCTATATACCAAAGTTCATGATGTTGACCATCTTACAATTTATGCATTTATGCCTTTAATTCAGTTGACATTTACAATTCTTGACAGTATCTGTTTCATAGCACAAAATCATTTACTTAATTATTATATAAATCAGTGAATCTATTTTGCCCTTAACTTATCAGAAGAAATAGCAATTATCAATTCACCAAAAGGAGATAAAGTGTGTTTTGACATGATTAAAAATCCGAAAATTGGCGTAATGTAAAGATATAAGGTATTTACAGCTTCTCTTCCAATTTTCAGAGTTTAGATTTGTGATACAACGAAACAGTACTGCATGCGGATGCCTATATATAAACAGTGTTTCATGGTAAACAACTGATGATCCCTTGAAAAATAAAAAAAATTGGTATTATAGTAAATTTGAGAGAGTTGATGCAGTGATTGCAGGTGATTAAATGACTTACTGACTAGATGTTTTTTTTTGTTTTTTTTAACGAATGATAAAAAATATTTTTTTGTATAGTTTCAAATGTTAAACACTTCAAAGACTATATATATATATATATATATATATATATATATATATATATATATATATATATATATATATATATATATATAGTCAGTCCATCTATTTTTTCTAACATAATAAATACATTGCAGAATTTGACAGCTGTTTCGTCATTTTACGCCTCATCAGTGTGGTTTGACATAGCAAGCATATAAATACCAATATTCAAAACCAAAACGCCTGACAATTTTCAAATGTGATTCGTAGCGTTTGATGGCTAACCGTCCAAGCTAAGAAAATAGCTATTATGAGTAAAGTGAATCCTCACGCTTCAATGATGTTTTGTCATTTGTTTACAAATTTACGATATCGGCAATCGAGAGAACTCAATTCTTCTAAAGGACGTTTCTGGAAACTATTTTACGTACGAGATGTTGCTCATATTTTTTCCCTAGTTTACTAAAAAATAAGTTAGGATTATTCGCGCAATGGATAAGCTACGTATTCTATTACATGACTCCCCCTTCTTTATTTTGTTGTTTTTAAAATGGAGTCCAGATGGCAATTGGGTAGGCCCCGACCCCATGCAACTGGAATCCCTAATGTACAGAGAAAAGGGGAACCGAATCCTTTTTGTTTTTTCAGATCAATGTCTTAAACTTCCCAACGCCCTAGCGGCCGTCTCGATGCATGTCACCTAATCTTTCATGCAGTGTTAGAACAATTAGAAAACTTACTTTCCTCCTCTGCTCCCCCCTCCCCCAGGGGGGGTGGAGGAAAGAGGGAGTATCGGCCAACTCGGCTCTTGTGTGTCTCCAGTTTCCAAGGAATACGGTTACACCGATCCGGGGTCTGGTCAATGTATTCGGAATTCTCAAATACATTGACCAGACACCCTTTCTAGATAAGGGCGCAGCGTTACTCCACCTTTGAGCCTATCAAGAAAGTCGACAAGATGTCGTTAAATTTCTTGCTTTTCTTTAATTCTCAGGGATGCTTTTAGGGAAAGAAGGAGAGAGAGAGAGAGAGAGAGAGAGAGAGAGAGGGGGTGAAAAGAAAAGTGAGACAGAAATCCGGTATTAATTACGTTTTATGTAAATGAGATTTATCTGTGATTCACTGTTTTTAAACGGGTTTGGCACGGACCTTAGACCAATGCTTTTCAACCGAACCACTAGGGGTCCATGAAAAATAAATTGCTCTTTGGAGGTCCATGCTAAGTTATAAAAGCTCCCTATTGAAATCTGTTAAACATAACTACTATGTATAACTAGGTGCTTGTTCAGAATTCACCCTATATTAAAAAAAAAGAAAGAAAAAAATCTGGATGATGTTCGTACCCGTGACACAAAGAAAAATGTTGTATTCCAAAAATTACGTAAATGTATCAAATAGTTTGTTTTTTTTATAAAGAAAATCATTTTTAAAAGATCAAGGGAATCCGTAGGCACTACAACCTGAATTTTGCAAGTTTGAATTATTGTTGAGTTATCTTCATTTATGTTTTGGATTGTTTCTAAAATGGCGGACAAGACTGCCGTTCATTGGTTACTCATAAAATTTTATTGTCTTATTTAAAATAAAATAAAATAAACTAATTCAATTTTTAAATGACATAAGATTTAAAATTGTCTGGTTGATGTCGAAACAATTGTAATAATCGAAAAATACAAATATGATGTTATCTTTCTCCTTGTGGTTTTTGGTATTTGCAAATATATATATATATATATATATATATATATATATATATATATAGCTACTTCATTTAATCACATAAATTAATATATGAAAGTATAATTTTTGTGTAAACTTTAAGAATTTACTCCAACAATGCTCAATACATTGGTAGAGCTAGGTAGTAAGTTATAAAAACATATATGGCAATTAAGCTACACAGAATATTCCGCGTTTCATCCACGCTAGAATTCGTCAGGCTTATGCAAAGATTTGTGGTTGCCTCGCGTTTTTATATACGCACATTCTATTGAGTTTTTAGTTAGCCAATCAGCTTTCTAGTTTCTACCGCGCCCTTCCTAATCAGCCAGTGGACAAAGTCTCAGTTGACTTAGCTTCAACCCTTCCTTTGTGTGTGCTTTTTTAGCGGAAAACGTAGATCTGACCTATTTTAAACCTTGGTGTAGTTAACTGTTAACTTTTGCCCATTTTAAAATTCTAGAATATATATGCTTCTTTCTAAACAGTTCACTTCTTGTAAGTAAAATAAGTACTCAAGCTGAGATCGAAATTAAAACCTAAAGACTATGCGTCAAGTATGATAACCATTAGGCCAGCTTGCCACCATCCATCGAGTGTAGCCGCAGCCGAGATTGAACTCACTACAAGCGTTTGCAGCATAATTCAAATCTTGTTAGTAGCTGAATACTTGATCCTTTGCCAGGGCTATCAAGCGTATTTTATATCGTGATGCCATCACTAGCTGGGTTGCCTACCATGGCCTAAGAGAGTCCCATTTACCCTCGAGAGAAGGATAGACCACGCCAGTTTCTCAACCTGGTATTTTACCTCGCGGTACATACAGTGCCTCGCATTCCCAAATGGTCACCCATCTGGTACTGGCCAAACTCAACATTGTTTAACTTCAGTGATCTGGCAAGAACTGGTGTGTCAACGTGATTGTGCCAAATAGCAGCAACATGATTGTGGCAAGCTGCATACAGCACAATCTTTGAAAAGTGATTTCAAACCAACTTATTCATAAGGAAGCCGTCATGTGAATGATTCGCACAGGCAGAGTATGAAACAGTTGACAAACAAATAAAAATCCGATACCCCCCCCCCAGTAACAATTTTTCAATTTTGACCCTTTGGCAGTCTTTTTTTTTTTTCCAGATGAAAATCGATTAAAAAGTTTTCCACGTGTCTGAATACTCTATATATCACATTTTAAGCCTGTAGATAAAAAAAATTGTTAATTATATAGGTTGGGAGTTGTCCTCACACACGCATTCTCACTTTTATAGATATATAGATTAGTGTATACACAAATGTACAAACGTTTTTACAGCCGTTTCAAAATGATGTTTATTTTTGTCATACAATGCAACAGCATGATTTTTGCAAACATCAGATTTCATCCGAATGGAAATTTGTATGTCTCCAGACAAAAACCACAATGTCCAAAAACGTTACTTCTCCACCAAACAAAACAAAATAAATATCACAAAAATAGATCCAGTATTTTAGCTCAGATACTTGTGTTGCGATCAAGCACTGTGTTGATTTTTTTATTAACACATCCCGACGCCATATATATATATATATATATATATATATATATATATATATATATATATATATATATTGAGTAAAACGATTCATAATTTTGAATTAAAAATCAATTTCAAAAGGAAAAAACAAACAAAATTAATTGTTTTTCCTTCTGAAACTAATTTTTAATTCACGATTATGAATCGTTTTACTCAATATTAATATAGCTCTAAGTTACCTATACCTATTGAGCCTATTATATATCTACAGTACAATGGGTACTGTTTTCTTTTAATAGTATTAATACATTTACTAATACATTAAAATAAACTCTGCTCCTTAGACTCCATGTCCATTCCCTCTAATATATATAAAATTTTTACGGGTACATAATTTTATAACACTTTTGAAGAACACCGAACGTAGTGTCATAATTGCTGAGGGCTTAGGTTTTTTCTGTTTTTTTTTTGTTTTTTTTCTATAGTTTAAACATAAACCATTAAAAATAAACTTTCGTAAAGATCAAAATACACTTCTAAAGTATATTTCTGCTAAGCATAAATTAGATAAAATGGAATAAATAAGGTGTGGGGCTGAAAAAACAAAAAAAAAAAAAAACTTATCGAGCTGTATCCATTAATTTGCGCCAACAATCTCTGTGTAAGCAAAGAGAGTATACCCATAATTTAGAACTTAAGAGTATTCGCTGAGATTGTTTCTCTTTCTTTTTTCTTCTCCTATTCCCTATACAATTTCCTCTTTTTTTTTTTAACCCTCGCTATTAATTTAGAATCTTTTGACCACTTTTTAAACGATGTTTTCTTCTCCGTTGCCAACGTTAATCTTGAAAAGGGTTGGCTGAAAGACGTCTCGAGAAGGTTTTTTTTTTCTGCCCCACCCTTTATTTATCCCTTTTATTTAATTTATGCTTAGGAGAAATATACTTTAGAAGTGTATTTTGGTCTTCTTTTCGAAAGTTTCTTTTTAATGGTTTATGTTTAAACTATAGAAAAAAAAGAAAAAGAAAAAAACTAAACGTAACCCCTCAGCAACTATGGCACTACGTTCGGTGTTGTGACAGCTAAAATGTATCTTACATACTTCAGAGACGTACAATAGTTTTATTACTGTGAATTGACATTTTAACATTTAAATTACCGTTAAATTCACATTGAAATCCTATGTTTAATCACTAGGGCTATGACAACAGCATATTCTTTTCATTGTTTTGACTCTCGAGCGTGTATCTGTTGATATCTTATATGCTTTTATATAGTGATGTGGTTCTTTGTTGATTAACTGTGTCGGATATATACTAGAGAGTCAAAACAATGAAAAGAATATGCTGCTGTCATAGCCCTATTAATCACGAAATAAAAACAAATCGAATTCATAAAAGTGATGGGACGATTCCATTAGTTTTCCCCGATCCCGATACAATTACCGATTTCGATTATTTCTAAATCTCTAAATATTTAGCAATAGATTGTTATTTCCGATTATCGTAAAAAGCACGCGTTATAAAAGTGCAGACATTTTCTTAAGCGTAAAACTAAACTTGTAGGAGATGATCTATCGATTTTAGTTTTATTGGTAATTTAAAATCGATGCATGTTTATGATTTTATCATTACTACCAGAAGTGGAAGCACTTACTTTAAAAAAAGAAGGAAAAAAAAGAAAAGAAAACGAAATTTAAAGAACCGTTTTTGACATCGGAAAATAGGCACACATTTTTCCGATTCCAATACTCCCAAAAGTTCCGATTTTTCCAATTCCGATTAATCGTCCCAACACTTAAATATATATTATAATAAAGTCCCGTCCTATATGACGTCATAACAGATTAGGTCGTATATATATCGTATATATATAGTAGATGATTCACCTACATATATCACTGCTAGTACATGTATATAAATATTTCCTACAACGCCGCAGACCACACAAAACATGAAAGCCTCTCTCTTAACCTGTCCCATCTCTTTACTTATTCTCCATCTCTTTCTCAATCCCTTTCTTACCTATTTATTGCCTCTCTTTTTCCCTCTTTCTCTCACCCCCTCTTTTTCCTCTCCTACTCCCTTTATTTCACCCTCATTCCCCCTCTCTTTTTTCCTTAGTTCCTGTCTCTTTCCCCAATCCCTATCTCTTTCTCTCCCTCTTATTCTCTCTATTATTTTCCCTTTCTTTCTTAAGATTTCTCCACTTCAACCTACCCCACTACTCATCCTTATTCCACGCCACCAACATCGTTCCCTACTTGTTGCTCATCGAAGCGGTGAAGACAGACAGAATGACGGACCTGGCCCGCCCGATCATTGATAGAGGCCGACTTGATTCTACCCTCCACGAATCGGGGGGGAGGGAGGAAAGGCCGTGGGTAGGAGGGGCACGCCCGTCAAAAAACGTATATCTGCGCTTGTGGCGGTGGACCTCCGGCAAACGCGGCACCAGTCGTAATGGTGCTCTGATCTAAGCTTGCTTTCGGCTCGTTATGAGAACGTCAGATCTTTCGTTTATCTTTTTTATTTTTTTCAAGCCCTTTTGTGCCACGTGTGTTGGCAAAAACAACGTTGTTTGAATGACGTCAGAGAGAGAGAGAGAGAGAGAGGGGAGGGAGGAGCACACAGTAAAAAGAAAAACTAATTGATGTAGTTATTTTGTTCAAATGGTTCTCATCTATTCTCATCTCCTATTTAGTGTTTTTCTTTTTCATGTACAGGAGGTACATTCAGTAAGTTTCCAGACTTTATTGTCGACGCATTTAAAATTGTCGCAAACACTTAAAAGTTCAGTATGTTATTGCTATACATCTTATGAGATGACTGACCAATTTTTATGATTTCAGATTCAAATGAACAGCTACGGCAAAAATTGGAATACACCCTACTAAAGCCTGATTGTCACAGCTGGTAAATTTCGAAAATTCAATCTAGACGTGAGGACACTTCAGAAGAACAATATGCAATAAAATTCTGTTTTAAACTTGAAAAAAGCCACAGAAACGTATGGAATGCTTCAGATTGCTTTTGGACCATCTTGCATGAATCTATTATCAGTTTTTTGAGTGACATAAGAGATTCAAGGAAGACAGGGAGTTTGCGAAGGATGATAAGAGGTGGGAGGAATAAGGAAGGTAGAACACCAGAGTTGATTGGTCAAATAAAGAATTTCATGGATAAGGACCGTCGTGTGTCTATAGAGACAACACGTGGACAGTTTGGTGTCAGTGTGGGAACTGTACACACAATTATTTATGAGGAATTGAAAATGTGGAAGATTTGCGTGAAGCTTGTCCAAAAGGTGCTTACAGAAGATCAGAAGGAAAGACTTTATTATGACCAAGATGGACATCAAAACAGTTCCTCACTCTCGATTTAGTCCAGGACTTGCCCCATGTGACTTTTGGCTATTCCCTAAGCCCAAAGAAAATTTTAGAAGGGATGAAAGAGGCTGTGGCGAGGGTCATTGACACACTCATACAAAAGGACTTTTATGTGGCCTTCCAAAAGTTGTTTGAACGGTAGAACAATTGCATTGTAGCC
>NC_136525.1:37350456-37365456 GCF_053919585.1 Euprymna scolopes
TAAAACTACGTAATGGTCAAGTTCTTTTGTGCACTTAACCGTAAGGAATTTATTCTTTTTTAATTTAGATTGTGATTCTTGTATTTCTGTTGTAGTTGAAGTCTCCAGGTTTAACTCGGCTTCTACCTGCTCTTTTGTTTTAGGTTTGTTATTGTAGACTTATTTGAAGTTAATTCATCAGACAGGTTTGAAAGAGATACAGTTTTACTTTCACTTTGATCTTCTTGATCTTCAGCAGAAAAGTGTATCCTGCTGATTTTTTACTTCATTATCATCAGTAGAAGATGCAGAATCCAAATCTTAATCGTAATTCTTTTGCAATTTAAATGTGAATCTTGGATCTAGGAAAGTAGACAAAAGTTTTTATCTTTTAAATAGAATGAGAATCTTGATTCCATTGATTCATTGAATTGTTCAACAATGGTAAGAAGGATTCCACTAAAGTCAGAAATATCAGAATTAGATTGCACAGCTTTTGAAAGAAATAACGTCAAAGCTAACATTGTAGATATTATCATCGTATGGTTGAAGTTCTGTGATTTGCGTCTTTAGTGATTTCTTTAAATGGACTCAGTAACCAGACAATTTTGTGAACAAGTCTCCGTTGGTAAGTTATTACGGTAGGAATCTTATTATCAATAGAGTACATTACAAGAGCTTTTCGTGGTTTTAAATTTCTTTTTTAGCATATATTGAATTTCACCATGCGGTCACATCTTCAATGAGTTTCTTTTTCCAAATTAGGCTGATCTTGTATTCCAGTTAATCTACTAATTGTTAATAGAAACCGATTAAAGTGAGAGACTGTTGGTTCGTTGGTTGTTTTTGTTTTACGGCATATCAACCCTTTTCGGGTTATTTAATGCCGAATCCAAAGATTTTGAAGAAAATTTTTTTTAATAGAATATATTTGCTGTTTTCACGCCGGTTTCTATTCAACCCATAGTTGGGACCCTAACAGCTACTACCACTCCGGGTCAGAGTGGACCTGGGAGCAATGGTAATTAAAGGGTGGCTCCACACTCCCCAAAGCCCGCAAGCTGGGGCCTCACCACTGGATATAGTTTAAGGTCATATCCAGGAACCCCATTGAGGGACTTTTACCCTAAGCAGGGGGGCAGTCGGCGTATTCTAATGCCCCACCGACAGGGCCAAAGTGAGAGACTGTATTTCTGTTAGATGTAATTGTTGACTTCACGTCCTGAGTTACAATGAATGATAATTATTCTAAATCGCATTCTTTGACATCAGCAACTTATTTGCTCCTGAATCCCTCAAGACAAAGAAAACTTCATTGAAGATTTTATACCCATCCAGAACATTGTGCAATTCTTCACTTATTCTTGCACCTGTGTGTGCACCAGGGAATGGAACAACTCTAAGCACAGCTCTGCACTGTTCAAAGTCATTTGAAAGCCAATAAACTGTCATACTCAGAAAGAGGGCATTATCCGTTGCAACTGTCCAACTCCCATGAAATGCTGGTAATTTCGACAAGAGACAATTGAATTTTTGTTTTACTTTTGTAAGCATATCAAAAAATTATTTGGCAATCAAATACGTTTTTGATGGAATGCTGTAATTTGAACAAAGTTTTGCAATAAGCCTTTTAAATCCAATGTCAGATGTTCCAGAATATGGTTAAATATCAACAGCAATCATTCCTATCAGATAATGGGTCTCTTGTGACCTGTAGTATTTAATATACCAAAAATTTCTTGTGGCCAATATTGATTCTATAGTAGTTTGGTGTTTCGCTAGAGGCTTGTAGTTATTCCTACTTGTTCTTGGAATGTCTGAACCTGAATATTCATCGTGTTTCCTTTTTTTTTTATTTGCAACTTTTGCTTCTTTTGAATGAACCTTTCTAAGATGGTTTAACATATTAGTCATCGTAAAAGTTTTTCCTAACTTGCCACCCTTTGATATCATGGTTTGACATAACTTGCAAGCAGCTGTATTCTTATTCTTAGGATTGACATCAAAATACTACCAGCAGAAACTGGTTGCCATAATGGTTGAAGGTTGAGGTTTTTAATATCTAGTTAATTTTTTTATATATTTAAATTACTTGTGTCTGATATCTAATTAGTAATTTATCTCAATAAAGTATACATTATCTAAACCAGAAAAATAAAAAAATATATGTAATGGTAGTAAGAGTCCAAAATGAGGAAAAAGAGTATGACTGATGAAGAATACTTTATTTTCAGTTTGCATATTGTCGCAGTTTACTGTACAATTCTTCAACATGAAAACTGCAAGATGATGATATATATATATATATATATATATATATATATGCAAGATGATATATATATATATATATATGCAAGATGATATATATATATATATATATATATATGCAAGATGATATATATATATATATATATATATATATGCAAGATGATATATATATATATATATATATGCAAGATGATATATATATATATATATATATGCAAGATGATATATATATATATATGCAAGATGATATATATATATATATGCAAGATGATATATATATATATATATATATATATATATATATATATGCAAGATGATATATATATATATATGCAAGATGATATATATATATATATATATATATATGTAAGATGATATATATATATATATATATATATATGTAAGATGATATATATATATATATATATATATGCAAGATGATATATATATATATATATATATGCAAGATGATATATATATATATATATATATATATGCAAGATGATATATATATATGCAAGATGATATATATATATATATGCAAGATGATATATATATATATATATATATATGCAAGATGATATATATATATATATATATGCAAGATGATATATATATATATATATATATATATGCAAGATGATATATATATATATATATATATATATATATATATATATATATGCAAGATGATATATATATATATATATATATGCTGAAGGTTGTAGTTGCTGCCACTTGTTCCTGGAATGTTTGACCCCGAACATTCATTGTGTTTCTTTTTTTTTATCTGCAACCTTTGCTGTTTTTGGAGAACCTTTTCTAAGATGGTTTAACATATTAGTCGTTGTAAAAGGTTTTGCTGATTTGCCACCTTTTGATGTGATGGTTTGATATAACTTGCAGGTAGCTGTAGCTTTATTCTTGGGGTTGATATCAAAATACTTCTAGCAGAAACTTGTTCCCATAATGGTTGAAGGTTGTCAATATTTAGTCAATATTTTACGCTTTTTAAATTACTTATGTCTGATATCTAACCAGTAATTTATCAGAGACAAAAACTTGCTGCTATAGTTTCGAATGATCTGAAAAAAAAAAAACAGCACGGGGAGACTTGATTCCAAATATTTCTCATATATTATATTTCCCCTCTTTTGGAAATAGGGTATGATTATGAATATCTCCGGTATCAAATAATCCTTATATACTGTGAAATTTACTTTATGTATGAAAACCAAAGAGGGGAGATATAACATATGAGAAATATTTGGAATCAAGTCTCTCCTTAACCCTAACATATTAAAAATATTTGTAATCACTGGTGGAATCATTTCTCTATATTAATTTAAGGTAAAATGAACATCCACTTCATAGCCAAGGTGGCCATAAAGTGGGTGCTCATTTTACGTTAAATAATTATATAGAACAGTGATCCTCCACTTGTTGAAACAATGTGCGACCATAAGGGCAGATGTCACATAGATCACTACATAATTCACGTCATTAGCTTTCCAATCAGCCTTAATTTGTTTAATTCTGATCAGTAGTTGTCGAGATTTCGAACTTATAAAATTGCCCCCAAAAGTGGTATATTTAGATAAATTGAATTAAATATTGAAATACTCATATATTTGGTTCTATGAGACGAAACTACATGAAAATTTGCAGACTTTTTGAAGATTATAATACTATTCTATGGTTAAAATTTTACGACAATTGGTAAAAAAGAATCTATATTTTTAAACAAATAAAATATGCCCATACCTGCCTATATTTGTATATATAGCGTCATGGCAAGCTAGCTTTAATTTTGCTGCTTTGAGATGAATTTTGCTTAGGGTTTTTTTTTTGTTTGGTTGTCTCCCCTGTGGCCTTGCCAGGTCACACACACATTATATATATATATTCGCCTGTCATCCCTTTTTTAAAAGATGGAATCGCCCGATCGAATACAAGATTTAAGATGCACGGTCCACAGTTTTATATATATATATATATATATATATATATATATATATATATATATATGAGCGTGTGTGTGTATAGGTCAGTACTAACCCTATTCAAGTTTAACCGGCTTTCTCCAAAGGAGGAAGTTTCATGGGAGTATGAAATTCACAAGCCGTCCCCAGTCGCATGTATATCCCAGTCAGGGGAGATGACGATATTAGGTTTTTGCAACTCTTGCAGGGAGGTGTCGACGTCCTTCTCCCTACAGCGCTTGGAATTCCTAAATTGGTCACCCATTTTAGTAATGATGACCAGGCTCAACGTTGCTTAACTTCGGTAATCTGACGAGAACCGGTGTGTCAATGTGAGTATGCCGTATATGTGTGTGTGTGTGTGTATACGTGCGGCTATTCTGCAGTACATCAAACAAATTAAGCTAATGGCTCTAATTATGTCTCCTCACCAAATATTCTACTTTACGGAACAAAATCATCTAAGTGGTTTTTAATGATGTTCGAAGGCAAGGAGGATGAAGCCACGAGCGAAAACGTCGCTCACTCCGCATCTTTCGCCGAACCCATCACCACGCACGCTCCGATGACAGGCCAAACATAATTTCGAATTTTAGTTTAGAAGTGTCAATTCAATTCGTAAATAGACGGAACTCATTTTCAAAATAAAAGAAAACTGAAGATAACTTTTTAAAAAATTAAATCAAAAATAAAATAGATCAAATTTAAAAAAAAATTAAATTTAAAGAACTAAAAATCGAATTTAAAAACTAAATTCAATCAATAAATCATTATTGAAAGAAAATTCAAAATAAAATGCAAGGAACACCATGTTTAAAATAAGCTTTGGTTTTACTTAAGTGTCTTTATTCATTAACAGGGAGACCCGACGTTGTCCGGGGTTGAATAAGGATCAGTGAATGCTCCAAATTCGTTTGCCATCGAAATCGGTGAAATTGCCAATGTTTCAATCAAATCGATTGACTGCCATCTCAAGTCAGGGAGCCACCTTGGTGCAACGAGAGGAAGCTTCACATGCCTCTCTGCAGTGACTTAGTTCACAATACATATCAGTCTACATTGCACTGTAGAGAATCTACTATTTTAAAAAAATTATATTTATATATAATTGCTCGAATTAAAGTTTAAAATGCAAAAGTCAAGCATCAAGATTCAATTGTGCCTTAAACAGAACCATTCATTTTGAATGCGCCTCTATTTTATCACAGAACCTATTGTTGATTGTATGCGCCGGCCCATTCTGTTTGTGTGATAATAAAGCTTCTCAAATGCACTTGTGATGTTAGACTGTATAAGGGTGTTAACTTAGGTCAAAGTCGTAGTGTTCATTCGTTAATCAGATTATTTATTATTATCGACACTACCATCTATGGCAACACTTAAAAGGCCATAAATGATAAAATTCTCTCCGATTCTCTCTCCTCTGATCTTGAGCACATGGTGCAATGGGGAAAGAGGTGGCTGGTTAATTTTAATGCAGCTAAAACCAAGCTTCTATCTTCACATCCTCAACGCTCTGATCCCCGGCATCAAACCTATTACCAAGGTCGCTGGAAAAATGGTGGGATCTTTCCATCACTCCAGTAGATATCTCACTGCTGATGCAATTCTCTACTGATATAAGAGCCAGGAACACCCAAGGATGGAGTACTGTTGCCATATCTGGGCAAGAGCTGCTAGAAGCAGATTATCCTGCCTTGACAAATTTCAAAATAGACTTCGTAGTCTAGTGGCTGATGCCCTTTTCTCTTCCCTACAACCTTTTTCCCACAGAAGAGACGTTGCAAGCCTGTCTCTGCTCTATCGTTATTTTCATGGCAAGTGCTTGCCTGAGCTTCAATCTATGGCCTCCTCTGTCCTGACTTACATGAAAAACATTCATCTAGTTGAAAACACTATCAATAATTTCCCCCACTCTTTATCTGTGTCTAAACCTAAACGTAGATTCCACAAACAAAGCTTTTTTTTTTTTAACTACGTGCCTGTGGGACTCTTCCGTTAGAAAGCATTTCCAGCTGACTACAGTATGGTCGTCTTCAAGTCCAACGTAAACAAATTCTTGATGAGCCATTCCCTTATGTAATCCAATTACCAAATTTCAACTATTAACGATTATTATGATATTGTCCCATTGACTACTGTACAGTCATTAACTCTTATCCTCGAATGGCTTTCGGGTCTTAATAAGTGGTGACTCCTTTGTAAAAAAAAAAAATATCGATTTTCGATACTTAACGAAGGCATTCCGATACAAAACCTATCCAAGAACACCCACAGACACAAAGTATATTTGTGTGAAAATTTTTAAAAATCGGTCCAAACATTTCGGAGTCCAGAAGAGACAAGTTTACATGCATGCAGACACACACAAAGCTTCTTTTATATATAAGTAGATAGATATTTCGTAATCATAAAAAAAGAGAAAGACAGAGGGAGAGAAAAAAGGAGGAGAATGAAAGGAAAGGATAAGAGAGAGAAGGAGGGAAATAAATAGATAAGATAGCGGTAGAGAGAAAGACAAAGATGAAAGTAGGAAAGAAGAAATAAGGAAAAGAAGGGAAAGAGAATGGAAAAGAAGAGAAAGAGAGGATAGGGAGAAGGAGAGTATAGAGAGGGAAAGAAAGAGAGGAAAGAGAAAGAAAGAGAGGATGAAGAGGAAGTGAAAGAAAGGGAGAAAGAGGATAGGAAGGGAGAGAGGTAGAGAAAGAGAGGCAGAGTGAAAGGGAGGAAGAGAAGATAGAGAAGAACAGAAAGGAAGAGAGGATAGAGACGGAGATAGAGGAGGAGATAAAGAGAGTATAGAGAGGGAGCGAGGAAGAGAGTATAGAGAGGGAGCAAGGAAGAGAGTATAGAGAGGGAGCAAGGAAGAGAGTATAGAGAGGGAGCAAGGAAGAGAGTATAGAGAGGGAGCAAGGAAGAGAGTATAGAGAGGGAGAAAGGAAGAGAGTATAGAGAGGGAGAAAGGAAGAGAGTATAGAGAAGGAGAAAGGAAGAGAGTATAGAGAGGGAGCAAGGAAGAGAGTATAGAGAGGGAGAAAGGAAGAGAGTATAGAGAGGGAGAAAGGAAGAGAGTATAGAGAGGGAGAAAGGAAGAGAGTATAGAGAGGGAGAAAGGAAGACGGTATAGAGAGAATGTAGAGGGAGATTATAGAGAGGGGGAGATGAAGAGACCATAGAGGGGAAGAGAGTATAGAGAGGGAGAGAGGAAGAGAGTATAGAAAGGGAGAGAGGAAGAGAGTATAGAGAGGGAGAGAGGAAGAGAGTATAGAGAGGGAGAGAGGAAGAAAGGAAGAGAGTATAGAAAGGAAGAGAGGATAGAGAGAATGTAGAGGGAGAGAGTATAGAGAGGGGGAGATGAAGGGAGTATAGAGAGGGAGAGAGGAAAAGGGGATAGAGAGGAGATAAATAGAAAGCAAAAAAAAAAAAAAAGAGGAGAAAGAGAGAGAAAGAGAGGAGAGTGATGAGAAAAACAGAAACACGATAAGACTGATGTAGCAATGGAAACCGGTTTTCAGTGAGGAAATATAAACGATGTATTTACTTTTTATATAACTGCCCCCAAACAAAAAGGGGAAATAATTCGTACACATGTGGAGAGAGAGAGAGAGAGAGAGAGAGAGAGAGAGAGAGAGAGAGGGCGAGGAAGGGAGAGACAGAAATAAAGATCTTGAGATATGAAAATGGAAAATAGGAAAGATAGAGAACCAGACAAAGAGAAAGTAAAAAAGAGGAAGATGGGGAGAAAAAATAAAGGAAAAGGATAGAAAGAGAAATGTAACGATTCGAATCCCTATTCTAAACAATAAAATCGAGCGAGGGGAAATGTGTGTGTGTGAGAGAGAGAGAGGGAGGCAGGAAGAGGAAGAGAAAGAAGAGAAGGAGGCGTTAGACAGCAGATGGGGAAAAATTATAAGATTGAAGTAATTATGAAAAGGGGCCGGTGATGAGGATGGATTCCAGAAAGTCGAGACCGGTAATGGAGAGGGGGTTAAGTCGGTCGAAATTGATCAAGAAAGGTGAAGTCTTAGGAAATCAAGATTTATTTATCCAAACAAAGCGAAAAGATTAAAAATGAACGAAACGTAGGAAGCTTCACGTTTTTAATCAAGGCGGTTGGGGACAAAAATACAATATCAAAAATTAATGAAAAAAAAAAAAAAAAAGGAAATGAAAATAAAAAAAGTAAATAAACAGAAAATAATCAAAGTGAAAGAAACGCAAAAAAAAAAAATTCAAACCAGAAGAAATCCTTGAAATTATTAATTATTAAACCAGACATAAAACTAAAAACAAAAATATACGCAAGAAAGAGATAAAAATTGAGAAACAACGAAAAAAGAGTAAATAGGAACAAAAAATAAGAAATAAAAATTAAAATAAACAAAACAAAGACAAAAGAAAAAACAGTTATAAAAACAGAAACGAAAAAGAAATACACAAACAAAAAACAGAAAAAGAAAAAAAAGAAAAAAAAAAGAAAACAGAAAAAGATGAAAAAAGAAAAAAACGAAAAAAAGAAAAAACTAAAATTTGGAAAACGGAAAAAAGGAAAAACGAAAAAAAAATAGAAACATGAAAACACGATAAAAGACACACGAAAAAAAAAAGACACGAAAAAAAAAGACACGAAAAAAGACACGAAAAAAAAAGAAACGAAAAAAAGACAAACGAAAAAAAAGACAAACGAAAATAAAACACAAACGAAAAAAAAAGACAAACGAAAAAAAAGACAAACGAAAAAAAAAAAAAGACAAACGAAAAAAAAAGACAAACGAAAAAAAAAAGACAAACGAAAAAAAAAGACAAACGAAAAAAAAAGACAAACGAAAAAAAAAGACAAACGAAAAAAAAAGACCAACGAAAAAAAAAGACAAACGAAAAAAAAGACAAACGAAAAAAAAAGACAAACGAAAAAAAAAAAGACAAACGAAAAAAAAAGACAAACGAAAAAAAAAGACAAACAAAAAAAAAAGACAAACGAAAAAAAAAGACAAACGAAAAAAAAGACAAACGAAAAAAAAAGACAAACGAAAAAAAAAGACAAACAAAAAAAAAAGACAAACGAAAAAAAAGACAAACGAAAAAAAAAAGACAAACGAAAAAATAGACAAACGAAAAAAAAAGACAAACGAAAAAAAAAAGACAAACGAAAAAAAAGACAAACGAAAAAAAAAGACAAACGAAAAAAAAGACAAACGAAAAAAAAAGACAAACGAAAAAAAAAGACAAACGAAAAAAAAAAAGACAAACGAAAAAAAAGACAAACAAAAAAAAGAAGAAAAACAAAAAGTCAAACTAAAAAAAAAACGAAATAAAAAAAACGAAGAAAAAAAAAGCCCAAAATTGCAAAGGAGAAAACAAAACAAAAGAACGTAAAAACAAAATGATGAAATGGACCCCAATTATTTTTTTAATCGGAAAAATAAATAAAAATCAGGAAGGTAGATAAAAAAAACCCAGAAAATCAAGAAAAGCGTAAAAAAAAACAAAACGAAATACCGAAAAACAGAAAAAAGAAGAAAAAAAAAAGCCCCCAAAAAGAGAAAGAAACCTTTAATCAGAAAAGAGCGGGGAAAAAAAAAAGATCTTAAAAAACCCCTGAAAACTTCATAAGAAAAAACATTAAACCTGGAGAAAAGATAGAAACTAAAAGAGAAAAGAAGAAGAAAAAACAGACGAATGAGGAGAAAATAAAGAATGAGCGTACCAATAAAAAAAGGAGTTAAATAGAACACAAATGTAAAGTAGATGAAGGAAAGAATGAATGAGAATATTTTGTTCGGCGATGGCTAAGCCGAGAATGCCCATGATTGTCTCATCTGTTTAACGGACACTTGTCATTTCGACATAGCCTTTAAGTCCGGGTTAACAGGTGCGGTCTGTAAAGGGCAGATTTCGATGGCGCATCTAATTTATCTTGACTTTCATGAAAAGCGTGAGATTTATCGATGAGAGACAGGAAGGGGGAGAGAGGGGGAGAGAGAGACAAAGAGACGGAGAGGGAGACAAAGAGAGGGAGCGAAAGACAAAGAGAGGGGGCGAAAAAAGGGAGAATATAGAGGAAGGGAGCAAAAAACGAGAAGCGAGAAGGGGGGGGGGTTATTTTACGGCATATTAAAATTTCAAAAAAGTTATTTTTTGCTGAATCCAATAATTTTGTGAAAAAAAAAAACACTTCACATTCTTTAATGTATTCATATATTTTTTCATGCTGTTTGGTTGAGGGAAAGAAAGAGAGAGAAAAGACAGCGAGAAAAGGAGAGAAAAGAAAAAAGAAAAAGAGAATAGAGAAAGAGAGGGAGATAAAGATACCAAGAGGGAGAGAAAAGAAAGGAGAGAGAAAGAGAAAAAAAAAGAGAAGGAGGCAGAAAATACAGAGGGAGAGAGAGAAGAATCCAGCCGAAGAGAGAGAGAGAGGAATCCAGCCGAAGAGAGAGAGAGAGGAATCCAGCCGAAGAGAGAGAGAGAGAGAGGAATCCAGCCGAAGAGAGAGAGAGAAACAGACGAAGAGAGAGAGAGAAACAGACGAAGAGAGAGAGAGAAACAGACGAAGAGAGAGAGAAACAGACGAAGAGAGAGAGAGAAACAGACGAAGAGAGAGACAGAGAGAGAAACAGACGAAGAGAGAGAGAGAGAGAAACAGACGAAGAGAGAGAGAGAGAAACAGACGAAGAGAGAGAGAGAAACAGACGAAGAGAGACAGAGAAACAGACGAAGAGAGACAGAGAGAGAGAGAAATAGACGAAAAGAGAGAGAGAGAGAAACAGACGAAGAGAGAGAGAGAGAAACAGACGAAGAGAGAGAGAGAGAGAAACAGACGAAGAGAGAGAGAGAGAAATAGACGAAGAGAGAGAGAGAGAGAAATAGACGAAGAGAGAGAGAAATAGATGAAGAGAGAGAGAAATAGATGAAGAGAGAGAGAAATAGATGAAGAGAGAGAGAAATAGACGAAGGAAAGGACGAAGAGAGAGAGAGAGAGAAATAGACGAAGAGAGAGAGAGAAATAGACGGAGAGAGAGAGAGAAATAGACGAAGAGAGAGAGAGAAATAGATGAAGAGAGAGAGAGAAATAGATGAAGAAAGAGAGAGAGAAAAAAAACAGAGGAAGAGAGAGAAAAAAAACAGAGGAAGAGAGAGAAAAAAAACAGAGGAAGAGAGAGAAAAAAAACAGAGGAAGAGAGAGAAAAAAAACAGAGGAAGAGAGAGAAAAAAAACAGAGGAAGAGAAAGAAAAAAAACAGAGGAAGAGAAAGAAAAAAAACAGAGGAAGAGAGAGAGAAAAAAGCAAAGGAAGAGAGAGAGAAAAAAGCAAAGGAAGAGAGAGAGAGAGAAAAAAACAAAGGAAGAGAGAGAGAGAGAAAAAAAAACAAAGGAAGAGAGAGAGAAAAAAACAGAGGAAGAGAAAGAAAAAAAAACAGAGGAAGAGAAAGAAAAAAAAACGGAGGAAGAGAAAGAAAAAAAAACAGAGGGAGAGAGAGAGAAAAAAAAACAAAGGAAGAGAGAGAGAGAGAGAGAGAGAGAGAGAAAGAAAAACAAAGGAAGAGAGAGAGAGAGAGAAAGAAAAACAAAGGAAGAGAGAGAGAGAGAGAGAGAGAGAGAGAGAGAAAACAAAGGAAGAGAGAGAGAGAGAAAAACAGAGGAAGAGAGAGAAAAAAAAACAGAGGAAGAGAGAGAGAAAAAAACAGAGGAAGAGAGAGAGAAAAAAACAGAGGAAGAGAGAGAAAAAAAACAGAGGAAGAGAGAGAGAAAAAAACAGAGGAAGAGAGAGAGAAAAAAACAGAGGAAGAGAGAGAGAAAAAAACAGAGGAAGAGAGAGAGAGAGAGAGAGAAAAACAGAGGAAGAGAGAGAGAGAGAGAGAGAAAAAAAAACAGAGGAAGAGAGAGAGAAAAAAACAGAGGAAGAGAGAGAGAAAAAAACAGAGGAAGAGAGAGAGAAAAAAACAGAGGAAGAGAGAGAGAAAAAAAAACAGAGGAAGAGAGAGAGAAAAAAAACAGAGGAAGAGAGAGAAAAAAAACAGAGGAAGAGAGAGAAAAAAAACAGAGGAAGAGAGAGAAAAAAAACAGAGGAAGAGAGAGAAAAAAAACAGAGGAAGAGAGAGAGAGAAAAAACAGAGGAAGAGAGAGAGAGAAAAAACAGAGGAAGAGAGAGAGAGAAAAAACAGAGGAAGAGAGAGAGAGAGAAAAAACAGAGGAAGAGAGAGAGAGAGAAAAAAAAAACAGAGGAAGAGAGAGAGAGAAAAAAAACAGAGGAAGAGAGAGAGAGAGAGAGAAAAACAGAGGAAGAGAGAGAGAGAGAAAAAAAACAGAGGAAGAGAGAGAAAAAAAACAAAGGAAGAGAGAAAAAAAAACAGAGGAAGAGAGAAAAAAAAACAGAGGAAGAGAGAGAGAAAAAACAGAGGAAGAGAGAGAGAAAAAAACAGAGGAAGAGAGAGAGAAAAAAACAGAGGAAGAGAGAGAGAAAAAAACAGAGGAAGAGAGAGAGAAAAAAACAGAGGAAGAGAGAGAAAAAACAGAGGAAGAGAGAGAAAAAACAGAGGAAGAGAGAGAAAAAACAGAGGAAGAGAGAGAGAGAAACAGAGGAAGAGAGAGAGAGAAACAGAGGAAGAGAGAGAGAGAAACAGAGGAAGAGAGAGAGAGAAACAGAAGAAGAGAGAGAAACAGAAGAAGAGAGAGAAACAGAAGAAGAGAGAGAAATAGTGAAATGAAAGAAGACAGAGAACAGGTAGGTGAGATAAAGGGTGAGAGTAAAAGAGGTAAAGAAAAAGGATAAAAGAAAGTGAGGTAAACAAATTAAATAGTAATAAACACGTGAATATCCGCACGTGGTGTTACCTTCACAGCTGAGGTAAGCGTTTAAGTAGCCATGAAACCACAAATCCATTTATGTAATATATAAAATAATGGCGATTTCTATACGGATCTGGTGAATCCATTATGGACGCGCTTGCGGAGATTTCAAATACCATTTCTGCTTCGTCATTGTAAAAAGTTCATGTACCAGAGATATTGTGCTTCTCCCAACAATAATTTTCTGGCAAAATCCCATAATAGCAAAAATATTTAATCCGGATGTTTCGAAAGTTGTATTCATAGTTTGCTTGCTGATACAAAGAGACAGTAGGAGGAAGTGAGTGACAAGTATAAACTCTACTCTCACTTCTACTCGTAGCACTTTTTTTAGTCGCTCTCCATTACCTTTACTTTTTGGGAGTAGAACTAAGAGTTACAGCTTAGAAGTTTCAAATCATAAAAATTCTACTAAATTGCGCAACAGAAAAAATAAAAAATAAAATGCTGTAATGTGAGTACGAATCGTTTATTTTATTTGATTGGAATTCATTATTGAGAGGAGTATTATTTATTCACCTATTTCATTGCGGGCTAGTATCCTCATCTTTCTTAGATGTTGTTTCACAATGTTTCGGCCAACTATTCCTCTGGCCTTCGTCAGGTGGTAACCGCGACGGGATAAGAACTCTGAATCTCCTATATATATATATATATATATATATATATATATTAGTGATGTTACCATTCCAATATTTTTTCCGATTCCGATACAATTATCGATCCGCGCTAAATTCCCGATTCCGATTCTTTATAAATCTCTAATTATATATATATATATATATATATATATATATATATATATATGTGTGTGTGTGTGTGTGTGTGTATTAGGACAAGATAAAAACAATCTAAACCAAAATAATTCAGAGGGCCTAAATAAAGACAAAACGAATACAAAATAAACATAAAAAGAGAAAAACAAAGACAAAAAGCCCCACCCCCCGCGTTATTCCGCACCCTCCCTATCTCCTATTCCAAGATGGTCTCTAATCTATCAAGTGGATCAACCCAGCCCATTAAATTTCTTTTCCCCACTTTTTATGGGCCCATAAAATGCCTCTTGAAATCCATAGATCACCCAATTCACAGTCGCTGTGCAAGCAACTCAGGTAGCTTCAATTTTATAAGCATGGGGGGGGGGTATAAAAAAAAAAGAAAATGATTCCTACCTGACCCCCCCCCCCACCCGTCACCACCGCCCGGGATTAATAGAGATTATACTTCATCAGGAGAACTAAAGAATGGGTACACAGGAAAGTGGTTGGAACAAAACTTCCGGTGTTAACGGTGATTTTTTTTTTTTTGTTGCCGATGTATGGAGAAGTGATTTTACCGCATAGATAGAACATTTGAAATGTAAACAAAAACTTTGATATACATACACGCACGCGCGTGTATACATACATATAAGTGAAAATGTGTGTTTGTGCGTGTGCACATTTTCCTAATAAATTATTATATTGGACCCAATATATAGTAGTGATTTAAAAAAAAAAAAAAAAAATGACTCGTGCGCGTGCGCCACCACCAAGAATCGAAACCAAAACGTCTAGCTTACGATTTACTTTTTCCTTTGACGTTATGCCTGAGCTAGGAAGACATGTTTGTTGCAAGGCTAAAAATTAAAACATGAACCAATAGCTACTACGTTACGCATACACATTCGTAACGCCATCGTTCAACCTGCGTCTGGCAAGTTTAATTTTTTCAATTTTCACGTTTTTGCACGGATTTTCTCGGCTAAAACCCAAATATAAATTTTCGCATGGGTTCAAATACCTTATATATTAAGTTTCATGTTTATAGACAAAAAACTGACAGAGGAGTTTGCTAGGCAAAATGTTTTAAGCAAATATATATACGCATAAATATATATATATATATATATATATATATATATATATATATATATATATATATAT
>NC_136525.1:37375456-37377956 GCF_053919585.1 Euprymna scolopes
ACAAATAAAATACAAAATAAAATTTTATTTTGTTCTCACCCCAAACAAGCACAGTGCCACTTTGATGTAGGGGGCTACTGTCTGGGACATAATTTTCAGGAGTACTATGTAGGGAGTTGAGCAGCAAGATGTCTGTTCACATTACACTTGAGCTTCTGCATGTCAGTACAGTCAGGGAAACAGGAACCCAGAAGGGAATTCCAAAGTCTAGTAGTTCTATACTATTAGCATAGAAGGCTTTCTTGCATCTAGGGGTTTCTACTGTGTAGGGGTGGGATTTTGCTGCATGCCGGGTTTGTCAGGGGAATTTACATGGAGGGAGGACAAAGGTGTGTAATTCGTAAAACAAGCAGAGGGATGCAACATGTTGTTGATGGAACAGCGGCTGAAGTCTACCTGACAGTGCAGGACCTATTAGGTTGGCGACTCTCTTTTGAACCCTGTCTAAAAGGGAGAGACTAGTAGCAGATACACCAGCCCAAATGTGGTAAAAATACTCCATACATGGTCGAATGGTGATCTTGTAGAGGTATAGGATACTCACAGGCGTAAGTAACTTTCTAACATGGTAGAGAGAGCCCAACTTCTTTGCAGCAGCCTTGGCAATGTCCTCAATGTATTTGTTCTCCGTGAACGTTAAGCCGAGGAATTTGAACGAAGTACTTTCAGGTAATGTGTATCACTAGCCATGGTTATTAATGGTTGAGAAAGTTTCTTGTAGTTATTAAAAGAAAAGAAGCTTAGTCTTGGCAGCATCGAATGTGAACATCCATAAAAATGGACATAAGAAAAAAAGAAAGAAAAAAAAAGAAAAGAAAAGGAAAAGAAAACGTTGACCTAGAACAAGAGAAAAAGGTGCGAAGAGATAGGACGAGACGGAGGGAAAGAAGGATACAAAGGGAAACAGATAGATATATAAAGTAAGAGAAAGATATAGAGAGAACAGCCGAGAAGGAGAGGGAACAACAGAGAGAGAGAGAGAGAGAGAGAGAGAGAGAGAGAGAGAAAACGAGATTAAGAGACAAAGAGAAAAACAGAGAGAGAGAGAGAGAGAGAGAGAGAGAGAGATTGAAAGGGAGAAAAGAAGACACAGAGAGAAAGAGGGATAAAAAAGATAGAGAGAAAAAGACAGAGAGAGAGAAAGAGAGAATGAGACCGGGTGAGAGAGAGAGAGAGACCGAAAGATAGAAAGACCGAGATGAGAGAGGGAGAGAGAGAGAGAGAGAAAGAGAGAAAATGCCAGCGAGTGAAGAGAGCTTAAAAAAGAAAAAGAGTTTTATTCTGTACAACATCTAACCGTCTTCCCGAAATAACTAGCCTAAGTGCTACATTTCACTGATAGATAGGGACACCAATGAGAGGAACACTGAACAGTGAAGATGCTATTTCCAACCCGACTCTCCAGCCCTAACCCAAACCTTCACCTCGAAGGCGGTAATTTCTGGAGGCCAAGAAGGAAAACGACGACGATGACGACAAAGCAGTGGAAGCTCTATCGAAGCCTACTCGTCTGCAAGGGGTTGGCTTCAGAAGCCTGAAGTCTGCACAGGAGGCGCCCACCGGTCCCCGCCCTTACTGTACTACCATACTACCGAGCCCCAGTTCCTCTGTAGATTTGGTTCTCGCATAAACCCAGCCATTGGTGTGGCACTGACGTATAGCTTCTGATTTTGACCCAGCTAAAGAGGAAACGAAGGGAGTCGATCGTCAATCTTCCATCTATCAACTGGATGATCCACCAAAGAACCCCCCCCCCCCCCGAGCGCCCCAATCGACCTTTTTAGGCAAACCGTCGTATTCAGGAGAGGAGGGCGTTTTGTCCGTCAATAATAACGATTCTGTTTGAATTTTCATCGTAAAACGCGCAGACTGAAGGAACGCATATATCAATTTATCATGTTTGGACATTTATCAGTCTGTCACACGTACGATTGAAACTGCAATTCCGTCTGAATGTTAGGCTAAAGTCTAAGCGAGATTTGAATTTGCATTTTCGCACGACTGTTACTCTTAAGTTCATCATTTGCATTTTTTACTGTCACATTTGAGATTAAAACGCCATTTCTGTCCGATCGTTACACATGGGTTAAAAAAATGGCATTTTTGACCAACTGTCACACTTAGGTTCAAAATCGTAAATTTGTTTCGGTTATAATTTCCATTTTCGACCGACTGCTACATTCCGGGTTAAAATTTCCATTTCCGACCGACCGACTGTTACATTCCGGTTTAAAATTTCCATTTTCGACCGACTGTTACATTCCGGGTTAAAATCTCCATTTCCGACCGACTGTTACATTCCGGGTTATAATTTCCATTTCCGACCGACTGTTATATTCCTGTTAAAAATTTCCATTTCCGACCGACTGTTACATTTCGGTTTAAAATTTCCATTTTCGACCGACTGTTACATTCCGATTTAAAATTTCCATTTTCGACCGACTGTTACATTCCGGGTTATAATTTCCATTTTCGACCGACTGTTACATTCCGGGTTATA
>NC_136525.1:37380456-37392956 GCF_053919585.1 Euprymna scolopes
CATTACTATTCACCAAATAGCCCAAGATGTCAAAATTAGTACAGGGTCTGTGGAAACTATCATTCATGACCATTTGCATATGCATAAGGTGTCTGCCAGATGGATTCCCGGGTTGCATGAATTGCACTCTCCCTCATAGATGTACATTAACGCGGGATGCATTCCATTGAGTACGGAGGAAAAGGTGTTTGCTTCCGTTTGGTTATTAAATAAACAGAATGTATCGTCAACATATCGGAAGTACACTAATGGTTTTATGAGCCCAGATAGTAAGCGCTCTTCATAGAACCCCCAAAAAATATACGCCATGGTCAGTCCAAGTACTGAGCCCATGGCCACACCATCTTTTTGCCGATACATAATATTGTTGAAACTAAATTCCACAGATGTCGTGGCGAATTTCATAAGTTCAATAAAGATGTTTTCAGGAATAGGAGGAGGTGATATCCGGCCCCGATATAAAAAATCTGCACAGATATCTATAGTTTCCAAAACAGGGACACAAGTAAAAAAAATTGCTAATGTCATAAGAGTACATAAATCTATTAACAATCTTAGACTTTTTAATAAAGTCAGCAAAATAAAATGAATATTTAAGACAATATTTACTATAATGTTGTAAAACAGGTTGTAAAATGTCAAAGATCCATTTTGAGACCCTGTGTTGCGATGACCCTACCATGGAGATAATGGGCCTTAATGCGATATCAGCTCTATGGATTTTAGGGAGACCATATAAACTTGGGCGGATAGATCCAGAGGGTCTTATGTCACTAGCTACGTTCGTCAGAAGTGAACCATTTTTGACCCACTTGATCAGTTTCTTTTGAAATTTGGTTTCCAAGGAGGCGGTTGAATCATGAGTTGCGACAGGGCCCAATTTTTCAAATTTGTCTTTGTCATCTAGTATTACTGACATTTTGTCAACGTACTCATGATGATTTAGTATAACCACCCCTGACCCTTTATCTGGTCTGGTAATGACTAACTGCAAAAATGCTCTTTGCGCCATTTAAACTCAGAATGCGACACTGGTGTACTGGCGTAAGAAAATAGCTACGCATTTAACATGTTTTTACGATAATCGTGAAAAATAACAACTTTATAGTTAAATATGTAGAGATTTAGGAACAATCGGAATCGGTAAAAATACTGGAATCGTCATATTTCTAATATTTACATGTGTGTGTGTGTGTGTGTGCATACCTATTGTTATAGAGGACCCATGCTTAAACTAATGAACCGATCATTACCTATTTTTCTAACATGCTGCATTAAATTGCATCCAGATTTTATAGACTAGGCATGTAAGAAAATTTGCCTAAATTTCTATTCCTCATAAAACCTGTACAAGCATAAATAGATTAAAAGTTTTGACATATTTTAGAATGAAAATCACAGCATAAATTTTGATCCGAATTGGAATAAGGATTCTAGACATCAGGTTTAATATCATAATATATCCATTGTAACATTTGTAGACATGAATATGGAAACCTGTTTTGCGCGAGGAATTACTCTTAGCAATTATCATTCCTACACTGATGACTGCGTAAGTATAAAAAACTAGTGCATGTAAGCATTTCGGTATAGGGCCGTTTTACGAAAATAAAAATTCCTCCTTAGAGAATGAAGAAAAAAACGATCAACCTATTTCTTTTTAATTTAACACAACTGTACCTTATGTATCTAGACAAGTTATTCAATAGGTTTTGTATTGGAATGCCTCTGATAAGTATCTTAAATCGATAATAAAAAAATATCGATGAGAAAACGGACAGTCCGATTTTGATCTAACATCACTAGTGCAATTGCGAAGTTTTATCGAAACACAACCAGAAAAGACTCAGCATATAAAATAAAGAACAGGTTCTTTGATACGACAGGGGCTCGTTCGAAATGAATGTTTCTGTTTAGAGCAGAATTGAACCATGATACTTGACTTTTGCATTTTAAACTTTAATTCAAGCTATAGCTATTATATATAAAAATAAATGGCACTTCTGAATGTCAGTGACATGAGGCAAATGTGTGTATTTTAGTTTTAAGAACCGCCGACAGATGTCACTAGTCAGCCAAAGAATAGGGGTCGATAACTCTTCCTTTTCTAAAAGTGCGTGCAAACCAAAATTATATTTTTATACATTTTTTATACAATAAATGTTCGATTTTCATATTTTTGTGTTATTTATTTCGTTATTATATATTTTTGCGCTATCGTAAACACTTGTTTATATTTGAGGTTCACATAATGGCCGCTAGATGTGAGTTCTCTTTCGAAAAACAGTTGACGATAACTCGTCTCTTTTGCTAATATGTGACTGACATGCAGAAGTACTAAATAATTTTATAAAATAAACAGTAGGTTCTCTACGGTGCAAGTAGACTACAATGTATTGTGGACTAAGTCACTGCGTGAGAAGTATGTAAAGCCTCTTTCCTGTGCACTGCGGCGGATTCCTGACTAGAGCAAGCCATCAATCGATTTGATTGAAAATAGTCGATTTCATCGATTTCGATGACAATAAAAGTTTTGGAATCGGAGGACATTCGTTGATCATCATTCAATCCCGGGTAACACTGAGTCACCCTGCTAATATATATATATGTGTGTGTGTGTGTGTGTGTGTGTGTGTGTGTGTGTGTGTGTGTGTGTGGGTGTGTGTGCATAGATATACACACACAGATGTGCGTGTGTATTTGTGTACGCACATTTTGATCTGTTTGGTTCTTGTTGTCTGTCATGTTGGATTCTCCCAAACCCAAACCGCTGTTGTCTCGTCCATTGTGTCCGGGCGGTGTGGTCCGCGGCCGAATTCACTTCAAACCAGGAAGTGCTGCAGCCTTTCGGCCAGGATATTCTCCTCCCCGGTCCTAATCCGGCCCATCCAACCCGACCAGACTACCCAGTGCCAAATAACGGTTAATCGGGTCTTTGTGTGTGTGAATGAGAGAGAGAGAGAGAGAGAGAGAGAGAGAGAGAGAGAGAGAGAGAAAGGGGGGGGGAGAGCCTTTCTGGTTGAGGTGCTCGTTGGGGTTCGGGGGCGGGTGCACACTCGAGCGAAGGCTGAAACACAATAGCTGTTCTGGCGAGGCAGCAAGAAGCGACGCCAGAAAGGACAGCCTCTTCGATGGCTTACTGCCATTGTGTCTTCCATCTAATGATAGATTCGTCGGAACTGCCCCAGGTCTGGGAGAAAAACGAGCCCCCAACCCCAACCAGCACATACCTACTCGACTAGTCAATAACCTTCTTTCGTTTTTTTCTCGTCTACCTTTTTAAATACGCCCTGCATTTCTTTTTTAATGTTAAACACAGCGATTGCATCTTCGGGCACCATCATGTGGTCTCCATGCCCGGAAGTGACCTAGATATCTTGTATTATTAGAAAAAAATAAAATAAATAAAAATAAGTGAAATAAATTTAGAAAGCAATATATACGTATACAAACACATATATCCACAGGCAGACTGTTTTGTCGTATCAGAGCTCTCCAGAGCGGCTAAAGTAGCACCTCTTTTTAGTCAGGACTCGAACCATTTAGTTGACGGTAGGCAGCTGTACTGCACCAGACAGCGAGAGAAACTTTTTAATAAATACACCATCTATTTAGATTAACACTAACCCCTCAACACCGTGCTCACTCTGTTTATTAACAAAGAGCTTTGCATTACGCTAGGAAGCAGCATGAGACGTCACCTAACGACAGTTCGCGAAAGAAGGGATTATATAGTCGCACACGGACTGTTTCGCTGTAACACAGCGAACGATCAGTACAGTAGCACATCTGCTTAGCCAGCGATCGAACCTGTAGCTATCTAGTTGACAGTATTTTTATCCATTAGACCACGAAAGAGCCGCGTGTTTATCGGAACTCCTTCTGTTAAAATATTTGTAATTAAACGAAATAAAACAAAACAAAAACTAAAACAAGTTTGAATGCCTTTTTTTTTAGTGGAGGAGACGGGGTGATTGTGGGTGGGGACAAATATTGAATAAAATAATAAATTAAGAAATAATCAGAAAATTGCATTTTTTTTTTTAAATATTTGTTTTCGATTTTTAAGAAACCAAGACCATTTGTTTGTTTGTTTGTTATCGATTTATTTATTTATTTATTTTGAGTGGTGGTGGTGTCGATTTTTATCTGAATTCGATTTTTATTATATTTATTTATTTTCGCATTTTTTCAAATTATTTTTTTAATTTTATTTTTTATTTTTGTCGTTGCATTTATGTTTTGGCCAGTTTTAATTAATATCTTCAAAAATGATAAAAAAATTCCATTTCTGATAAGATTATATCACGACCCCTCCTCCCATCAGACCGAAAAAAAAGAGCAAACCTCAAATAAAAAAATAAATATATGAACTAATAAAAATCCACTAATAATATAAGCGACACTTTCTGTTTGTATGTCCGTCCGTATTTTAGAATGTTTTCAAGGGAGATAATTATATGAAAACTTACAGAAACAAAACGGCGCTGATATGATGTAGAACAGATACTACACTTTGATTTATATATTTTACTTTGTGAACACCAAATAAAAAGAAGTGCATTTTATTATATATATATATATATTAGAAAAATCTTATAAAAAATTGATAGAAAGAAGGTGTATAAAATTTTAATTATCTGACAAATAAAGTTGAAAGACCTTATTCCGTGGAGTTTCGAAAAATGCAATTCTCCCATCAGAGGAAAGAGGTTTGCAAAATATACAATAAATTTTGCAGGTTAATGAATTTAAATAGACTACAAATATGAAATTAATCATACTTGCATCTAAAAAGTTATTAAACAGTTAGTGACAGTTTATAGGGATTCAATGAGATTAAGAAAGCAGGAGAGAGAGAGAGAGAGAGAGAGAGAGAGAAATGATTATGGTAAAAATCCAATGAAAAAGTAAGTAAAATCCAGAACAGGAGAAATTCGAAATGATCCATTGAAAATCCATAAGGAACGGGAAAACCGAATTATAGATGTCCAGGGTAAATTAAAGCTTCCATAAAAAACACCAGATAATGGAGAAGTGAAGTTCCAGTTTTTTTTTTTTTATAAAACGTTTTAATTTTACGGATAAGGCAAATATAAGTGTTGAAGCGAAGATATATATATATATATATATATATATATATATATATAATGGGTTAAGAAATTCCAACGACAGAAAGATGTATATTTTAATAAGGGGGTGGTCACCAACAATGTGTATTCTTTAACATTATTTTATTATTCCGTGTCTTGGTTTTTCATTGAGAATTATGTTTAGATCATTGTAATAATGTTTTTAAATCATTGAAATCGTTTTTGACGCGTTTCAGACGTTCTGTGAAGCGTCCTCTTCAGAAATTATTTAAAATGCTTAGAATATATTCAAGATGTGTTAAAGATGTAAAAAGAACATTTTCGTAGTTCATTTGAAATGTTTCCGAGAGGTGGAAACGTGTAAATAAAATTAGCAATATATATTATAATTACATAGTAACTATTCTTTTATACCTACAGACATTATTTACGGCGCATCTCTCTCTCTCTCTCTCTCTCTCTCTCTCTCTCTATATATATATATATATATATATATATATAATGTCTATATTCCAAATCTCAAGATGTCTATCTTATCGTTTAATTCTTTCAGCATGCTAAAATGTTCAATTCTTGACAGCATCTGATCGTAGCACAGAATCATACATATAATTATGTCAATTTTTAAATTTATTTCGCCCTTACTCATCAAAAAAATCGAAACTCGTTAACTTTTAAAGAAAAAGGAATATTAGCATGATTACAAATTCTGAAAATCGGAAGGGAAGTTGGAATTGTGTTTTCTTTTCGTTACGCCATCTTGTATATATATGTATATGTATGTATATATATATATATATATGTGTGTGTGTGTATATATGCATATATATATGTGTATATATGCATATATATATATATAAATATATGTATATATATATGTGTGTGTGTGTGTATATAAATATATATATATAAAGTGGCCTTTCTGTTTGTCTGTGTGATGTACGTTCTCTACAAAATTGTCAATTGTTGGTCTACATATTTGATATATAGAGGATTTGGACCTGCGGAACAAATTCGATTTAGTATTCAGCTGGTTAAAATAGCTGCTAAGGGACAAAAAATGCAACTTAGTAGGCGTAAGTTGACTTAAAGTGCTCTTCTACGCATTTTATGCACAAATATACATTTATAGGTTAAACAACATTTTTTTTCTTAATATTTATATGGTTTCGCGGCTGGAGATCTTTTCGATTCTAGCTGATGGCACCCAAGTCATTTTTGAAATCATTACTATATATCAAGTACAATATAATAATCGATAGAGAATAATAAATATGAAATCAGCATAAATTAAGGTATTATATTTAAGCATATTTGATGACCGGGCTATGCCGGTTGGCCTGCTAAGAAAAAGGAAAAAATAAGAGAAAAACAATATGGAAAAAATCCAATGAAAAAGGAAGTAAAATCCAGAACGGGAAAAATCCAAAATAAAAATAAAAAATAATAATAATAATAATAATAATAATAATAATAATAATAATAATAATAATAATAATGTCGTGTATCAAATTCTCTCCGTATTTGTTTACAATATCACGTCAGCTGATATTTGAGCTGGATTATGAATGCTTTGGAAAAGTCACTTCTGATTAATGTTTAGTTTAAAAATATGTTTAGTTTTAAAATATGCAAACAAAGAAATGATCTGCGGCGATTTTAAATGGTGCACCACTTCTTTTATCGTAAATTGAACTCATTAATAAGGAAAAAAGAAAAAAAAAAAAGATAAAATGGCGAGATACACCCGGGCTTGAACACGGGCTCATTCGATCTGTAAGTCGGCTGCTCTGCCACTAAGCTATATCTGCAGATTTTAATAAATCTGTTTCTTTGAAGAAGAAGAAGAAGAAGAAGAAGAAGAAGAAGAAATGATCTCCCTTGGCCGGTGTAATGTGAAATATTTCCCTGTAAAAATTCTTCTTTTTTTTTATTTAAAAGAGAGAAAGACTATCTTGAACATCAGATTTTTTCGATTTTCGATACTTATCGGATGAATTTCTATAGAAAATGTCTAAGAACACTGCCAGACACATAATTAGCTTTGTGTGAAATTTGCAAAAGATAGGCTCAGCCGTTTCGGAACCTACGAGGAACGAATTCACACACACACACACACACACACACACACACACACACACACACACACACAAAGTGAATTATATAATAGTAGAGGTATAGCTCTTTATTTGTTCAAAATCGTTTCTATCAGTTCGGCTCGATCCAGATTATGACAGATTTGTTTTCTTGACCCCTGTTTTTATTTTTTATTTTTTTTCTAAATTCGCCATAACCATTGGTTTCACGCCGTGAGTGATGCCTCAGCTGACAAAAGCGTTTAAAGGTGTCGTATTTTGCTTTATTCTCCTAGTTTACATAACCGTACGATACGAAACTACTGCTGGTCACTTTTTTTTTCTTTTTACTTCTCTCTCCTCTTTCTCTGCTCGGTTCGAAAGGCGAGACACAGAAAAAGAAGCGCAGCTAAGAAGACTGAGAAAGAGCTCTGTCCGTGAACCTATCAAATAAACTGACATTGGTCAAGTTTAAAACATTGGTGAGATATGAAAGCCTGCCCCTATCGGGTGGGGATTTCTTTTTAGTTTCTCCAGCCCTATCTACCCCGCTTGCACCCCCGCCTTTCCCAAATCTCTTTTTGTCACTCTCCATTATTTTTTTTTTTTGTAGTTGAGGTTGCGGAAGGGGGAGGGGGAGGGTGGATAAAGTAACACCTGAAACTGATGCGCTACGCGGTAGACATTCTGAAAGTCTTCGAGAAAATGCATTACCGAAGAACGAACTACTAAAAGGAACTCTTTCGGCCAGAATCAATGGTGACAAGGTACTTATTCTTTAGCATGAGCAATTCTCATCAGTCAGGTGCGACATGAACCCCGGGAGAGAAATTATAGAAACAAAGACAAAAGAACGAATATATACTTTTACGATGCATTATGTGCTAAGGAACGAGAATTCGACTTAAAAGTTGAGCATGTCCAACAAACGAGAATTCTAATTAAAACTTTAGCACGGCAAACCGATCAAATTCAATTTGATATAATTTAAATTGTAAACGTTATTTGGAAAATACACCAGTTTTTTTTTGTTTTTTTTTTTTTAATTTTTTGGTGTTGATATTTGGTCACCCGGAAAATTGGAAAATACACCAGTATTTTTTTATTTATTATTTTTTTTTTTTGGTGTTCATATTTGGTCACCCAAAGATAATTCGACGGTAGTTGGAGAGCATCAATTTTTTATTTTTACATTAAAAAAATAAAGGAAAAATTGAAAAAATAAAACTGGTAAAATCAATTAGAATAATACTGCCAGGTTTAACAGTGTTTGCTATATATATATATATATATATATATATATATATATATATATATATATATATATATATATTGCATGAGAACCAAAGTGGTGAGGCAAGAATAAATAACAATCTTTCAGAACCCTTTCTCATCGTCAATGGCGTAAAACAGGGATGCATTCTGGCACCAACTCTGTTCAGCATCTTCTTCAGCATGATGCTCAAGCAGGCGACCGAAGCTGTTGACGATGTTGCGTACATTTGCTATCGCCTCAACGGCAGTTTTTTCAACCTAAAAAGGCTGCAAAAGCCTGCACAAAGACCTTCGAGCAACTGATCCGAGACCTCCTCTTTGCCAACGACGCTGCCTTTGTTGCTCACACCGAAACAGCCTTGCAGCGCCTCACATCCTGCTTCGCAAAGGCTGCCCAGCTCTTCGGACGTGAAAAAGACGAAAGTTCTCCACCAACCAGCTCCCCGGGTAGAGTACCGCCCTCCCCACATCATCATTGGTGAGACTAAGCTGAAGACCGTTCACCAGTTTACCTACCTGGGGTGTACCATCACATCAGATGCTAAACTCGACAGAGAAATAGACAACAGACTGGCAAAAGCAAACAGTACAACAGAGTCTGGAAAAACAGACACTTAAAAAATTGCACAAAAATCAGTGTGTAGAGAGCCGTAGTACTCTCTACCCTCCTGTACGGCTCTGAGTCCTGGACAATTTACCGCCACCAATTACGACTCTTCGAGCATTTCCATCAACACTGTCTCTGCACCATTCTCAACGTCCACTGGAGTGACTATGTCACCAATGTTGAGGTCATCGAGCGGGCGAAAATCACCAGCATCGAGGCCATGCTGCTGAAGTCACAGCTATGCTGGGTCGGGCACTTCTCCAGAATGGACGATCATTGCCTGGCCAAGATAGTCCTATTTGGCGAACTCTCTACTGGCCGTCATGACAGAGGGGCACCGAAGAAAAGATATAAAGACTCTCTGAAGAAGTCCCTCAGTGACTGCCACATTGACCACCTCCAATGGTCTGCTCTTACTGCTGACTGTGTTACCTGGCGACGTACTGTCCACCAGGCTGTAGCCTCCTTTGAGATCTCCTGCATAGATAATCTGCAGGAGAAAGTTTCGGGAAGCCTCAGCAGCCACACCTGACGTGACTTTTGACTGTAGCCGCTCTGGCCGAACCTGCTTGTCCCGCATCGGGCTCATCAGCCACAAGCGTGCCTGCAGTCGATGTGGAAAACCCCCTTTATAGAATCTTCATTTGCGAAGTACTGCCAATATATATATATATATATATATATATATATATATATATATATATATATATATATATATTCTCCTTGTGTTGTTGCATTTTTCCATGCCATAGATGAAATCATGGTTAGTGTTCTCCATAGGCTTCGGTCCATTATTGGTCCGATTCCTCTTAAGACATCACATGATTTTGAACTTGGCAGAATACATAGAATGGGTCGCCATTGCCTTCACCAGTGCAGTGGCATCTGACTCGCCTGTTTGCACCTATCCGTTGTCCTTAGATCATCCACATAACTGCAGTCGGATAACAACTCTTAATACCATAGAACCGTTGGTCTGCTAGAGATTCATCCTCCTCCATGGCTGACGTCATCAGAGTTACTTCCTTCTAGATGCATGTCTTAACTAAACTAGGGGTGCATCTCTCCCGGTAAATTAATGCGCCTCCAGATACCAACCTGAAAATTTCTTATGACTTGGTGCGGTACATACAACGCGTAGCTTTCTCAAATGTTTTTTTTTTTTTTTTTTTTTTTTTTTTTTTACACAGTGATCGCCACTTATCAAGGCCCGGAAGCCACTCAGGGATCAGGGTTATTGCAAGTACATTACGTTAGTGTGGAGATTTGATGAAGTGTTTACTTAAGGGGGCGGTTCATTAGGAATTTGTTAACATTAGACTTGAAGACATCCAAGTTGTAGTCCGGAGGGAAGCAGGCAGACGGAACAGAGTTCCACAGGCGTGCAGTTCTAAGAAGCTTTGTTCATGGAATCCGCGTTTTGATTTAGGCACAGATATAGAGTGGGGGAAATTTTTCACAGTGGATTCAGCTAGACGGGTGTTTTTCGTGAAAGATTGGCGAGGGGGGACCAGAGATTGGTTACCCATCTTTGTACTAGCCAGATTCATTGTTGCTTAATTTTGGTGATCTGACAGGAACCTGCGTGTCAACGTGATTGTGTCGTATATACATAACCGTACACATAAAGACAACAGACAAAATACATATCACCATGTATAAACTAAATGATGCACAAAAACACTAGTGTGTATATATTTACATGTTATGTATCCCTCCATCGCCCCAACCCGTCGGGCAACAGGGCACTGGGTTAATTTCCGCATAGAAATATATGCGACAAGACATTCGATAATTGCTGTGACATTATAATAAATATATTAAAAAAAAAAAAAAATGAATACAAAATTTGTAAAAAAAAAAAAAAACAAAAACAAAAAAAAAAACAGAAGGAAAAAAACAAAAACTAATGGCGAATAACATGTCTTTAAAACCTGTCACAGTTTTATGCGTTTTTAATTTTATGGAACTTTGGAATTGAAAGTTTAGTAGACATAGGGGAGAGGAAAAACAAAGCACATTATTTAAAAATTCATATGTGTGTGTGTGTGTGTGTGTGTGTGTGTGTGCGTATGTATGTGTGTGTGTGCGCGTATGTGTGTGTGTGTGTGTATTACTTATAAAGGTAAGTTACTTTTAATATGTCGTAACCATGGTTTTGCACCCTGCCACGTTTCTCTCTTATAGATAAAAAAAAACAATTTTTACAGGGAAATATTTTACGTTACACCGTCCAAGGGAGATAATAAAATTTCAGCAAATCATTTCATTAGTTATCATAATCTGAAAATATAGCTCAATGGTAGAGCATTCGACTACAGATCGAATGATCCCTTGATCAAGCCCGGGTATACCTCACCATTTTATCTCCCCACCCACTCTTATTAATGAGTTCGATTTACCATAAAGGAAGTGACGTTTAAAATTGGCGCAAATCATTGCTTCGGTTGCACATTTTAAAACTAAACATTAAGACTTTTCCAGGGCATTCATCATCCAGCCAAAATATCAGCTGTTGTAAACAAAATTTGATGAACGACATTATCATTATAATTTTTATTTTATTTTTTATTATTTTGTGAATTAGTCCACCGGCAAATTATTCATCGTAATATATAATAATCAATATAAGAATTGATTCTATTTATATATATATATATATATATATGTATATAGTTTTTGTTTCTTAATCTCATTCATCCAGAAGAAGTCTCGAAATAAAGACGAAACGTTGATGAACACATAATGCGGTTTGTTCCTTTTTATTTCTCTCTCTCTCTCTCTCTCTCTCTCTCTCTCTCTCTATATATATATATATATATATATATATATATATATATACATACACACGCACGCACGCACGCGCGTACAGTCTGCATAAATTAAAATATGTTTAAGCGTATTGTACTACTGGGAAATGCTGAACTTCAAGCTAGTATATATTAGATAAAGAGATAATTTGATATATATAAAAAGAGAGAGGTACGATTACGAATGAGATACAGAGAGAGGTTAAAAAGATAGAGATACGGTTAAAGAGAAAGAGACAAGTTAAAAAGAGAGAGCGGGCAAGTGTAGAGAGCGAGGTGGTAAAGAGGGTAAAAAGAGAGGAAGATGATGAAGATGGAAAGGAGAGAAAAAGAGTGATGTATAGGGCAGATAGAGATAGGAATAGGGAAACTAATGGGGGAGAGGGAGATGAGATGAGGGAGATAAAGAGAGGGAAAGAGAGATAACTGACGTGAAGGAAACAAAGAGAGGGAAGATGCCATTCAGCTCAATATTCAAGAGATGATAAGGTATTTTTTTTTGCGTGGTTTACTGTGTAACGTTTTATATATTTCATGACGAGTTCCCAGTTTCGCCAAAAAAAAAGGTGTGACTTTTTACAAACAACCATCATCCGAGATGTAAAAGCAAAGAAAAATCTACAGAACGGTCGTACAGGAA
>NC_136525.1:37397956-37420456 GCF_053919585.1 Euprymna scolopes
TTCATTGAGAATTATGTTTGGATCATTGTAATAATGTTTTTAAGTCATTGAAATCGTTTACGTACGTTTCAGACGGTCTGATGCGTCCTATAAAAATTATAAAAATAAACTCTGTGTGTACGGAACTTGTTTACTAAACTCCTCTTCGAATATTTGGTCTACAGACTTGAAACTTGATATATAGGGTATTTGGACCTCGGAAACACTTCTGATTTGGGGGGGGGTTAACCTGTATAAGTAGCTGCGAATAGGTCAAATTTGAAAGAAAAAAAAAAAGACAATTGACCTTAAGAGTAAATCGACTATATTCTGAACATATACACACATACATACATTATTTTTAGCTTGAAGCTTATTAATGATAGCAATTTTAATCCATCTGGTGATAGCTCAGACAGTTACGACGAAGGGCGAAACACTAAATAGCGACTTTGTTTGGAACGCTGAAGGTTTTGGTTTCTATTCCAGCTGGTGGCAGCGAATTCATTTTATTTTAAACTTTCGAAATCATTATTATATATATTTGAAACATGGATGCCTTTGTATAGTTTACTTGCCGTAGATATACTTTTATACTAAAACTAGCCTGGGTGCCCCGTGTTGCCCGGACGTTTGGAGGTATGTGTTGAACAAAAACAACAACAAAAAAATGGTAGTAGGTAGGCAGGCAGGCAGGCTTGAACCCGTACCGTGAACGAGTAAAAGAATGTAAAAAAAAAAAAAAAAAAAAAACGGAAGTGGCGAAGGTTTAAATAAGGCTAGTCAAACGAAAAGAAGGGATGACTTTCGAAAATATCGGCGAAAAAAGCGACTTCTGGTAGAAAAGTGCCCAATCGAGGGGAAAGGAATTAATGTTTTTAGGCATTTTTTGGATATTTGTCGTCCAAAGGGTCGAGCTTCACAACGATACTGATCTCATGAAAATCCGTCGCCTCTGTCGAAAGTTTTAGGCACACATACATACATACATACATACATACATACATACATACATACATACATACATACATTTAAAAAGACAGGTGGGATTTTTTATTATAGACAATTTGTATTATTTAACTTATATCACGAGAATTTTATTTTTAGCACAAAATAAAATTTTAAATCCACAAAAAAATGTTCTTTCCGATATGAGAAAAACCTGAATCATTAAAGTCACGATCGATAGTACGGTGCCAGAAACCCTAACCCGTTACCCGTCGCCCTTTCATAAAAAAAATAAAAGAGGAGGTAGTGGCGGTTGACGACTGAAGCCGAAAGCACGTGTGCATAACGCCATTTCGAAAAGTCCAGCAGAGAGATTGCTCTTCATTGAACTGCAGAGAAGCAGACTCGGCAACAGGATTCACGTGAACCAGTGGGTTGCGAAATTGAAGAATTTTGGTTGTGCTGGAACTGAATAGACCCATTCAGGCCATTCCTTGCAGTCGAACCGTGTCAGAGAACGAGATCTAGAACAAATTCTACGAAATGTTTCAATAAGGCCACTCACTATTTTAATTCTTGCCCAACCTTTTCCGGATGACGTCATCTTCGTGCAGCCTTTATGTATGGATGTGTAGATGCGTCTGCGGATCGAAATATGAAGTTTCGTCCGTTGGTCGCGCTCCTGTTTGAAATAGTTGCACGCACATTAAATGTACGCATCCTAATCACCTTGACACACCGGTTCTTGTTAGATCACTGAAGTTAAGCAACATTGAACCTGGTCAGTGCCAGACGGGTGACTATTTGAGAATGTCAGGTGCTGCAATATGTTAATACCTCCTTGTAAGAACTGAAAAACCAAACCTACTAGTCTTTCCTGACCGGAAACACATGCGACTGGGAACCACTTGTGAATTTAATATTTCCTTTACACTTTCACCTTCGGAAAAAAAGCCGGTTTGAACCGTCTAGGATCAATGTGGCTTATATATATATATATATATATATATATATATATATATATATATATATATATATATATATATATATATATATATATATATAGTGGTACAGAAGTTATGATGGTTTTAAACAAGATATCCGGAGTCATGCCGAGTTGGGAAACGAATAATTGTTTAATGAGGAAAGCGAAAATTCATTAATAAAAACGATTTAAGAGTAAATTTTAAAATTAATGATTATAATAAAAAAAATAAATAAAAATAAACCTCGTCGAGAGAAAACATCGCCAGTTACGATTAAACAAAAAAAAAAACTGAGTAAATATCGTTTAAAGAAGATAATTTTATTTTTACAAACATGTCGCTTGTATCAGGGTATTAAAAGAAAAAAAGATTTACTTTTAAATCGTTTTTATTAAGGAATTTCTCCTTAAACAATTGTTTGTTTCCCAACTCGGCATAACTCCAAATATCTTGTTAAAGTTTTTATATATATATATATATATATATATATATATATATATATATATATATATATATATAATGTTTTGAGAAAAATAGAAAAACCGAATGAAATTATTAAAATAATCAACGTTTCGTCCTTATTTCAGAGGACATCTTCAGGATAAAAAATGCAAGAAAAGAAAAAGTCATAGATCATACGAAAATAACCCTTAAACAAGATATTTTACAGGTGCTCCATAATTTTGACCATGATATATATATATATATATATATATATATATATATATATATATATATATATATATATATACATATATATATATCATGGTCAAAAAAAAACTTAGCTAAAAAGAAACGTAGCTGTAAAAAAACAGCTAGTAGTTTAAACCTTCGCATTTAAAGGTGAAAAATTATATAGTGAACAGTTGAGAGCAAATGTAAAATATTTAACAGTAGATTTTTGTTTTTTTTGCTTTAAAGCCTTTCAAGAGTTTTAGCTGAGTTTCATACTAAATTCATTCCATCATTCAAAATGATTTATTGTCATATTAAAAGTTGTTTCTTATTTTTCAGATAATATTTGATTCCTAATAGTGCAACAATAATACATTTAATTGAAAATGTCTCCAAAGAAACAGCTTTCAGAAATTAAAAAGGCACAAATTGTTGCTTTATCTGGTGAAGGATGTTCTCAGATAATTAAAAGGTAAAAGGAAACAAAGTCTTTCAAAAAAAAAAAAAAAAAAAAAAAAAAAAGGACAAAGCCGTAAAAAGTCTACAATCGTCAGGGAAGACAGATCTTTGAAAAGAGCATCTCTTGCAGATAGAAAAGTTCTTCAGAGTTTGCTGCTGAACTTGGAAGGATGCAAACAAAAACATATTAGCTCGAACAGTGAAAAGATCATTGGAAGCGGGATTAAAAAGATGAAAAGCAAGGAAGGAGCCATAATTGTTTCAGGCCAACAAGAAAAAAAAAACGAAAAAAAACAAAAAACGACAGAAATTTGCAAAAAAGCATGAAAATTGGCCATCTCATGATTCGACCAAAATTGTTTGGTCTGACGAAAGTAACTTTGAGGTAAGTTAACAGCTTCTATTTCTTAAACTTAAAACAACAAAAAAACAAAAAAACAATTGAATTTTACGTGAATACACATCAATAACATCTATTAAAAAATTGTAGCAATTTTTTTTTTTTTTTCATCAAACTTTTGGCAGCCCTGGAGCGGTTTATGTTCGCCGTAGGGTAGGAGGGGCATTTCATCCTGATTGTGTGGTTCCAATTGTCAAATTTGGAGGCGGAAGCGTAATTTGGGATTGCATGGCTTCTTCAGGCACTCGACTGTTGTACACATGTGAGTGCAGAATGAATTCTTCAATTCATATTAACATGGCGAACCAGGTTTACCAAACCTTTTTGACTAATTTTGATTAATAATAACATTCCAAGTGATGTAATCTTCCAACAAGACAATGCCCCATGTCATAACGTCAAAAGTTTGAGTTGGTTTAAGAAAAAAGAGACTACAATGATGAAGTGATCCTCTCAATCCCAGACCTAAATCCTTTTGAAACTGTAGTTTAGGGAAAAGAGTGAGAACGCACAAATGTTCATAAAAAAAAGAGGCCAAACTTCATGAAGCCAAAAAATACATCCTACCAACAATTTAACTAATAATATACAAAAATGAATAAAAGCAGTTATAAAGACAAAAGTAGGACATTCCAAATTTGATTTTTGTTAAAATAAATTTTTTAATGTTTACTCAACTATTCTTTACCTTTCAATATATAAGTTTGAATCATGATTTCGATTTTTCATTAGTGTTCCATAATTTTGACCAAAGCTGTACATCTATCTCTCTCTCTCTCTCTCTATATATATATATATATATATATATATATATATATATATATATATATATATATATATATATATAAATGAAATTGTCTGTGTCTGTGGGTGTACATTTCCCTACCAAACTACTGTGCCAATTTTCAGTCTACAGACACGAGATTTGACATCCTACCAACAATTTAACTAATAATATGCAAAAATGAATAAAAGCTGTTGTAAAGGCAAAAGTAGGACATTCCAAATATTGATTTTTGTTAAAATAAATTTTTTAATGTTTATGTTTAATTTATTGATGTTTACTCCATTATATTTAGATTTAAGTATATATAAGTTTGAATCAAAAATTCGATTTTTAATTGGTGCTCTATAATTTCTGTTACGGCTATATATATATATATATAGCCGTAACAGAAATTATAGAGCACCAATTAAAAATCGAATTTTTGATTCAAACTTATATATACTTAAATCTAAATATAATGGAGTAAACATATATATATATATATATATATATATATATATATATATATATGTTTTGAGAAAAATAGAAAAACCGAATTAAATTATTAAAATAACCAACGTTTCGTCCTTATTTCAGAGGACATCTTCAGGATAATTGAAGTAAAAATGCAAGAAAAGAAAAAGTCATAGATCGTACGAAAAAGAGGACAGTTTTTGAATCCTACCCATGTCGGGAAGGAAAAACATGTGTGTGCGTATGTCCTTCCCGACATGGGTAGGATTCAAAAACTGTCCTCTTTTTCGTACGATCTATGACTTTTTCTTTTCTTGCATTTTTACTTCAATTATCCTGAAGATGTCCTCTGAAATAAGGACGAAACGTTGGTTATTTTAATAATTTCATTCGGTTTTTCTATTTTTCTCAAAACATAACGTCAACCACCGCTGGTATTTTTACATTTTCTCTCTCTCTCTCTCTATATATATATATATATATATATATATATATATATATATATATATATATATATATATATATATATATATATATATTTGTCTATTAGGATTAAGTTTAAAATAGCCTGTTTATCAGTCGTTACGCTCAAGTTTAACACTTTTGTTCAGCAACTGTAACGCTCAGATTTAAGATATATATTCTTTGTTTGAGCGTCACGCTTGAATTTGAGACATAACGTTCAAATTTGAAACTTGATTTGAGTTAAAGCGTAACGCTTAATTTTCCACAATTTTTGTCCCACTGTTACGAACAAATTCACTGTTACGTTCAAATCTTACGGTTAACTTTGAAATGTCATTTTCGTTCAACTGTCAGGCTCAAGTTTAAAACGTCATATTCGTTCAGCTGTAACGCTTAAGTTTGAAATCGTCACTTTCGTTTAGCTGTCAGGCTCAAGTTTGAAATGTCATATTCGTTCAACGGTCAGGCTCAAGTTTAAAAGGCCCCATATGTTCAGCGGTTACTATCAAGTTTAATACGTCATATTCGTTCAAATGTTCTGCTTAATTTTGAAACGTCATTTTCGTTCAAATGTTACGATCGAGTTAAAAACGTCACTTTCGTTCAACTGTCAAGCTCAAGTTTAAAAGGTCATATTCGTTCAGTGTTACGCCCGTTCGTAAGGTCATTTTCGTTTAACTGTCATGCTCGACTTTGAACCATCATTTTTATTCAATTACTGCGCTCAATTCTGAAATGTAATGTTCGTTGAACTGCTACGTTCAAGTTCGAAACATCATTTTCCTTCAACTGTTACGCTCAAGTTAAAAATGCCGTATTAGTTCAAGCGTATAAAACATGATTCCATCGTATAACGCGCAGATTAATTGGTCACATTTTAAGAACTGACCCCTTCATCTTTTCGCTCCAGATGATGTGCCTTAATTTAATGTTCCATCATTTTTATCTTTTGGCAGCAGACAATGGCCGTTTCTCTAGATTTTATGAAGTGTGGAAAAAATAAACTGTGAGGATTGTTAAATTCGTAGCCATTCAACCGATGGAAGCCCAAATACACAAACCCGTTTTTTCAATTCATATTTAAGAAATCAATATAAAAAAAAAAAAAAAAAAAGGAGAAGACATTGCGCCGCAGGCATGAACACACGCTTCCCTGTAAAAATCTATTTCTGAAAATCATTCTATTATAGCAGTAAATGATAATCTCTAAGGTGTTTCAAACGTCTTTCAAATCTAACTTAGTTTAATAAAATCTCTAAGTAAAAAACGTTACATACATCGTTATATAACACTTTCTCGGTTGAACAGTCACTTACGCCTAGAGAGGAGAAAAAAAGAAGATAAGAAAGGAAACAAGGCGACGGAGAGAAAGAGGGGAGAGACTGCAAAGATGGACAGAGGGGAGACACTGCAAAAGAGGGACAGAGGGGAGACACTGCGAAAAAGGGACAGAGGGGAGACACTGCGAAAAAGGGACAGAGGGGAGACACTGCGAAAGAGGAACAGAAGGGAAAAAGAGAAAGAAGAAAGAAAGAGGGGAGAGACTATGAAAGAGGGAAAGAGGGGAGAGACACAGCAAAAGAGTTAATGGAAGAAGAAGGTGAGAGAAAAGTAGAAGGCGAGAGAAAGGAAGGAGAAAGCGAGAAAGATAGAGAGGAAGAGAAGAGAGAAAACGAGAGAGAAAAAAAGAGGCTAAAAAAGCGAGAGAGGGAAAGGGCGAGAAAGAAAAAGAGGGGAGGAAAGCGCGCGAGAGAAAACAAAAGGATAAAAAGCTGGTGAGAAAACGATGGGAATAGAAAGGAAGAGAGAGAGAGAGAGAGAGAGAGAGAAAGAGAGAGAGAGCGAGAGAGAGAGAGAGAGAGAGAGTATTGAGATCATAAATTTTCTTAGCTAGAAATCCAAGCAAATGATTAAAATCACATACTTGTAGAACTCATTTGACTGGGTTACTGCTAAGGAGAGATGGAGGAAATAATTAGAGGATATTTGTATCCTTCGTAAAGTATAAAAAGTCTCAATGTCATAAAAGAATGTTGTTACTATATTTTAATCGCATAACTGTTTATTGGCCGACGGTGGTGATTTAACGGCACGGTTTCGTCGTAATTTATTCATTAAGTGTAGATAAGCCGACGCGATCCGGCCAGCAGGTGGCATCGTTAATGGCCGCACGGTGATCATGATCTGACCACTTCAAACAGAAATTATTTAAGGCTAAATCCCCTCGTTCTGTGCCATCATCAACGGGTATTTGTCCATCTGTCCAGTAATAATAACACGTATGTCATAAATAGTCTGCAATCAGAACTGGAGCCGGTGAGAGGGAGCTTCCATCAGATACGCGACGAGCGATTTTTATAATGGTAAGGAAATCACAAAGGCGACAAAAGGAGGGGGTGGCAGTAATCATTGAGTGCAAAGAACGACTGAATCAACGTAGTAAATAAAGAATTAATGAACGAACGTAGTAAAATAAAAAGAATATATTATAAAGTAGTAGATAAAAAATTAATGAATGGAAGTTGGATATGAAACTACAATAAAAACGATTGCAATAATGGGAAGGGAAAAAATAAACAAAGGGTGAGGGAGGGGAAGCATAGTGATGAGGTAGAGAGAAGAGATGAATGAAGGAGGAAAAGAGAGAGGGGAGTCAAAAAGCAAAAGGAGATAACTTAATTCAAACTTTCGAGATTTATGATGTAATGCCTACGAATTCCCATCAATCGCTTAAAAATTGTTTTATTTATAAAAAAATAAGATTATTTAATCAATTTACGTAATTTTTAGAATATACTAGACCACCCGTGACCCGTTGGGTCAGTACGTTATATTAGCTATGGAATTCATGTATGAGCGTGACACTAGCAGTATCAGAATTTTTGTAGGAATTTTTGACACCCCTAACACGAAACTGCGAATACAATATAAAAATCTCGTAATTTCTCTGTTAAAAGTGGGTTATTTATTTTCTTTATGGATTATACTTCCAAAATAAACTATTACAGTTGTTTTAAAAGTAATAAAAATATTTTTATTTTTTTTTTAAAACAGTAATGAATTTTCCGAACTCAATATTTTTCAATTTTTAAACTCAATATTTTTAAATTTTTAAATTTTAAAAATCTATCAAAATTTTTCTATTGATTCTATTTTTACGATATTTTCAGGGTCAATGTGAAATTTTATGTTCTTTCCAATAAACCGAATATAATATTTTAGACAAACGTTTTTTTTAAATTCACGCCCCCCCATTTTCACGCCCCCCCCCCATTTTGAAATGTCTATTAAAAAGTAAATAATTAATTTATGTTTAATAGGTTTATATATCACAAATTGAAGAGAAAAGGTCAATAAATAATATATTCAAATTTAAAACAAAAAAAAAAATCAGTTTTTTAGAAATTTACCTGTAAAGTCCGAAGTTTAAAACCTTATTTTATAAGAACACATTTTTTCTTTTTGTCTTTTTTTTTTTTTTTTTAATGAAACCTTGGTCCTTGCTCCTTTAATTGAAAAAAAAATTAGGGCTTGAATTACATTTTTCGAGGAGTTATAAGCTTAGAAAGATAGGGGGTCGAATAATTTACGCCTCTCATTTTGAAATGTCTATTAAAAAGTAAATAATTAATTTATGTTTAATAGGTTTATATATCACAAATTGAAGAGAAAAGGTCAATAAATAATATATTCAAATTTAAAACAAAAAAAAAAATCAGTTTTTTAGAAATTTACCTGTAAAGTCCGAAGTTTAAAACCTTTTTAAAAAAAAAAAAACACATTGTTTTGTTTTGTTTTTTTTTTAAATAAAACCTTGGTCCTTACTCCTTTAATTGAAAAAAAAAATTAGGGCTTGAATTACATTTTTCGAGGAGTTATAAGCTTGGAAAGATGGGGTGGAATTATTCACTATTTTCACGAAATTTCTGACACTGCTAGCGTGACACTTGTGGCATAAAGAAAATAGTTTTTTTTTACATAACAGAAGCATTTCTATGAAAGTATATTAAAATGAAAAAAGAATATAGATAGATTTCTATGAGTCGTTCTGTTTATTATAATTGTTATTTTTTTTTAAATTACAGTTACTGAATTATAAGTGGTTGGTCATACTTATAGGTAAATATGCACTGAACAGGTATCATAATCCTTATTATAGTTAAATTCAAATTTTGATATATCATCTTTTAAATGAAATTGTTAGTTGAAAGTACAGAATAATAAAAAAAACACTCTCCACATGTTAATAATGGCTTTTTAAATAGAAAATGAAAATAAAATGTAACTTTTTCATTTAATTTAAGCAAACATTCAGTACCCATTGTGTAAAGGAAAACACTATTTAAGAAATTTTTTTGTAATAACGCCCTCTAGTAAAAAGATCTGCATTAGTTAAGGGGATAACTCTATCCAGTTTTACATCGCTGCCTTTTTCTCTCTCTCACACATACACGTAACTATTTCTCGCGTACGTAACGAAAACAGAGGGAGTAGGAGTGTTGAAATCTATTAGAGGGAAAGTGAGAGGTGTTTTCTTTCCATAAATTGTATAGGGTAATATTTCATATTATCAATAGATTCATAGATAAATAGATTTTATAATATATATTATAATTATCTATGAATCTATGTATTATTTGTATATATAAATAACTATTTGATCAAATTAAATTAAATTGTTTGTATTAAAAGCGATATAAAAATTCCGGAATTGGAATAACGGATTGAAGACGTTGCTATTTACGCATGCGCAACCGGATGTTGAAAACCGGAAATCTGATTGCAAACATACAAGATCCATAGACTTTTAGTATTATATAGATTTTCGCTTTGTCACGTAGTCGTGTATCAGAGGGTTTTCTTTGCTTTTTTATATAGAACTAGCGGAGGTGCCCGGCGTTGTCCGAGTGTTTGAGTGTAAAAGAGAAAAGTTTTGGGAGGGAGGTAGGCTCGAACCTGAAACGTTGAGGCGAAAGCGGAAAAAATACATCGAGGCTACGAAGGCAGTGGAATGAGAGGAGATGAAATTGAATGATTAAAAAGTTATGTGACAGGTGCGTGAAGTTAATGAGGTGAAACATCACGCCATAAAGGAAATGAAATCCCGCACTTAACTTTTGCTTCGAGGCAGTTTTCTTGGTTTTGTTGAGGAAAATCAGCTCTCCATAAAAAGGGGAATGTCCAAATGAATAGCAATTATCTGATGTGACGGTTTTCACCGCATTGATCAAAGCTGATTTGCTTTCTGGACATCCCCGGTCTTCCCGCCGGAGAATTACCTCGTTCCAATAGTTTCACTTTATTTATACTAAAATGCCGAACAAACACGCGACAAACCAAAATGGCGCGAATTTTATAAAAGTCGATCAAAATGAATCTAGACAAGACGTCTCTTCGCAAATCGGAGATATTATGATCTAGGGAGTATATAAACAGTTGTAAAAAATAGTAAACCCCAGAGAACCCCCGCGAAATAAGCCTTTGCTGGACATACAAAAATGCGTGCGCCGCTTTTGCCTTTTATATATATGGATCGATTCTGGACAAAAACGAGGTTTGTAACTGCTCAGAAGGCAAAGGCAGGAAAAAAAGATGGGGAAGAAAAGAAAAGAGAGATGAAAATAAGGAGAGGGAAATACAGAGTAGAAACGCGTGAAGAAACAGAAAATTTATAAACGAACAAAAAAAAAAAAAAAAAAAAGGAAAACATTAAAAAGAAAAAGAAAAAAAAACACAAAGAAAGAAATAGACATGGGAAATCCGTTTTCGATATTTTCCCGCCATTCCAAAAAAGAACGCGTTTATCATTGTAAGTAAAAATATAATCGAAAAGAAACGAAACTAATATTAAAATAAAAAAATACCAAATAAATCTATGAAAATAGAACAAATAAATAATAAAAAGAAGATAAAGAACGAAGATAAAAAAAAGTCACGTGTGCGAAAGAGAAACGAATCACATGTAATTCGTTTTCGATTATTCATTTCGTCACCATTTCCGTCGACAGATTATTACAAGGATGCTTATCGACGAATGTCGTGAAGAATTTATTGCAGCTCAGAAGTCAAAAACGACGGAGAATGTGGAAAAGTAGTATATATATATATATATATATATATATATATATATATATATATATATATATATATATATATATATATTATTTTTTTTTACTATAATTATTATAAAATACCTACAGACACTAGTGTTTCATCCTTTCGGGAATCTTCAGTGCAGGGTGTCACGATTAATACCAGTCGAACGATTCGAACCCCGCATTACGAGACATCTCTGGCTCGGTTTAGCGAAAACCTAATCCATTCGGCTACCATAAACCATTATATATATATATATATATATATATATATATATATATATATATATATATATATATATATATATATAAATAAAGATAGCAGCAAAGGCAATGTAGACAAAGAGATACACGAGGCAAAGTAGACAGAGATACACGAGGCAAAGTAGACAGAGATACACGAGGCAAAGTAGACAGAGAGATATGAAGCAAAGTAGACAAAGAGAGATTAAGCAGAGTAGACAGAAAGAGATTAAGCAAAGTAGACCGAGAGAGATTAAGCAAAGTAGACAGAGAGAGAGAGAGAGAGAGAGAGAGAGAGAGAGAGAGAGAGAGAGAGAGAGAGAGAGAGAGATTAAGCAAAGTAGACACAGAGAGAGATTAAGCAAAGTAGACAGAGAGAGAGAGAGATTAAGCAAAATAGACAGAGAGAGATGAGGCAAAGTAAACAGAGGGAGAGAAAGAGAGGGGTAAAACGAAGTGGACACAAAGAGAGATAAGGCGAAGTAGACACACGGAGAAGTAAAGCAATAGGGAAAGAGAGGGAGAAAAAGCAACGGAGAAAGAGAGAGAAGTTTAGGTAGAGAGGGTGATAACCCGAGGTAAAGAGGGAGAGGGGGTCGAGGTAGAAAGAGAGGGGAAACTGGAAAGAAATTTACGAGGCGTAAAAAAATAAAATGAAGAGAAAGAAGAAGCACTAACAAATATTATATTTATAAATGGATAAAAATGATCTTGTCTTTGTATCTGAGAAAAGGTCTTTATCAAATTCCTCTGTCACTTTTTCGTCTACAGACTCGATATACAGCGAATTTGGATCTGTGAAACAAGTTCGATTTGGTCTTTAGTCGGTAAAAATAGATAAGTGATCAAAAAAAAAAGTCAGATGTAATCCAACCTGAAGTGCACTTGTACGCATGCGCAAATATACATTTATAGATTAAACAACGTTATTTTTTGCAGTTTTTTTTTTGTACGCGTACGGTAACAACGGTAACACAAAGCTGGGTAGCTACACGTTTTGGTTTCGATTCTAGCTAATAGAACCCAAGTCATTTTTTTCTCCATTCGACATCTCTACTATATATTCGGTACAATATAATAATCAATAGGAAATATGCTCCGTAATAATAAATATGAAATCCGCACACGTTAAAATATCACATTTAAGCGTATTTCATAACTGGGTAACGCTGCACGAGAACGTGTATGAAAAAAATAAAGGAGAGGGGTCAACTAATTCCTTTGGGGTGGTTCCTTCTACATAATCTATATAAATAAAACAGTAGATGTGTGTGTCTTTCTGTGTGAAGATATTCAACCGATAAACTCCTAAACTACTGGTCACATAATACTGAAATTAACAGGAAATAGTAATCATACACCAAGGATGGTTTATAACGAGTAAAATCTTTGTTTGGATGGATAACGTGTACAAAAATACGTCCGCAAATTGTAATGCGAAATGTTCATTTCAACTTGACGATATATTTTTATTACTTTTGCGCATGCGAAAATTCATCTATAACCTGAGGTAGTTTAATTTCAATTTAAAAAAAAATCTATCTGCCAATAGCTCAAACGATAGGGAACACGGCTAGGGTGCTAATTTTTTTGGTTTTGATTCTGGCTAATGACACGTAAGTCATTCTTCTTTTGTTTAAATCTTTAAAAATTAGTACTATATATTAGGCGCATTATAATATTTAATATAATATTTAATATATATAATATTTAATATATATAATATTTAATATAATAGTTTATAGGGAATTAGTTCTGTAATAATCAATACGAAATCTGCATGAATTAAAATATATTTAAGCGTATTTTATGACGCGGCAGAGTCAAGCGCCTCCCTTCCGGCTAGTAGAAACAAAAACGAATTCTTTATCATGGACAGGAAAAGGATAATTTTATCGATTATATATATATATATATATATTTGTTTATTGTTATATAAACATGCTCACATCCCGCTGCTACAAATAGCCACTTGTTTCAATCAAACAACAGATATCATCAGGCAGCGACTTGACTATTCAAAAGTTCAATGAATAATTGAAACAAGTGGCTGTTTGTAGCAGCGGGATGTAAACATGTTTATATAACAATAAACAAGTATTATCAGCTCTTTTTATTGAGCACTATCTAACAACCTCGTTGAATTCATTAGTCCATTACTTTTGAATAAAAAAAACCGAGTATATATATATATATATATATATATATATATATATATATATATATATATATATATATATATATATATATTATTTTAATTCGAATTCATTATTGAGATGAGTATTATTTATATTAATTTATTTTATTGCGGACTATTATTCTCATCTTTATTAGTTGTTGTTTCACGACGTTTCCGCCAACTATATTATAAATAAAAGTGGATTTATAAAATCAAAAAATCCAACCTTGATCGCCCTTCGGGGCCTGTGGCGCAGTTGATAGAGACGTTAAATCTCTACAGTTCCAGATGAGCATTGTTTGAAGATAGCGGTTTCAATCCTACCCAAAGCCGGCCAGAGGCTTACTTGGTGAGACGACAACAACTTGTAAGGCAGTAATTACAGTTGATGCAGTCAGGACATTCAGAGTTCCTATCCGTCGCTGTTACCACCTGGCGAGGGCCAGAGGAATAGTTGGCCGAAACGTTGTGAAAAACAACCAAGAAAGATGAGAATAATAGTCCGAAATAAAATAAATTTATATATATATATATATATATATATATATATATATATATATATATATATATATATATATATATATATTAATTTACTTGTCCGACGTCCGGTGTCACAATAAATAAATAAATAAATAAATAAATATTAATTAATGAAAAACGATTGATTTCCCTTTGTAGTTACTCTTTATCAGTTAAAAATCATAAAAATCATTTTCTCTCAATACAAAAAAAAAAAAAAAATGGCTGTTCGAAAGTAGGTATTTTATTTTAAAAGGTTAAAAAAAGAATGTACTAAACAAAAAATTGTTTAAAATTCGTCATTTTTTGTTTTATTTTAATCTTATTTATAAACTGTTTTAAAAAATTTTACACCACCGTGGAATTTCCACAGATTCTGCAAGTAAATATTAATTTAACAAAATAGGGAAATACGATAAACAGATCGAACAAAAAAATATAGATTCAAGAAACGAGAGAGAGAAAAAAATAAAACAAAGTCACGTGTGCGAAAGAGAAAGGAATCACATGTAATTCGTTTTCGATTATTCATTTCATCATCATTTCTGTCGACAGATTATTACAAGGATGCTTATCGACGAATGTCGTGAAGAATTTATTGCAGCTCAGCCTCGCGGCGGGGCTAAATGTCATGCGGAAATCGCGCTGCTCGGAATATTCATAGACACCATTGGGTTTATATCAATAATAAAGATAAACGCTTTATTTTAAGAAACAAAAAGGACGTTGTCAATGTTTTCGCCATTAAAAGGGAAGGAGCGACAAGGCTTCCATATTATAATGTAATTATCCATGTTAATTCTAGACTCATTAATACAAAAACTATTATCAACATTCGTCGCTATATACTCCTCATTAAAGATTCTATTGCTAATAGCTGGTTGGTTGTTTTTGTTTTACGGCATATCAACCCTTTTCAGGTTATTTAATGCCGAATCCAAAGATTTTGAAGAAAGATTTTTTAATAGACTATATTTGTTGTTTTTAAGTCGGTTTCTATTTAACCCATAGTTGGGACCCTACCAGATACTATCATTCCGAGTCAGAGTGGACCTAGGAGCAATGGCAATTAAAGGGTGGCTTCACACGTCCCAAAGCCCGCAAGCTGTGGGCCTCACCACTGGATATAGTTTAAGGTCATATCCAGGACCAGTTGCTAAAAGCAGATCTAGAAAACATAGCAGAGGAAGATACGTACTCAATACTCGATTCGACAGAGTGAGCCATTTTCAATTTTTTTTTTTTTTTTTTTTTTTTTACTTCGTTCTGTTTATCGTATTTCTCTATTTTGTTAAATTAATATTTACTTGCAGAATTCGTGGAAATTCCACGGCAGTGTAAAAATTTTAAAACAGTTTATAAATAAAATTAAAATAATGACGAATTTAAAACAATTTTTCGTTTAGTAAATTCTTTTTTTTAACCTTTTAAAGCTGAAAATATTTTTTTTTTAATTACATCTTTTAAATGAAAATTCAACAAACAATACATTGTTTTGTTTTTCTGAATAATTTTTTTTTTATAAATTATAAAAGAACAGATGTCAATTCACTTGCACATTTTTTTTTTTAATTTTAAAAATAAACTATAATAATAAAAAGAAAAACTTAGTCTCGTCTAAACGTCTGTCTGTCTGTCGGGCTGATGTACTTAGTATTCTATGCAGATCTAATAAGTCTCATCTCACACACACACGTATATATAACTATTCAAGGATAAATGTATTTAAAGATAAAGACAAGTGAAGGATGCATGGTCTCCCGTGAGTGCACAGTGAACGAGGCATAAAAAAATGACCAAGTTCAGCATTTACCCCCCCCCCGTCAATATCTGTACTAGAGAAGATGAACAGTTCAGGTCATGAATGCACAAGTTCAGTCATCCTATCAATATAATTCATAATCCGTTCTCATTTATTTGGACAGAATAAAAATATCAGACATTACTTTTGAAACGACCCTCGTAAATGAATTATAATAAGTTTTCTACAGGAATAAACTTAAAACAAGATATAATAAGTTTCCATATTTATATAAACAATCCAAACCAGATGATAAAGCTTAGCTATCTAAAAGTGGAAAAGAGCTTAAATATATATTAATTTAATATTCCTTGTCAGATAATAAAATTTCTGTTTTTTCCTTATATGCAGATCTTTTTAAATTTTATTTTCTTTATATATATATATATATATATATATATATATATATATATACGTTTTATTTTTTATTACCGTATCTTTCTGTTAAGTTACATTATTGTTTCGGTTACACGGCCGTTTTATTGGCCGTCTGTAGCGTCCTCAGACTTTTGGGATGAAAGAGCTGAAGAGTGAATGAGGTCAGGGGGGGGTTGTGAGGAGGGCGGAAGAGGAAGAGAGGAAGGGAACAAGGAGGGAAGGTGGGGGGCATTTGGTATGTCCATAATGTTTTAGTTTTGGGGTTTAAGGAACTTGTGGGGAAGTTCATTTCTGGTGTGGCTGAAGGCATAGGGATATATGAGGGGAAGGGAAATATGTGGGAGTGGGAGGAGGGGTTACTTTAAAATTCGAGTCTTAGTGCTAAAGTTTTTAGCGTCTCGTTGGTGAGGTGATTTCTTGGTAAGTGTGTCTTGAGCTGTTCGGTGTTCACTTATGTTTGAAGGCGGGGGAGGGGGGGCTATGATTCGGTTTATTTATTTTTAGTTTTTATTTTGTTGTTAATTGACGGCCAAAAAAAAAAAAAACGGCCGTGTAGCCGAAACAATAATGTAACTTAACAGAAAGATACGGTAATAAAAAATAAAACGCATATTTGCTCTACAACAGTATTGAGCACTTTCTTCAGTTTTTATTAATTACCATCTCCACTATATATATATATATATATATATATATATATATATATAGGGAGAGAGAGAGAGAGAGAATATTTACGTGTGCTAGAACGTTTTCCTCTTAAATATGCAGAATGTAAAAACTATGCACAAATAGAATTCAGCGTCATAGTAAAATAACCAATCATCTAATAGAAACCATAAAAATTAATACGTAATTAATTAACACTAGTTTTTCAAAGAAATATGGACATTATTTAACCTTTCTGTAGTCGCTCGCATATTTATGACTGAGTATATTAAGTTCGTTTTAAATTTCAAATAGAGAAAGTAGGATTTTAATATCAGTATCATACCCTTATAGCATATATATATATATATATATATATATATATATATATATATGACTACTTCATTTAATCACATAAATTAATATACGAAAGTATAAATCTATGCGTAAACTTCAAGTATTTACTTCAACAGTGCTTAATATGTAGGGAGAGCTAGCTAGTAAGTTATAAAATATATATGGCAATTAAGCTAACATTCCGCGTTTCATCCACGCTAGGATTCATCAGGCTTATATACATATATATTTAAACACACACACACACACACACACACACACATATATATATATATATGCATACATACATACAAACACATACACACGTGTGTGTGTAATATCAATATCAGTCTCAGAACCTTATAGTGTATATATATATATACACACACACATATATCTTTGAATTAAATTTATTTTATAATTCTTTTGAAAATCTAGCCCAACTGACGTCATGATATCATAACTTTTTTCCTCCCTCCACCTTCTACCCATCCCCTCCCACCCCAAGAAATGGGGTTTACATCTTCCCCCTCCCCCGGGGGTCACTGTTGATTACTTTATTCCAAGTATAATAAAAACTTGTACCGACTTGATAATTCAATTAAAATAACTGGTCGTTTTCACGTGGTTTTTCCCGCTGATTTAATTGGTTTTGGAGGTGACAATCCTACCTGCATTTTAAGACAGCCGCCTCCCGTCCCAACTCTTCAGCGAGAACACCTTACATGGACTCCTTTTTGTATTGTTTGTTTGTTTATTCATTTGGTTTTTGTTTCATTTACTTAGGTGTTTGTATTTCTGCTGCTTGGAAAAATGTTCTCGATTTCGTTTGTCTCTAGTTTGGAACGCGCGTATAATTAGGTCGGTTAAATCGATCGAAAGGGGATGAATCTAGACACGAGCTTAGCGGGTTGAATCGACTGTCTCCCTAGGAGGAAACATCCTGGGAATATCAAATTGATATGCGGTCCCCGGTCACATGTATCTAATGAGATGATGACGCTAAGTTTTTTACAATTCTTACAGGTAGAGGTCATCATCCTACTACATGAAGCACCTGCTATTCCCAAATGGTCACCCATCTGGTCCTGACCAGGCTCAATGTTGCTAGACTTCGGTGATTTAATGGGAACCTGTGCATCAACAGCATGTTGTATAAAATGGCGCCCAAAAGTTGTTGTTTAACAATGTTTGTTTCTCAAGCGTTTTCTATCGGTGTTTGAGAAAAACGTGGTTGCATAACAACTTTTGGGTGCCATTTTATACAACATGCCAGCTGATATCTAAAAGACCGCTCTGCGAATGGAAAAGATACCCAGAAAGATCGGAAAAAAGAATAACTCTGTCGTATTCTATCATGCTTACTAGAAATTATCTTCGAGGTCTAGCTGTAAAGGTCTTTGTCAACCTCTAACTTTTCCGATTCCGATAATCATTCCAACACTAATGTAACTCCTAGAAAGGAGTATTGGCTGAAGAGAGCTTGATATGGCTATCTTAAACGATCCTAATTATCGGGCTTGAAACCGACGGTACCAATGACTTGTCTCATGTAACAACTTTCTGCACACAAAATACAATATATATATATAAGTGAGAATGTGTGTGTAAGGCACTTCTTAACCTGTATACTACAAATTTTGGATCTATAGACTTGAAAATTCATATATAGGGTATTCAGACATGAGGAAAACTTTAACTAGTTTTCATCCGAATAAGGGTGCTGCTAAGAGATCAAAATAGAAAAGCTGGTACTTTAAAGTCATTGGATTTTTATCTGTCTGTCAACAGTTTCACTAGGTTTGAAAACACTTTCTAAAGATCGTGTCAAGTTGGGCCAAATGGTTATCATATTTGACTGTCTATCTTTAGCTTCGGGTTTCCATCTCAGCTTGAGTATTTTTTTTTTTTTTGCTTATAAGAAGTGAACTGTTTAGAAAAACATAATACTCGCATGCACAGGTCTCCGTTTCTTTCCGTTGTTTTATTTTTTTTGCTTCATTTTTTTTTAAAAGGAATTTAACATTACTGGTATACAGTGGCGTATCTAGGGTATGGCAGGCATGGCCCGTGCCATGGGTGCCACTCTGACATGGGCGCAAAAATTGCTTGACAAAAATTAAAATTAGTAGTTAGGTATATCTAAGGTATAAATTATTAAGAAGGGGCGCACATTCAAACTTTGCCATGGGCGCCATTTTACATAGGTACGCCACTGCTGGTATAATAGTATATATAATATAGCACATTTATATACATATACATTTAGAATTTTTATGTACACAAACATATGAATGAGCGTGTTTTTGTGCGCGCACTCGTTCACATCTGTATATTTGGCTTAATAGAGCGTTTGCTAATTGGCTGGGAGATTATGGTTCAATCCTAAATCAAGTTATACAGAAGACTCTAAAAATTGAACATTAAATTGAAGATCAAGATCATGTTGAGTGACTCGGAGGAAGGAGTGTTATTATTCCGCTGTAGTAGCTAATAAGATGGACACTCCTTAGGTCACCCACTACTATGGTCGATCGCTTTATTTTATAGAAGAATTGAGAAAAGTTCGTCTTGACACAGATGCAATTGATTATCGCTATTTCTTCTCTTTTTTTTTCAGGTGTTATGATAAACTCGGTCAGACATGCGTTGGAAGTCGAAACGTCTCACCTGAGTGCCAGGATGAAGAGGATGAAATGGATTAACGAAACGTTGTCTTACCTGGAAAAGAAAAAAAGAAAAATGGTTAGAATTTGCAGAGTTAACAAGAAAAAGATATTTGCTAAAAACATATATCAGAAACGATCATCACCCAAACTAATTTACTAATTATAATTGCACACACAAACACACGTGTATATATATATATATATATATATATATATATATATATATATATATATATATATATATATATATAGTAAGTTATAAAGTGTAAATGGCGATTAAGCTACACTGAATATTCCGCGTTTCATACACTCTAGGATTCTTCAGGCTTATGCGCCTAGAGTGGATGAAACGCGGAATATTCACTGTAGTTTAATCGCCATATACATTTTATAACTAACTTATTGAGCACTTTTGAAGTAAATAATTAAAGTTTACGCATAAATCTATACCTTCGTATATTAATTTTATGTGAGTAAATTAAGTAGCTATATATATATATATATATATTAGGTCGTCCCAGAAGTTCTGTCCGAATTTATGATTTGAGATTGTTTTCAGTCAATTGTATGGTTTGGACTCAGTTTTATTACCAATTCCTCAACTGATAAAGCAGGATTTTCTTCAAGAGCTGCTTCAAGAAACTTATCAAACTTAACTGGACGGCCGGTTCGATCTTCTTCAGGAGTGAAATCTCCACTTCTGAATTTCGCAAACCATCTTCTGCAAGTTCTTTCATTCACACATTTCTTTTCGATAAACTGAGTGAATATTTCTAGCCGCTTCGGGTGCTGAGTTTCCTTTCTTGAACTCATAAAGCATCATATGATTCCCAGGAATTTCCCTGTTAGTAGGGTTGTAATCAAGCAAATTTAAATGTTACCGTCCTGTACAAAACTGTAATCAGTTAAAATGCATCTATAACTAAAAATGTAAAAAAATACACAATATTTTTGAAGTTTTGTTCAATTTAAGAACAAAGAAAAATTCGGACAGAACTCATGGGATGACCTGATATGTTTATGAGAAAAATGTACCTTTTATTCAATTAAATATACCTCTCCTTTATTTTATTTTACCTTTTATTCATACCAATCCTTTAATTTATGAAGCTCAATGTAACTACAGAGCATATACAAATAAATGACAAAAATTCAAAGATGGCGTAACTAAAAGAAAACACAATTGAAACTTCTCTTTTGCTTTACTTTCTTTTAAAGTTGAGTTTATATTCTCCTGATGAGTAAGGGTGAAACAAATTGAAAATTAATATAGTTTTATGAATGGTTCTGTGCTACGAAACGGTTGCTGCCAAGAATTGATCATTTTAACATACTGAAAGAAATAAACGGTAAGATGGCCGACATCTTGAAATTTGGAATATAGACTTTTTATTATATACATGTCAACATTAAAACAATATGTTCACGAATATATATATATATATATATATATATATATATATATATATATATATATATATATATATATATATATATACCTACTTCGGAATAGTTTTTATTTAACAATCAGTTATTAAAGCGTGAGATTATAGGTTTACAAAATATTACTGGCAGTAATATTCTATAAGTTATCCCATCTAATATCCCAATTTATACAAGCACTTGCCCGATTCGGATATCTACACAGCTATGCGGATTACCCAATATATAACTTGGACCTTATTACCAAACGGATGTAAAGGACGTATAACATGGATTTTACCAAGCACGCCGAATCTAAAAAAAAAACTTTCATATCCTTTTTCTGCAAATCAAACAGGACTTCTAATAAATTTATTATTTTGACTTTGACTTTCCATGTCTCACCAACTTTAGCAAATAGGGTGCATACCTTTATAAGTATTTGCTAATATTTTCTCTCCTCTGATGAGATGGTAGACATCGAAACCCTATAGGTTAAGGAGATTAATTTTCTAAAGCATTCTTTGTCTTGCTAAGAATAATAAAAATTATTTGATATGAAACTCAACCACTTCATTTCATTTCAATGAGAGTTTTTTGAAATTCATTGAATTACAATTTTATATATATATATATATATATGTTCACGAATATTTGACAATTGCTTCACCTTTACAAACGTTAGCCATCCCAACGCTCCTCATCAACCTCATCATAGTTTTCAGGTTAATTGTCAGCGATACCAAAACCCCGTTCGTGGAACCATAGATGACTTTTCAGGCCAGCATTTGACTTGCACAGTCTGACACACACACACACACACACATTATATATATATATATATATATATATATATATATATATATATATATATATATATATATATATATATATATAGTGTTCTTGTCGAATTTCTAATGTCAGACATTTAAGTTTACAACTAAAACTTTGCTTCTGGCAATTTAATTTCTAAACTGCTCCCCATTGCATCTCAGGAAACGCTGTTTAAAAATAGGGAAAGGGTTTGACGCAAACGAGAAAAGGAGGTCGGTAATAGAAAT
>NC_136525.1:37425456-37452956 GCF_053919585.1 Euprymna scolopes
GTAAGCCGCGGATATATTCGCCATGAGTCATCGCTTTTAGAGGTAATGGCACACTGGACCGTCTCAACCGTCATAGCACCACACGGACAGGAGACACATGTGCCATATATATATATATATATATATATATATATATATATATATATATATATATATATATATATTATAACTGTTAAAAAAGGAAGACAGTTTTTTTTTGTATCCAACGTAAACAGAAGGTCGAAGGGAAAACATTTAATGGAGGTTAAAATTTTTTTTTTTTTAACTAAATAAGGATGTAAAGTCAGCCGACCAGGTTTCGCCCTCACTTTTCAAAGCCGAATCGATTTTAAAAAATTTTTTTTAGGAAAACGAATTCGTTGTATAATTATCATAAAGATAGATTAATTTAAATCGATTCGGTTTTTAAAAGTGAGGACGAAACCCGGTCGGCTGACTCTACCCACTTATTTAATTTTTTTTTTTTTTACAACCTCTATTGAATGTTTTCCCTCCGTCATTTTTACAATGGATACAAAAATCACTCACTCTTCCTTTTTTAACGGCTATAATAAAGTTTTGTACCCTTAAAAAGAATTGAAATGAAATATATATATATATATATATATATATATATATATATATATATATGAGAGAGAGAGGGAGAGAGAGAAAGTGGGGGGATTATTAAGGAAGTATATAAAGATTCTTTAAATGGAGACTTTTCGATATAATAAAAAGCTTGACATGCAGGTGGAACTTAAATACAAGAGGAAAATATATTAATAAAAAAATATATATTATCTGTATATAGATTTATTGATCTATTTAAAACAAGAGAATACAAAATGGTATGTAGTGATTATGAGAGCTCTTTATGCCAAACATTTTGAAGTCTAATCCTTCTCATCAGAAGATAGTGTGTGTGTGTGTGTATATATATATATATATATATATATATATATATATATATACACACACACTAGACTTCTGCCTAGTAAAAAAACTGGCAAAAGTTATGGCCTGTTGAGGTAGAATTAATGCTTTATGCCAGATCCATAGTTGAATATGAATACATTTCTGTTCATTTTTTGCATTAAATACTAATCCTTGTATCTCGGACTCCATGGTAGTTAGGATACCATAATACTTAGTTCGCTGCACATTATCATAACAAAGGTCCATTCAAAATTTCAGCCAAATCTGTCCAGTAGTTCTGGAGAAAAAGTGGAATGGGCAAATAGATAGACAGACAGACTAAGAGAAATATTATATATATGTGTGTGTGTGTATGGTTTTCGAGTTCCCTAGAGAAAGTTTAGAGAATCAACATAAAATCTAAAAGTGCGTATGTATTAGGACTAATACATGAGGATCGTTAAATAGTAAGGCCTCCTATTTTTTTTAACTAAAAATCTTAAACGTTGAGGAGCTACGAAGACGGGAATGGTACCATTAAAAGAAAGACTTTTTATACTTCAGAATTTACTTTTCTGCATAGTCATCACCATAGTCAATGCACTTTTGCCAGCCTCTTTTGATGCTTCGGTCATAAAAGTTCTGAGCACACTTTGTCACTCTGAAATCGAAGAACCCATCTTCTGTGCTGATATCAGCTGTATTGGCTTTGTGAGTGTTCAACAGGCACAGATAAATGCATGAAGGAATTCAATGACGCATCTCTGCTTCTGATGCACGCCCGTGACAGGAATTGCTTTCCTTAGAGTCTCACACCGTCAATATCTGGAACAGAGAGATGAAACTTCCAAGTTATGTATGTATACGTTTAGGCATCATAACAATGCATTTTGCAATTCCCTCAGATCCTATTCAGGCGGAACAAAAAATAGGAGACATTACTTTTGGACCATCCCTCGTATAATTAAACCACATACGGGCTACGATAGCGTCTCATTATGTAAATAGAGTGAAGATTAATTTTCTGATTCATTTTGGAGGGTGGAAGTTTTCTGAACTACAATTTGCTATCTCTCTTCTCCTAAACATCTGAAATAGTTCCATCTGACATTTTCTTTTTATTCTCGTGACGGGAAAGAAGTATATTTATTTATATAAAGATCTCCCTCTCTCAACTGATGATAAGGGGAAGAGATGTCCAGCTCCCCAAAAGGGGATCATTGGATAGATACAAAATTAAAAATCACCCAGTCGAGAAGAATTTTCTTTCTTCCCACAACTGAGTATAGACATGTTTTGTATTTCACAACTTCAGCCGTAGCCCCCCCCCACACTTATCATTTTTTTGATAAGCGATATATCCAACTCCCCAAGAGGGAGTAATGGCAATAGGTAGAAAATTATAAATTTGCCCAGTCAAGAAAACTGTTCTGTACTCCTTCGGCCAGTTTTGTATTCCACAATTTCATCCGTACCTCCCTCTCCCACATACAAGGGTCCGACTTTGATAATGGGTATACCCAGATCCCCCAAATAGGTAGTCTGTGTAAGTGGAAAATTTAAAATTAGCCTAGTCACAGACTTTTGTTTATTCCTCCGAATGAGTCGAAGCAATTTTTGTATTCCACTTCAGCTGTGCCTCTCTCCCGCCACATACGAGAGTCAGTTTTTGGCTAAAGTAAATATCCATTTTTTTTTTTTTTTTTTTTTTTAAATATTTTTTTATTATATTTTCACCCCAAACAAGACACATTGCCATTTTGATGTAGGGGGCTACTGTCAGGGAAATAAGCATCAGGGGTACTGTGTAGGGAGTTGGGCAGCAAGATGTCGGTTCACGCTACACTTGAACTTCTGCATGTCAGTACAGTTGGGGAAGCAGGGACCCGGAAGGGAATTCCAAAGTCTAGCGGTTCTGGGGAAGAAACTACTGGAGTGTTGATTGTTTTACGGCATATCAACCCTTTTCAGGTTATTTAATGCTGAATCCAAATATTTGGAAGAAAATTTTTTTAATAGAATATATTTGTTGTTTTCAAGTCGGTTTCTATTTAAACCATAGTTGGGACCCTAACAGGTACTATCACTCCGAGTCAGAGTGGACTTGGGAGCAATGACAATTAAAGGGTGGCTCCAAACTTCCCAAAGCCCGCAAGATGGGGGCCTCACCACTGGATATAGTTTAAGGTCATATCCAGGACCAAACTGGAGTAGAAGGCTATACTGTATGGGTAGAAAATTAAAAATTGGTCCAGTCGTTCTTTATGGCCCTTCCACCGCGGGAAGATGTGACATAAGGGGCAGAAAGTGGTATTTATAGAGCCAGCACTCCAGACCTAGAAAAAAAAATGCCTGGGCAGCCTTGTTGGCATTTCCCGACATGCGATTAGCAATACGCTATCCTTTTCTTATAAAAAGAAGACAAAGCCTGGGAGGAATTTTCTTTACTCTTCTGACTGAGTACAAGCAGTCTTTGCGATTCTGCGGCTGCAGCCGTTACAGTTTACTCACCCCCTCTCCTGCAAGCTCAGCACCCGACCCCTCAGCCCCACACGCCCTCCGCTGAGTTTACTGCATCATAATCTAATTGTAATGTTATCAGTAAACCATAAAGGACTCTTTGGCGTTTTATGGACTTTCTCCCCCCCCCAGTCTCTCTCTTTCTCTCTCTGTCATACAACACTGCTGTCTCCTCTTCTCTTGCTTCTCTCTCTTTAATCGCACTCGTCAACAAAGGTATCTTTCTATCTCTAATTTCGTCACTGTCTGTCTCTTTCTATATCTATCTCTCTGTTGTCCTCTTCACTTCTCTCTCTCTCTCTCTCTCTCTGGTCCCCTTCTCTCTCTCTCTATTTCTACCCCCCCCCCCTGTCAGATCTTCTTTCTCCCATCTCTACCTTTCTCTCTGGTCCTCTGTCCCTCTCTCTCTCTCTCTCTCTGTTCCTCTTTCCCTCTGGTCATATTTCGCCCCTCCTCTGCCTCGCTCGCTCGTCAACGTGGACTTGGCGCGGCTAAAGACATATTCATGATGTCTTTTAGGAGCTTAGTGCTCCGCAAAAAAAAAAAAAGCGCTTCCTTAACGGTAAAAATACATACGACGAACCTCCGCTGAAATGACTAAAAAGGGCGTGCGTGCGTGCGTGTTTGTGTGTGAGGAGGGGGGGGGGGAGGGGAAAGGAAAGACCTGCCGAAATGTTATCGCGCGGTAATTAGCGACGATGATCGATTACTTTAATATTCGTTTGTGATTTAATTAAGATAGCAAAAATAAATGCGAGTGCTACTTACATAAGCATCGACACGCATTCACATCCAAACATGTGTATGTACAGTAACATAAAAGAAACAGACACCCTCATCATCTAAAGATTCGGTCCAAGATGGCTTACTGCTGCCACAGTGCCACATCCAGGAGGTGCCGCTCAGAGGACTTATGGTACATTAGAAACTGATGCACTAGACGAATGACTCTAGAAAAATTACCGAACTGCTATAAGTTCCGCTGGCCTGCTTCCCGTATGCTTCCAATATCGTAGCGTTCAAGTCCAATGTAAACAAGTTCTTGTTGAACCGTCCCTTTAAATAATCAAATTCTACCCAAACTATACCATTAACGACTACTATACTACCACCTTACATTTATCAAACCTTATCCTTGAGTGGCCTTCGGTCCTTGACACTAACTATATATTAATACGTTAGCGTGTGATATTTTGTGTGTCACGCTTACATCCAGGTCGTTTAATTGTTATGTACTAGCATTTCTTGTCATAAATAATTTTATCAAGAATTCTTTATAAGTTTTGGTTTCGGTTTTGATTATGGCTGAAGAAACTCTCTCTCTCTCTCTCTTTCTCTCTCTCATATATATATATATATATACATACATACATACATACATACATACATACATACACACACACATCTATGTTTTTCATAAGTTTTTATTTCGGTTTCGATTTAAGCTAATGCACCAAAGTCATATGGATATATATTTTTTTTCTTTTTGAAAAAGCAACTTGATCTATAATATAAATTTCACCTGTCTGTTAAAATGTATGCATGTATGTATGTATGTATGTATGTATGTATGTATGTATGTATGTCTAAAACTTTCGACAGAGACGGCGGATTTCCATGAAATTGGTATCGTTTTGAAGCTCAACCCTTCGGACGACAAATATCGAAAAATTGGTCAAAAAATTAATTCCTCCACCCTCAATTAGGCACTTTTCTACAGGGAGGGATCGCTTTTATCGCCGATATTTTCGAAAATCATCCCATATTTTCGATTGTTTAGCCTTAATAAAAAAAAAACCTACGCCACTTCCGGTTTGGTGATGGACGCAACAGCAAACACGTCACATCCTTTTTCACGTTATTTTCCTCCTTCGCGGTATAGGTTCGAGCCTGGCTGCCTACAACCACTTTTTCTTGTTTTTTTTTTTTTTTTTTTTTGCTCAACACACCCCTCCAAACACCCAGGCTTGTAATATATAAAAAATCGATAGAACATAAACTCTATAGTAATATATAATCTGCAAGAATTGAAATATCATATTTAAGCGTACTTTAGGACCGAGCTTTGCAGGGCTTTCGTGCTAGCTTAGATAAATACTTTTGCAGTTTTAACAAAAAATCTACAATAATATCAGGTTGTCTCCATTTACGCTGAACATCTACAGAATGCCAACATCAATATATTACATATGAATGAGTCCCCTGTGGAATTTCCACAGGTCCCGCTCGATACTTATAATACATTTATTTACAAACCTCACGGTTAACGTTAGCCGTGAGAAAGACAGTTGAAATTTAAACATTTATTATTAAATGTCTTAACGTCCGTCCATAGTGATCTAATGATTATAACATCATGATCTGCGCATGCGAACTCAAGTGACCGACTTTCATTTCAGCTCGGAGTGCTCAACAATAGGAACCAGGTTCTTAAAGGAGCTATAATCTTTAAAATTATATATATATATATATATATATATATATATATATATATATAGAGAGAGAGAGAGAGAGAGAGAGAAATAAAAAGGAACAAACCGTATTATGTGTTCATCAACGTTTCGTCTTTATTTCGAGACTTCCTCTGGATGAATGAGATTAAGAAACCAAAAAATATACCAGTACAAAATATTTGAAAATGTTTCACGTGCACAGTGTGACGCAGTTCTATTTCAGAGAAACGGAAAATTGATGTTGGAAATTCAAAAAGGGATACTATTTCCATTATTTTCATCATATATATATATATATATATATATATATATATATATATATATAGATAGAGAGAGAGAGAGAGAGAGAGAGAACAATTTTGATGGTAACTGTTTGATTTTGTTTGTTTTTTTGTATTTTTTTAAATATGAATTGGAAAATTGGAAAAATTCATTGAAGAAACCGTTTGAAAGTATCTTGAATTTATAATCAAGAAAACTGTAGTTGAAATGGACAGAAACAATTGTATGAATAAAAATGTAATTCAGAACATTACACACAGACACAAGTATGTGTGTGTGTGTGTGTGTGAGAGAGAGAGAGAGAGAAACAGCGAAACAGTACTGTATGTGGATGACTATAATGCTCCCTATCTTAGGTTGAGCATATTGGGAAGTGATATACAAATTACCATTAGCATATTAACCGATGCTCTTTGTGTAAACAAATTGAGCTTAGGTATTTGGACAATGTCAAAACATTGTTAATTCACTGCCCACATAGCAGCAGCCAAATGGCACAACGGTTAGAAGCTCGGCCGAGTTTCGTCCTGGCTTGAGGTAGTTGCTTATCTAGCCACACTGATGAGCTGTGAAACAGCGAAACAGTACTGTATGTGGACTATATATATATATATATATATATATATATATACACACACACACATACACGCCAAATCTTTGAAACTTCATGATATAAATAATTTTAGCGAATATAATTTAATAATTTTTATCTGCCTCCATAGCTTGATATTAATACATGTCCATAATGGTTGAATAAATAGCTATTAGTAATTAAATTACGCGGTTCTAAGTCGTTTCGTTTGTTAATTGCGATTTGAGGTTTTAAAAAAAAATGCAAACGATTTTTTAGCTGGTCTCATATTGCAAAATTATTAATAGAAAAATATGACATTTTCTATGTTTGGGATGGAAATTAAAACAAAAAAAATTATTACAAACTTGTGAGCTGACCAGACGTGGCAGACATGGGTAGACCTGTTTCAAAAATCTCTTCGAAAATTAAGTATGGTAGACCAAAGAAAATGTTGTTTAAAACTTACACATGACAGACCAATGAAAATGCTATTTCCAATTTAAGCATGGCAGACCAATGAAAATATTATTTCAAATTTAAGCATGACAGACCAATGAAATGCTATTTTAAATTAAGCATGACATACTAAAGAAAATATCATTTCAAACTTAGGCATGACAGAGCAAGGAAAACATTTCAAATTTAAACATGAAAACAAAACAAAATTTAAAAAAAAAAGAAGCGATTTTAAACATCAGAATGACAAAACAAAATGACTGTGTGATGAAAAAAAAAAAAAAATAACCTAACAACGAAACGAAAAGGTCATATTCTACCACACCGGGGGTCTGCCAGCGGCCACCTGATTGCACCAGGGGGTTACCATACATTTTGGTGTTGATTTTCAAGCCGACTTCAATCATGTGGCCCTCACACCAACGATCATAATCGTGAAAAAAAAAAAAAAAACTTTTCACCCTGCGCACGTCTCTTATTAATGGTAATCCAGCGATGCATTTTGAGGGTGTTGGCAATGGTCCTGTTGTCATAACTTGGATCGATAGAGAGCATGATTTTTACAGCAGCACTAGGTGTATCAGAATTTTTGTAGGAATTTTTGACACCCCTAACATGAAACTGAATAAAATATTAAAAAAAAAACTCGTAATTTCTCTTTTAAAAGTGGGTTGTTTATTTTCTTTATGGATTATTCTTCCAAAATAAACTATTAAAGTTGTATAAAAAGTAATAGAAATATTTTTTTTATAAAAAAAAAAAAAAACAGTAATGAAATTAATTGAATTTTACGAGTTCAGTATTTTTCAATTTTTAAATCTATCAAAATTTTTCTATTGATTCTATTTTTACGATATTTTCAGGGTCAATGTGAAATTTTATGCTCTTTCCAATAAACCGAACTTTAGACAAACGTTATTTTTTAAATTCACGCCCTCCTATATTTATAATTATCTATTAAAAAGTAAATAATTAATTTATGTGCCAAAGTTTCATATATCACAAATTGAAGATAAAAGATCAATAGATAATATATTCTAATTTAAAACAACAAAAAATAAGTTTTTTTGGAAATTTACCTGTAAAGTCCGAAGTTTAAAACCTCTTTTTTTAAACCACGTTGTTTTTTTTTTTTTTAAATGAAACCTTGGTCCTTTCTCCTTTAATTGAAAAAAAATTTAAGATTTGAATTACATTTTTCGAGTAGTTATAAGTTTGGAAAGACAGAGGGTCGAATTATTCAATATTTTTCACGAAGTTTCTGACACATCTACAGCAGCCCATCTCCGATCTACCTCGTTGAACATTGTGCAACTTTCAGACATGATCGAGGGCTCCTATCGCTCTTGGGATTTGTACACAACTAGCCAACTAGTAGATGGTTTGCAAAAAAAAAAAAAAAAAAAAAAAAAAAAAAACAGAAAAAAAAACGATTTTCATTAAACGAAAATGGAATCATGTCCTCTTTTCTAGGGCGACAATTTTATCGTCCCACTCTGTATAGGCGAGAAACAGAGACGCACGAAAATGTTGGACAGATTTAACAATATAGAGGTTTCACTATGGCCAATGCTGCCTTCAGAACTCTGGAGACGATTTCAGTGGAAGCATAAACGTTGAAATTGAAACTATTTACTTAAAGCAAGGCGAATGTTTTTCTTAAATAAAATCAAAACATCTTTAAGGGCCAAGAATTTTTTTTTATTATCAGTGATCAAAAAAGGGGCTTCCGAGTAAATTAAGAAAAATAAACTCCAACACCTCAAGTTTCAAACAAATATATCTCTAAACTTATATACATATATGAGAGAGATAAGGAAACAGAAACCATATTTCATATATACATATACATTAGCAGTGTGACCCGACGTTGCCCGGGATCGAATGATGATCAATTAATGTTTTACACTCCCATATTTTTTATTCTCATCGAAATCGGTGAAATCGCCCATTTTTCAATCAAATCGACCAATAGCCTGCTCTAGTTTGGGAACGCATCGCGGTGCATCAGGAGCAATCTCACATGCCTCTTGCTAAGACTTATTTCACAATACATTCTTGTCTAAATTGCACTGTAGAGAACCTACTGTTGATTTTATAAAATTATTTTTTATACATAATGGCTTGAATTTAAGTTTAAAATACAAAAGTCAAGCATTATATTCTAATTGTGTTTTAATCAGAAGCATTAATTTGAAACGTGCCCCTGTCATATCAAAGAACCTACTGTTGATTTTATATGTAGAGCTTGTTCTGCTTGTGTGGTAAGAAAACTTCTCAAATGCACTTGTGATTCAGACCATGTAAGGTATTAACTTCGGTTCAAAATCGCCTGTTCTTTCTTTCATCGGATTATTTCTATTATCGATTATCAACACTTATTGAAGACATTTTGAAACAAAACCTATCCAAGAACACTGCCAGCCACATGAAGTTCCTCAATGTGAAATTTAATAAAAATCTGCCCAGCCATTTCCGAGTCCATAGGGAACACACTCACAAAGTTCTTTTATATATAATTATTTCCACAGTCAAACAACGTTGCAGAACGCAGGAGCCATGGCAGCCAACAAACATGGCTCTTGTGAGCTGCGACGTTGACTGTTGAAATAATTATATAATCTCACATTCTAAAAATTATATATATATATATATATATATATATATATATATATATATATATACACACCCACAAATGTTGCTAAAGAAACAACAAATCTTAAATTTAATAAAAGAAAAATAAAACGTGCATTCAAGTGGCGAGCTACGGCAAGTGATAAAACATGTGTATACCTTTTATGCAGTAATAATATTTAATAAAAAAATAAATAAAAATATGTCCCATAAAGATAAGGGGCAACTCATTCATTATATATATATATATATATATATATATATATATATATATATATATATATATATATATATATATATATATATATATATATATTTAATTATTTGCTATAATAATTAATAAATATCTACAGACACTAGTCTTTCACCCTTTCAGGTATCATCAGTGTAGGGTGTCACGATTAACACCAGTCGGTAGATTCGAACCCAACGACAGAAGCCATCCCTGTCTTCATTAGCGAGGACTGTATTTATTCGGCTACTATTAACCGCGAGAAATGCTCTTGAATTTTTAACAGCTATTTTTTAAATGCCTTTTAACGTCTATCAGAGGAATTTAATCATTATATGTGTGTGTATATATATATATATATATATATATATATATATATATATATATATATATATATATGATTCAGAAAAAGAGACTATAGCTCTTTAAAAAAACACTAAGATAGCGGAAAAAATAACAGCGTTTTGAAGCTGTTTATGTCGCTAAAGAAACAACGACAAATCTTCTATGGAGTTGCTTACCCATAAACACGTGTTTCACCCTCTCTCTACGACTATGTCTTTATTTCTTTCTCTCTCTCTCTGCATATATATATATATATATATATATATATATATATATATATATATATATTCACACACTTTATTACGTGCATATTTTTTTGTCTTCACAAAAACATTTTCACGGAGTTACTTCCCTTATGCCACCTCATTCTTTTAGGAATCGATAAAAAAGAGAGGGCGTTGGTTAGTTGTTGTATTTTACAGCGTATCAACCTATATAAAGGAGAGTTTTCTGTGTGTATGTCCAACTGTAGAGCAGTAGGGTAGGTAAGAGAGACAAGAAAATTGAAGAGAGGGGAGAGGGAGAAATAGAGCCAAAAAGAGAGACGTAGAGTGATAGAAGGTTAAATAGAAATATATAACTTTTGCTCCAGATAACGCAGGTATAATAAATAAATTTGTTTTTAAAGGCTCATTGTCCATTTCACCAATTTCAGTGTAGTTTAACAACACATCTATCAGTAAAAAGACAAAAAAAAAAAAAAAAAAAAACTTAATTATACTCAGTTTCCGTGCATTACGAAGGTTGCTGGTGATTCCAAAGGATTCCTTGAACAGAACAGATTTCCACTAGTTTTTATGTCCGTTTACCAAGATTAAAATAAAAGTATACTGAAATTAAACCTTATGTCTGGAATCCTTATTCATGCATGTCTCAAATTTGACTTTATTTGAAATCTAAAAAGTTTGTTCAAACACAGGTTTTAATAAAGATATATCTATATATCTATAACCTATATACTCAACAAATTGTTTATTTACAGACTTGAAACGTAGTATATAGGGTATTCAGACACGTGGAAAATTGCGTAATCTGTTCCTATCCGGAAAAAAGGCTGCTAAGATATCAAAATTGTAACAATTGGTACGTGAGAGGCCACTGGATTTTTATCCATTTTTAACTGTTTCACGACTGCGCATGCACGGCCATGAAATATGATAGTTTCGTTATGTTATATGAGTTGGTTTGAAAACAATATTTCAAAGATTGTGTTAAGATGGCCTAATAGTTATCATATTTGACTCACCGTCTTTAGGTTTTGGTTTAGATCTCAGCTCAAGTATTTTTAAGAAGTGAAAAAAGAAGTATTTTTAAGAAGTGAAAAAAGAAGTATTTTTAAGAAGTGAAAAAAGAAGTATTTTTAAGAAGTGAAAAAAAGAAGTATTTTTAAGAAGTGAAAAAAAGAAGTATTTTTAAGAAGTGAAAAAAAGAAGTATTTTTAAGAATTGTTTAGAAAAATTATGTACACACCTGAGTTTCTCTCCGTTTCTTTTACTTCATTTTTTAAAAGTTATTTAACATTACATTTAATACCTATGGTATTTATGTTTATAACTAATAAGAAACTTCATTAATTAAAATATAATATTTATGCACATATTACGACCTGGCGACACTAGGCAGCCTGCTACTAGATATAGATATCTGTAGAATAAATCGTTAGAGTGAATGCAACATTCCGACTTCAGGTCGTTGAATACTCTCCAACTGTTTTCTAGAAATTCTTGTGTTTAGTGCCAGTGGACTTGAGTGAATCCAATCACGATCAGCAGAATCTAAACGGAAAGTTATCACTGAAAAAATTCAAAGAGATTCAATACATTTTCTAATGAAATTCTGGCTTCCAATTGTTTTGTTCTCCTCTCACATTGTTATAATCGCCCAAATTTTGTGGTTTTATCTTCTTTGAATTGCTAAAAATATTGCCACAAAAGGATAAATTAGTAGAATTATGATGAATACTAGGAGGGGATTGAAAATCTCCAGATGACAAAATAAGAACCAACTCTGAAACCAACAACTGTTCCTCCTTTACCAGAAGGACGGAGTAAAAGAGTGGCTTTGTAACTGGGATCGGATATCCCAACCAGCAGTAATTATAACTTCCTACACTGATAATTGCATAAACAAGAAACACTCGAGGTCTAAAGGAATAAAAATAACTCAATATTTATTTGAAAAATATTATATATATATATACACACACACATACATATTTATATACATACATATACACATATATATATATACATATACGTACACATATATATACATACATATATACATATACGTACACATATATATACATACATATATACATATACGTACACATATATATATATATACATATACATACATATATATACACATATATATACATATACATATATATACACATACACATACATACATATATACATACATACATATACATACATATATATATATACATATATATATACATATACATATATATACACATATACACATATACATACATACATATACACATATACATACATATGCATATATATACACATATATATACACATATACATATGCATATATATACACATATACATACACATGCATATATATACACATATACATACACATGCATATATATACACATATACATACACATGCATATATATACACATATACATACACATGCATATATATACACATATACATACACATGCATATATATACACATATACATACACATGCATATATATACACATATACATACACATGCATATATATATATATATATATAAATTGATAAAGCGAGGGCGAAACCGGTCAGCTAACTCCTCATTTTCTTTTTCCCCTTTTTATTCTCTTCACCCCGTTAATTTTATTTTAAACATGGATTTTATTTTAACACTTTAATCATGAATTTTCGTCTTCCCTTCATGATTGCATTATATATATATATATATATATATATATAAGATGGGTGCCTGGCATTTCCCGAGTGTTTGGAGGTGTGTGTGTTGAGCAAAAAAAAATGTGGTAGTAGGCAAGCAGGCTTGAAGGAAGAAAAGAACATGACCCCCCACCCCCCCAAACGTGACGTCTCTGCTATTGTGCCCATCGCCAAACCGGAAGTGGCGAAGGTTTAAACTAAGGCTAGTCAATCGAAAAGAGGGGGATGACTTTCGTAAATATCAGCAAAAAAACGACCCCTTCTTGTAGAAAAGTGTTCAGTTGAGGATGAAGGAACTAATGTTTTTGGCCAATTTTTCGATATTTGTCATCCGAAAAGTTGCGCTTCAAAACGATACCAAACTCGTGCAAATCCGTCGCCTCTGTTGAAAGTTTTAGACAGTATCCTTTGCATAATATCTGTTTACATACATTTAAACAGATTTATATTATAGATTAATAACGGGACGATTTAAATATTTTCCAAGTTTGATACAATTACCAATTCCATACTAAATTTCCGATTCTGCTACAATTACCAATTCCGAGTCTTTATGAATATCTAAATATTTAATTACAGAGTTATTTTTTTCCCGATTAATGTGCAGATATTTTCTCAAGCATAGAAAATACACTTGTTCGGGATGATCGAAAAATTTTAGTTTTATTAGTAGTTTAAAATCAATAAAACTATAACTATAATGTGTTAGATTGTGAAATATATATGGCAAGTAAGCTACACAAAATCTTCCGCTAGTAATCTCCACACCTCTACTCACGTATTGAAGTAAATTCGAAAAATCTATACAAAAAAAATACATCTCATATACATAAAATTATATATATATATATATATATATATATATATATATATATATATATATATATAAAAGTGAACGTGTCTGTCTGTCTGTGTACAATTCCCTACGCAATAACTCTGTCAATTTTTAGTCTATAGACTCGAAATTTGAAATACCGGGTACTGAGATTTGGGAAAATCGATGTGACGGGTGTCAGCCAGAAATTTGGCTGTTAAGAGGTCAAATTTCAACGATTTGACCTTTAAGAACTCTACCAAACTCCTCCGACAATTTTGGGTCTAGACACTTAAAGTTTTAGATATAGGTTCCTTGAACCTGGATCTAATTTAATAAAGTGATTTGAGCCCGAAACTATAAATTTTAAGGGGTCATAATAGGGGTCAAATTAAAAAAAAATTTACACTCGGGCAACGCCGGGCTGAAATGCTAGTATATATATATATATATATATAATACACACACACACACACACACACACACACACACACACACACACACACACACTCTCTCTCTCTCTCCTTCCAATAACTAACTAACATATACTCATAACACTTTTAAGGTCATACATGAATAGATGTGTACATCTTCTATTGTATAAAGGAGACCTGTGTGTGTGTGTGTGTGTGTGTGTGTGTGTGTGTGTGTGTGTGTTTGTATATCTACTAAAAATATTTGTCATCCGCATCCGACCGGGTCGAAACTGGTACCATCTGAAAGGGCAATGCCCCGGATGCGTAATATGAGAAAATTAGAAAAAAAAATAGATTCATTCTGTGGCGGTCAATTTTTGGAAAAGGGGGTCAATTTTCCGCGTCTCTTTTTCGCAAGTAACGCATTCATATTAAACTGAAACTGTTTAAAATGCTTATTTTGTAACCTTATGACGTCATAAGAACTCGTGGCTATGTAGGTAAAGGAGTTTGCCCGTAAGTGTTTGCCTTCTTCCCTTCTTTCCTGTTTGCCGTTTGAGCCCAGCAACCGCAGTTCATTTCGTTTTTTCTTTTTTTTTTTTGTACGGGCACTCTCTGCTATTTTGATTGAAAGAAAAGTTGCTTTTATTTATTTATTTCATTTTAATTTTGGAGGGGAAGGGAGTTTCAATGGACTGGCAAAAAAAAAAAAAGGAAAAAAAGTGCTCAATATCCGGAGAATATCTTCTTCTCTTTATATCCCTTCCGCCAAAACATCTGGTGGGGAGGCTGTCATGTACTATTTTTGGGGGGCGATTACATTTTTGTGTTTTTATTCGTTTTTTAAGTAGGATGACCGTATCTTTTATTTTTGAAATTATTTTGTGGAGGACGGGTATTGACGTTGCTCATGATAGGCTTTACATATAATAAGTAAAAAGTGCTCAATATTTTTAGTATATTAGGTGTGTCCAAACGGAACTTCATGTGGATCCGGACAACGCCAGGGAGCCATGCTGGTCTATTATATAAAAAGCCAAACATCTGTGTGTACGTATGAACATCTTAAATTTGAACACTACAAAAACAAACACCTGCAAATTTCGTTAGTGATCAGCGTTGCCTCAGTTGAATAATACCTTAAAATTAGAAAAAAATATTCATCGTCTAGTGGTTAACTAGACCAGGTTTCGTCAGAGAGGGGGGTCAGTTCTTCAGCTTTATTGTGCACTAATTTGGAATGAATATGCCTACTCTTATTCAAGAAATCTATTATTATACAAATGTGTGTACATGTGTGAGTATTTGTGTGTGTGCGCGCGTCCAGCTTAGATAGGCAGGAGAAAGAAAATCAGAGAAATAGAAATTTTAATAGAAATGTTACACATTTGCCCAGGTAACGTTGGGTAGCCACGCTAGTATGTTATAAAAATAACATTTGCATCCACGTGAGAATCTTTTCTGTGTTCACATAATAGTGCTCAATAACAAATAAGTTGTTTACTTGTAATGAAGAATTTTATTTCTCTCTTTCTCTATACATATATAGCGTAAGATGATGGGCTTATCGACTAATCTATCCCCCCCCCTCCTCCGCTTTCCAATAAAATATTCGTTCATCTCCGATAATACGAACGCCATGGAGAAGTCCCACGAAAAAAAAAAAAAAACAACTAAAAAACAAAAAAAGAAAACAAAAACATTTGAAACGACACGATTTCCAAGATCTCATCAGGCCAAATATTCTAATCCGCGATACACAACAATGGCGCTGTGAAGGGGGAAAAAGAAGAAACGGTCGGTGTCCGTGGAGGTGGAGAGAGTGGGAGTGGGGACTGTGGATAAGAAGCGGGTGGGGTTGGGGATTGTGGTGTGCTTTCGGGTGTTGGGGAAGGGGTCGGAAGTGGAATAATGGTGAAGCGGTTGTTGGGAGTGACACAATTTGCGTCTTAAGTTAATAGAAGCTGATTCTCCATATTGGATGTTATGGCGATTAAAAAGCAAGAACAAGGAGCATGAGAGGAGGAAAGGGAGAGAAGAAGGCAGGAAGAAAGACGGAAGAGAGAAAATAGAAAAGAAAGGGAGAGGGACAAAGAGAAACACAGACAGAGAAGCAAAAGAAAGACGCAGAAAGTCGTGGAGAAGAGAGACGCAGACAAAAAAAAAAAAAAAAAAAAAAACAGTGAGGCGCAGAGCAGAGAGACACATAGAGACGTAGAGAAAAAAGATGCAGAGGAGAAGGACGCAGAGGAGAAAGACGCAGAGGAGAAAGACGCAGAGGAGAAAGACGCAGAGAAGAAAGACGCAGAGAAGAAAGATGTAGAGAAGAAGGACGAAGAGGAAAGACGCAGAGAATCACGGAGAAGAGAGACACAGAAAATAAAGACGCAGAGGATAAAGACGCAGAGGAGAAAGACAGGGAGATGCAGAGGAGAAAGATTCAGAGAATAGAGATGCTGAGGAGAAAGATTCAGAAGAGAGACGCAGAGGAGAAAGATTCAGAAGAGAGACGCAGAGGAGAAAGATTCAGAAGAGAGACGCAGAGGAGAAAGATTCAGAAGAGAGACGCAGAGGAGAAAGATTCAGAAGAGAGACGCAGAGGAGAAAGATTCAGAAGAGAGACGCAGAGGAGAAAGATTCAGAAGAGAGACGCAGAGGAGAAAGATTCAGAAGAGAGACGCAGAGGAGAAAGATTCAGAAGAGAGACGCAGAGGAGAAAGATTCAGAAGAGAGACGCAGAGGAGAAAGATTCAGAAGAGAGACGCAGAGGAGAAAGATTCAGAAGAGAGACGCAGAGGAGAAAGATTCAGAAGAGAGACGCAGAGGAGAACGATTCAGAAGAGAGACGCAGAGGAGAAAGATTCAGAAGAGAGACGCAGAGGAGAACGATTCAGAAGAGAGACGCAGAGGAGAAAGATTCAGAAGAGAGACGCAGAGGAGAAAGATTCAGAAGAGAGACGCAGAGGAGAAAGATTCAGAAGAGAGACGCAGAGGAGAAAGATTCAGAAGAGAGACGCAGAGGAGAAAGATTCAGAAGAGAGACGCAGAGGAGAAAGATTCAGAAGAGAGACGCAGAGGAGAAAGATTCAGAAGAGAGACGCAGAGGAGAAAGATTCAGAAGAGAGACGCAGAGGAGAAAGATTCAGAAGAGAGACGCAGAGGAGAAAGATTCAGAAGAGAGACGCAGAGGAGAAAGATTCAGAAGAGAGACGCAGAGGAGAAAGATTCAGAAGAGAGACGCAGAGGAGAAAGATTCAGAAGAGAGATGCAGAGGAGAAAGATTCAGAAGAGAGACGCAGAGGAGAAAGATTCAGAAGAGAGACGCAGAGGAGAAAGATTCAGAAGAGAGACGCAGAGGAGAAAGATTCAGAAGAGAGACGCAGAGGAGAAAGATTCAGAAGAGAGACGCAGAGGAGAACGATTCAGAAGAGAGACGCAGAGGAGAAAGATTCAGAAGAGAGACGCAGAGGAGAACGATTCAGAAGAGAGACGCAGAGGAGAACGATTCAGAAGAGAGACGCAGAGGAGAAAGATTCAGAAGAGAGACGCAGAGGAGAAAGATTCAGAAGAGAGACGCAGAGGAGAAAGATTCAGAAGAGAGACGCAGAGGAGAAAGATTCAGAAGAGAGACGCAGAGGAGAAAGATTCAGAAGAGAGACGCAGAGGAGAAAGATTCAGAAGAGAGACGCAGAGGAGAAAGATTCAGAAGAGAGACGCAGAGGAGAAAGATTCAGAAGAGAGACGCAGAGGAGAAAGATTCAGAAGAGAGACGCAGAGGAGAAAGATTCAGAAGAGAGACGCAGAGGAGAAAGATTCAGAAGAGAGACGCAGAGGAGAAAGATTCAGAAGAGAGACGCAGAGGAGAAAGATTCAGAAGAGAGACGCAGAGGAGAAAGATTCAGAAGAGAGACGCAGAGGAGAAAGATTCAGAAGAGAGACGCAGAGGAGAACGATTCAGAAGAGAGACGCAGAGGAGAAAGATTCAGAAGAGAGACGCAGAGGAGAAAGATTCAGAAGAGAGACGCAGAGGAGAAAGATTCAGAAGAGAGACGCAGAGGAGAAAGATTCAGAAGAGAGACGCAGAGGAGAAAGATTCAGAAGAGAGACGCAGAGGAGAACGATTCAGAAGAGAGACGCAGAGGAGAAAGATTCAGAAGAGAGACGCAGAGGAGAACGATTCAGAAGAGAGACGCAGAGGAGAACGATTCAGAAGAGAGACGCAGAGGAGAACGATTCAGAGAAGGAGACGCGGAGGTGTAAAATGTAAAGAAAAAAAAATTGTTTAAAAATTAGGAAATGACCGAAAAAATCAAGGTAAAAGGAAAAAGTTGACAAAGAAATAAAAACAAAGTAGTAGTAGTAGTAGTAGGAGGAGGAGGAGGAGATGATGGTGACAATGAATGACAAAACGTAAAGAAGGAGAAGGAGAGTAAGGAGGCGCTGTCCAAGAAGGCTGCAATATTTCAAAGACAGGAATGGCTACAACAAAGAATATCGGTAAAAAAAAAAAATGCAAGGAAGGGCGGTGATTGGGGAAGACCCGAAAAACATAATAAAATGACAAAAAAACTTTGCGTTTTTTTTTTTTTATTTCATTTATTTACAAGGAAATGAAGATGTGGTGGGGGTATTGAGGGGAAAAGGAAAACTACAAAGATGAATATGAAAAAAAAAGAAAGGATGAGAGTGAGGAGGAAGGAATGTTGAAATAAAGCGAAAGGGATGAGAAGAGGGGAAGATGATGAGAATGAGAAAGAAAAAGAGAGAGGAAGAAGATGACGGCGATAAAAAGGAGAAAGATGACGAAAAGGAGGTAGAAGATGTGTAGGAAGAAGAAAGTGAGAAAAAAGGATGAGAAAGAGAGAGGCGGAGAAAAGAAGAGAAAAAAGAGAGGTACAAAGAGGGAACTAAAAAAGGATAAATAAGAGGAAGAAATGAAAAAAAGAGAAATGGGAGGGGGGGATCAAAGAAAGCAAAAATATTAATGACGAATAAGAATAAAAAGAAAAAGAGAAAAGATTAAAGTAAATAGACAAAAAGAAAAGAAGGAAAGAGACGATAAGAAATAGAGATAAAAATAAAAATAAAAAGGAAAGACAAGAAAACCAGACGAATGATAAGATGAAGAGGAAATGAAAGAAAAAAGGAAAAAATAAAAACACGAAAAAGTGAGAACAAAAAAAAAAAGAGTCGGTGAAGAAAGACGAAAAATAAAAGAGAAAAGAAAGAGAAAAGAAAAGACGAAGAAAAAAGATGAAAATAGATAAAAAATAAAAGCAGCAGAAGAAAAAGAAGAAGAAAAAGAAGAAGAAGAAGAAGAACGCGGCGGTGGTGGTCGCTTTTCGACGTGGTTCGCTAGCAGTTGTTTCGGCTAAGACCGATCATCTCTCTCGATGCAATTCACATTATTTGCAGTGAAACGCGTTGTTGCAACGACGAACCAGGGTGGGGGAGGGCAGAGTGGGCTGTGGAAAAGGCGAAGAATAGTCGCTATTGCCAATTCCACTCTGCTACACAAGAAAAACGGGGATCCTTCTAAGCAGCAAGCGCGCCAGCACCGAGCAAGACACACACAAAAAAGGGGAGAGTGACCAGAGACGCCATCGCTTGGTGGTTGCCGTCCATGTTGGTAGAAGATTATTTATTCTGAATTGTGAAGGCTTTCATTTTGCGGATTTTTCCCTCCTTTTTTTAGCAGAAGGGTGTGTGTGTGTGTGTGCTTTATAAGGAACACGGAAGAAAAACAGTGCGAGAATATAATTTACGTTTCTTTGAACAATATTTATATATATCGTATCATTTTTTGTACATATACAAACATTATTGGCTGAAATCCTAAAGAAATCGCAACCGAAACATGTGTGCATATATGTAGCAAATAATTTTTGTATAAATAAATAAAAATTATACAATAATAACGCTCTGCTTGTCATTGAACACTTCTTAACAAACAACGGAATTTCATTAGATTTACATCTAGGAGGCTACAACAATACAATCGTCATATATATCTTTTTTTGTTTTTTTTTTCTATGACACCGAATGGTTCAGGGTTGCTTGACGAAGTTTCATTGACTGAAACAGATGGCTGCTTGTAGCGACCAAATGCAACTGTTTACCTTCGAATAAGTAATAAAAGCATTTTGTTCTTGTTATCGAGCACTATCTAACAATGTTTTAAAAACGAATTTTCGGTCGCCCCTGCGACCCTTTTCAATGTAATAGTTCATGTGCTACATTATGGTTCATTTTCTGAGACCGCTATGGCTCGAAACCAATGGTATCATGATGATTTGATCCGATCGTCTAATGCAATTAATACGGAAGAAATATTCCACTCTATTCGTTACTTAGCAGTGCTACAAGAAAACGACGGTGTGATCCAGAGGATGATGCCGTCTCCATGAACAAAACTTTGAATAATATAGTTATGAATCGATCGACAGATAAAAACTTCGAATTATATAAGAGTGAATAATAACATAAATTTCTCAAAACCGTGCCATGAATAAATAGAAATAAATAGAAAAAAAAAAAAGGTTCTTGGACTTCGGGCCAGGAAAAAATAAATAAAAAATAAAATAAATAAATTAAAATAAACACACACTCGATATGATTTTGGAATCCTAGGTAGGACGACCTCTGGTGTGCTTGCGGTTTTGTAATGAATGAGAAGTTCAGCTAGGATAAAGCATAGACTAGCAAAAGTACAGTGATGAGAATGACCATAAACACCTCCTCCCTAATTTTTGAGTGACCTTGTGCCGAATTTTTTGTTTATTTCTGTTTTGGTTGTAAACTTTCAGAGTGAATAAAAATATATATAGCTCGAAGTGTAGTATCTGTTCTAATGCTGCGTTTAATTCTTATTTTTCATTCCACTTTTTTGGTATTGGTTAATAAAGGAGAAAACCTTCATAACCGATACATTTTTTTTTATTTTTGCTACTAACCAGAGTGCCCCTTCTTCGGGAGCTGGTTAACTAAAATTAAATGAATGTATTTTTGTTTTGGTATTTATTCACTAATAATGTATATTAAATATAATAGGAAATATTTTTTTGATGTAAGTGAGTTAACCTTCTGATGAGAAGCATTTAGTTTTGAAATGCCATGGCCTAGAGAGGTTCTGACTTTCACTTTTCACTTATTAAAATCACCCACATCCTTATTGACATGGCAATGTAACAAAGTTTTAATGTAACTTTAATTATTGCCTCGCTATTTTTCATATATATATATATATATATATATATATATATATATATATATATATATATATATATATGTGTGTGTGTGTGTGTGTGTGCATATATATGTATATATAAATAAAGGAAATAATATTCCGACAAGATGAAAAATGAACAAACCAAGTTATATGTTCATCAACGTTTCGTCTTTATTTCAAGACTAATTCGGAATGATTAAATTGAAGAAAATAAAATAGCAGTACAATATTGGAAAATATGTTTTGAAAAGGATGTCTTTGCTCTATTTAAAAAAAGTCGTTGGCATTTCAAAATGTTTATACCGTTATGATTTTTTTTTATGTAGTGTTTAGATATTTAAAAAGATATGTGTCAACGTGATTGTGTTATATATATATATTACAAGGTAAGCACCTCTTATCAAGTCCCGGAAGCCACTCGGGGATAAGGTTTATTGCGTGTACAGTACGTTAGTATTGGAGATTTGATAAAGTGTCTTACTTCAGGGGGTGGTTCATCAAGAATTTGTTTATGTTGGACTTGAAGACATCCAGGTTGTAGTCAGGTGGGAAACAGGCAAATGGAACGTGTGCGCGCGCGCGTGTGTGTGTGTGTGTGTGTGTGTGTGTGTGTGTGTGTGTGTGTGATGAGAATAAAGGAAATAATATTCCGATGAGATGGAGACATGAAAAAAAGAAATAAATAAAATTATCTTTTCATCAACGTTACGTCTTTATTTCAAGACTACCGCGGAATGATTAAATTGAAGAAAATAAAATACCAGCACAATATTTGAAAATATACTTGTTTTAAAAAAGAGGTCTTTGCTCTATTTCAAAATGAAAAAGTCATTGGCATTTCAAAAATTTTATAACGTTGCGGAGTGAGTGAGATTTATTCTAACGTTATACAGTTGTTTACATATTTAAAAAGATATGATGCAATTTATGTTTTTTTTTGAACAAATATAGTCGATATAATTCAAATGTCAAAATTAAATGAGTGTATTTTAATTTTGGTATTTATTCACTAATTATGGAAATATGTTTGCTGGTGTGAGTGGATAAACTGTGTCTATTTTTTTTTTAATGTGTATTTACTTATTAAAAGCGATAAATTGTAGCAAATTCACTTATAGCAAAGGACCCACCTGTTTTTTTTTTTTTTTTTTTTTTGAGAACTTCAACTGAAGTAAAATTATATAAAATATTTAGTGTAGTCACATAAATTCTTATGAAATAAATATTTTATCGATTTTCAGTATTAATTTCAACAGTTCTCAATACACGAGTCGAGTTATGAAGTAAATTGTGAAAATAAGCCTGACGAGTCGTTACGGGGATGAAATACGGGAAATTCTGTGTATCTGAATTGTCATATCTATTTTTATAACGTACACATACACACACAGATATCACACACACACATATGTGTGTGTATGTATGTGAATATACATACATATGTGTGTGTGTGTATGTATGTGAATATACATACATATATATGTGTGTGTGTGTATGTATGTGAATATACATACATATATATATATGTGTGTGTATATGTATGTGAATATACATACATATATATATGTGTGTGTGTATGTATGTGAATATACATATATATATATGTGTGTGTATGTATGTGAATATACATATATGTGTGTGTGTGTGTATGTGAATATACATACATATATATATATGTGTGTGTGTGTGTGTGTGTATGTATGTGAATATACATATATATATATGTATATATATATATATATATATATATATATATATATATATATATTTGTATATCGATGCCTCCGTTAAGTCTTTAGAGACAATGGATACCTCCTGTATGGGGCAACAGCGCGTGTAACTGAGGCAAGGGTTGCACAATCCTTGACCACGTCTCTCCTGAATCGGCACTGTTTGAGTTCAGTGACAAGGATACGTCCAGAACGACTGGAAACAATGGCGAGATAAGCGGAGAGCACATAAAACACCTGGAAGTCCCAAATGGTCACCCATTTAGTGCTCACTAGGATCAACGTAGCTCAACTTCGGTGATCCAGCAGGAACTGGTGTATGAACATGATTATGCCATATATATATATATATATGTGTGTGTGTGTGTGTGTGTATTATATATATATATATATTATACACACATACACACACTTACGCTAACAGTAGTTACACTGTATTAATTTGAATTTTCATGATATTGTTTCCGTATATAATATTACTGGACAAGATATTTATTTTCAGCCACGCGGACTAAATAATAATTCCCACAGTTTATGCCATTATGGGTTTGAATCTCGCAGTAGATCATTTTTTATAGCGTTCCTGTCGATCATTATTATAAACCTGAACATTTTTTAATAGACGGAAGGCACTTAATACATGTGCTTGACTTCTAATCTTGGCTATAAAATTTATGAAAAGATGACGAGGCTGGCACAGACGGGTACTTGTGTCAATTTACTAGTATACCACACATATAAGTAGGTTATCTCAGAGAATGGAACGGATATCACCCTCTTCAGTGCTCGGCGGACCCGACTCAGGTGCGAGCGTATTCATCTAACGGAGAATATCTCTTTGTGTATGCGTTCATGTAAAAATTATGGCGGCACGTGGGAGAACTACTGGTGGAAGACGGTTATCTAAATTGCGTGTGTCCGTATATTTACGAGGGATGGCGCGGGGGGGGGGGTGGAAGAGAAATATGCAAAGCGGGAAGGGAGTGCAGGACCCCCCCCCCACCGCTGCTAGCAACAAAAATAACGGAGTAGACCATCTTCTGATGAGGTGAGATATGTACACGTCACGTAGTGTTTTTCGGGATGTCCAAAATACGTGTAAATACAATCAATGTCAAATAAAACAATAGTTGGAATAAAGGCGCCAGTTCTATCTCAAAAGAAAACGGATACCTCCTGAAAGGGGAGTTTTCGCAGGGAGTCATATATATATATATATATATATATATATATAGAGAGAGAGAGATAGATAGATAGATAGATAGATGTTATTTGTTTTTGTTTTTGCGATACGTTTTGAATGAATTCAATTATTTACGAAAGTGCATTTTTACCTAAATGCGAGTTGGGAATAATTTTCCCTTTAACAAACTTGGTACCCCCACATGTGGAGCGGCATACATATTGTTTTTGTTTTTAAAATATAATTATTCACTGACACGTGTTTCGTCGTCTACGACTCATCAGAGTGGCTGGATCCAGCGAGATTCGAAATCGGGACCCCGATTAGTGTTGGGACGATTAATCGGAATCGACACTTTTAGGGTATCGGAATCGGAAACATTTTATCGTATTTTCCGATGCCAAAACCGATTCCTTAAATCATCTTTTTTATTGGATTTTGGTTTAAGAAACATCCTCCACTGCTTGTATTAAAATAATAAATATTTATTGATTTAAACTTCTAGTAAGACTCAAATCTGTACACCACTCCCTCACAAGTGTGTTTTTAGGTTTGAGAAAACATAAGCACATTTAAAATGTCTTTTTACAGTAATCGGGACAAAATAACTTTTATAGTTACATATTTAGAGATTTATAAAAATCAAAAGCGGAATCAGTAATCGTAACGGAACCGGGAAAAATATTGGAATCGTCCCATTATATATATATATATATATATATATATATATATACTAGATGTACCCAGCGTGGCTCGGTATGAAATATAACGTTAGATCCCTTTTAAAAAATGGGGGAAAAAACAACAAAAAAGAAAAAAACGGAAAGAAACCGAGACATGTGCATGCGAATATTATGGGGTTTTTTTCTAAACAGTTCAATCCGTGTAAGTACAAAAAAAAAAAAAAAAATACGCGAGCTGAGATCGAAATCAAAACGTCAATACAAGGAATCAAGTATGATAACCATTAAGCCAGCGTGCCACGATCTTTAAAAAGTGTTTTCAAACCTATTTATTCTTAACAAAGAAGCCGTCATGTAAACAATCCAATCATAAAACAGTTGACAAACAGATAAAAATTCGATGACCTACAAGTAACAACTTTTTCAATTTTGACCCTTTTAGTAACACCTTTTCCGGATAAAACCGGTTAAAAGTTTTCCACATGTCTGAATACCTTATATACCAATTTCAAGTCTGTAGATAAAAAATTCGTTGAGTATATAGGTTGAGATTTGTCCACACACACACACACACACACACACACACACACACACACACACACACACACACACTTTTATAGATATAGAAATTTGACGGGAAAGACACCTGAAATAGCCCTGAATCTTTAAGCACGCTCCTAAGAGCAAAATATTCTTAAAACTTCAAATATATACTTTTTTTTTTTAATTTTAATAATATAAATAAAAGTATGGGGAAGACAATGGAAGTGGTCAGTGGCATGTATTCGCTTCTAATTAAATCAGTATCGTATTCGGAAAAAATTGTACACTTCTTCCGACGCCGAAAAATATTCCTTTGTTGTTATTTTTTTTAGTTGAAAACAAAATTTTCAATTGCTGGTACAAATAATCGAATCATGAATATTGATTGATTTTTTAACAGCTAGTAAAATAAACATCTATATATCACTCAATTCAAGTGTATTTTTATGTTTGTGAAAATATATGCGTATATTACGATGACGACCCGAAAAAAGTAATTATTAAAAAAAAAACAAAAAACAAACTATATCCAAATATTTAGAAATTTAAAATCGTAATCGGTAACCGTATTGGAATCGTTTCATCAATAATGGTAAATTTACCAATAATAAAAGGCCATATGAATATTCAGTTTTTTTGTTGTTTTTTTTTTTTGCAGACTGTTATCCTCATCTTCATAGTTGTTGTTGTTGTTTCACAAAGTTTCGGCCAACTCATCCTTTGGCCTTCTTCAGGTGGTTAACCGCAACGGGGTAGGAATGCTGAGTCTTGTAACTGTATCTCCAGAAATTACGACCTTACACTGAGTATTAGTTGGCCAAAACGTGGTGAGACAACTATGGAAGGCAGTAATTACTGGGGATACAGTTATAAGACTTAGAATTAGTACCCCATCGCGGTTAATCCTCTGGCCTTCTTCAGATGATAAGTTGACCGAAGCTTGGTGAAAACAACAACTACAAAGATGAGGATTACAGTGCCCGCAAAAATTAATACTCAAATTATGAAGCCTCATCTCAAAGGGTTCAAAATAAATAAATACATAAATACAAATGAAAAATAAAAAATAAATAAAAATGAACAATAAATAAATAAAAATGAAAAAAAATAAAAATGAAAAATAAATAAATAAAAGTGAAAAATAAATAAATAAAAGTGAAAAATAAAATAAATAAAAGTGAAAAATAAAATAAATAAAAGTGAAAAATAAAAAAAAAATTGAAAAATAAAATAAAAGTGAAAAATAAATAAATAAAAGTGAAAAATAAATAAATAAATAAAAATGAAAAATAAATAAATAAAAGTGAAAAATAAATAAATAAAAAGTGTAAAATAAAATAAAAATGAAAAATAAAATAAAAATGAAAAATAAAATAAATAAAGTGAAAAATAAAATAAATAAAGTGAAAAATAAAATAAATAAAGTGAAAAATAAAATAAATAAAGTGAAAAATAAAATAAATAAATAAAAGTGAAAAAAAAACAATAAATAAATAAAAATGAATAGAATAAATAAATAAAATGAAATATAAAATAAATAAATAAAAATGAAATATAAAATAAATAAAATAAATAAAA
>NC_136525.1:37457956-37510456 GCF_053919585.1 Euprymna scolopes
GGGATCGGGTTTTGCATGCAAAAGTATTTGAAGTATTATATATATATATATATATATATATATATATATATATATATATATATACACACACACACACGAGTCAAATTTTTAAAATGAATTCCAAATACAAAGCATATACAAAGATAATTGTTTACAGAAGTTTCATTGCAGTGTTTATTTGCAGCCAAGTAATGAAACACAGCCATCATCTTGCCAATGATAAGGAAGACAATTAGATAAAGAAAAAAGATCCATTATGGCTTCCTTCCTTTATTTAAAAGTATTAATTATCCAAACCTATTTCAATTCCAAGAAATTCCTAATATTATCGTTAATAGTTATATACGGCCATTTTTACATTGGAAACTTTCGCTACTCCATCTCTAAAGAGCTCCGTTGAAGAAACAAAGAGACAATAAAACGGACAAGGAAAATATTCCCGGTAAAACTTTTGGCCAGGCGAAGGCAAAGGAATTGAGGTGAACAAGACGAGGTCCACAGCAATATAACAAATGATCTGGAAAAAAAAAGAAAGGAAAAGGAGAAATAATGGGGAAATTTCAAGCGAGTGATTTATCCGCCATTGCTGTTCGCCGTTGTTGGATGAAATTTCTTTTGTGTTCGACGCAGCCATTTTTTTTTTTTTTTCAATTTGGATGAAAACGTGCACAGCTTTTGTGGGGAGAAGAATATTTTATGAGTTTTATCAAAAAGGCAGATTATAATTGAACCGGGAAAATTAAGCTGCGTAATAATAAATGGAGTTGGAGTTGTTGAGGAAGGTATTGTGGATGATTATAATAATGAAGAACACAAAGATGATGTTGATGATGATGTTAACGAGGGCAATGACGAAGATGATGATAATGAAGAAAAAAAGGCGATGAAGGCGAAGAAAGCGATGAAGATTGAGAAGCCAATGAAGGTGATGGAAAGACGAAAAAAGTGATGGGGAAGATAGGTGATAAATGGAGTTCGAGCTGTTGAGGAAGATGCTGCTGCTGATGATGATGATAATAATAATAAAGAAAAAAAGATGATGACGATGTGAAAGAGGGTTAAAAAGAAGATGATGTTTATGAAAATTAAGACAAACAAAGTGATGAAGAAGATAAAAAAAGCCGTGGAGAAAATAATGGTGATGAAGGAGATGAAGGCAACGGACTGATCGCTGTTAGTGACTTATGTGAGAACTCCTAGTGAGTAAATAATAATAATAATAATAATAATAATAATAATAATAATAATAATAATAATAATAATAATCGATGTCTCTGTTCAATCTCAAGAGACAATGGGCACAACTGTAAGGGTAGCTGCACGTGTAATTGTGAGGCAAGGGTTACGAAATCTCCAACCACACCTCTCCTGAATCAGCACCGTTGGGGTCCAGTGGCAAGGAGAGACCCAAGACTGACTGGAAACAATGCCGATATAATCAAGGAGCACATACAGCACTCGGAATCCCCCCACCACCACCACCACTAACAACAACAAATATCATAATAATAAGCAAAAAATAAACAATAATAAATGAATAATAAATAATAAGAATAAAAAATACGAAGAATAAATAATAATGATAATAAATGAATAATAAGAAGAAATAAGAAATAATAAGAATTAGAATAATCCGAAGAATAAATTTTAATAATAATAAACAATAATAATAATAATAATAATAGTAAACGAAACAAATACACAAAGCTAGCCAGAGAGTTAAAAGGGATTTGGATGATTAAGAAAATCAAAATAGTACCGATAATAGTAGGAACACTAGGAACAATTCCGAAAAACTTTGAAAAAAGAATGGCAGAAATTGGAATCAGAGGAAGAGCTGCAAAAATACAACGACTAACGATAATGAAAACTGCTGAAATATTAAGAAAAACCCTTGAATGCGGAGAACAATACAAGTATACAATATAATTCCAAAAGCGTTACAGGGAATGAAGAACACTGAAGCTGCATATCAACAAGTTCTACATCCCCATCAGGCATCCCCTCCCATTGTCTCATCACCGCCGCCCAAAAAAAAAAGTGATACGAAAGCGCCAAAAAGGGTTAAGGAGGATGGAAAGATTGAGGACAGAGCGCTGACCAGACCTCTGCTGGACAAGCGCAAAGAGAACTAGGACCTTGGAGAGGCTTAGTGTCACTCAAATTTCAGTATAGACCAATGGCCACTGCCAGCGAGAAATCAATGGTAAGAAGCTGTTGCAATGACGCTAATTTATTTGCAAATGCTATCGAAGGTGAAGAGAGCTGGACGTCAGGAGAGACTTGTTGTCATTCAGCTTCCAGAGAACACCACAGGTTTCCAATCAGATCTTTCATGACTTGTGTGAAAGCTCCATGTGAGCCAATAATAACAAAACAAACAACTAATTACACTTTTTATGTCTACTACCTACATTTAAAATTTCATAAAATTTATCCAATAGTTTTTCAATGGTCACGGATATTTATTTTCATGGGAGGCGGGGGGGGGGAGGAAAGTGCTTCACCTTTTTTGCTATTCCTAAAATTATAATAAAATCAAAACACTATCCCATTGATTACTGTACACACAATAACCCTTATCCCCGAGTGGCCATTGGGCCTTGATAAGTGGTGAACTCCATGTAAAAAAAAAAAAAAGCACGGTTTTATAAACTCTTTATGTTTCTATGTTTCTTTCTATGTTACAAATTTCATCAATGTTTTTTTTTCTAAGAAGACACGAGTTACCTGCCTTTTGCTTTATCAATTTAACTACACATGATAATTTTTTTCGCTCATAGTTTGAAGTGTTGCTTTTCCACAATACAGAAACATTAATAATACGATTAATATTAATCTGAAGCGTAACTCTAAAGAAATGGTGGCACTCGCCTCGGTTGGTACCACAGAATTATCATTATTTAGGAGCATGGTAAGGTCAAGGTAGATAACAACCATAACTCGCCTCGAAACGTGTGTAGCGTAATGGAACCGTGAAAAGAACTATTTCCACTCAAATTTCAGAGAAGACCCCAAGGGGGTTGCTGGCGTGAAATTAATGGTAAACGACTGTTGAGGTAACAGTAATTTTTAAAGGTTATAAAAAGATGTAGAGAGTCCTGGGCGTTGGGGGGGGGGTGACTACGTTATCAGGGTCCCTATAGGGCTTTACGTTGCGAGAGAAACAGTCACATTTACGAGTGATTTTTCTTAGTGGCGATTAGAAATATTAAAACACATATCTTTTAACGATTGTGTTTTTGTTTTGTTCATATTTTTTTTCCCCACGGGTAATTTTACAAAGCTCATTACTGAGTGAAAAATATCTTTTCAATCATTTTTTTTAAATAAAACGAGCAAAGTTAATTTATTTAAATAATAAAAGGTTATTTATAGTTTTGTAAAACAAGGCTTTATGTTGCGAGTTAAACGGTCCCATTTGAGAGTGATTTTCTTTTTTAAGTTGCGAGTAGAAATAATAAAACGTTTGTTTTGACGATTGTTTTTTTTTTCACCGACAATCTTCCAAAGCTGATTCCTTGGTGAAAAATATCCTTTCAATCTTTATTTCTTCTTTATTTTTTTAACAAAACAAGCAAAGTCAAATTATTTAAACAATAAAAAGGTTTAATAAAACTATATATTCTTTTTTAACGAAGGTTGTAAAAAAAAAATATATTTGAAGAAATTTAAAATGTTTATACTTTCAAATTTCAACATAAAATTCGGCGCATATTTAGAATTGCATCTATTTAAAAAAAAAAAAAAGAAAAATCTGTATAATGTACCCGCTCGTCACGCAACAAAGATGTCATATTCCAAAAATCACGTGGGTTTTTTTTTTTTTTTTTTTTTTTTTACAAGGGTGTCACCACGTTTTGGCTTGTAACTTTTCTATTTGTCCAGTAAATAAAAAATAATAATTGTCAAAGGTCAACTTAAGATAACCTTTTCCGTAGAAACCCGCCCTATAATCTGTCTGCGATACTGCAAATCTGGGGTGACTTGTCTCTCAGATCCCAGAGAACACCATTTATTATTAGCCCGTGGTTGGCGTTAAAACTCCTAGCGGGTTACAATAATATTAAGCAAAGACAATCTTCTCAAACAAAAAGGCCTTTTAAAACATCTGCTTGCACAGGCTGGTAATTTGAAATTGATCGCTCGCGCCCCGGGGGTGGGAATGAGTTAATTATTCTGTTCCTCATAATCTTGCTGAGATAAGATAGGCTGAAGCAATACAATAAAACCACTTGCAGATTTAGCGCTGTAATAACAGCCGGTAGCACCCGGGCTAACACATCTGAAAGGGCTTAAGTGCGGCGCGAAAAGAAGACCACACAAGCAGTAAGAAAACAAAACAAAAAAAATTAAATTAGAAAAAAATAAGTTCCACACTGCCTACCAAAATCCAACACCTGTCCCATCGCCGCAATGTTATATTGTAACGTTACCCACATTTACACACGCGTTAACATCTAAATAAATATGGCACTGAAGCACCCCACTTTGTCCAGTTTAGGGGGATTCTGTTTTCCCAACTGCACTGATATGCAGAAGTTCAAGTGTAATGTTAACAAACATCTTTCTACTCATCTCCCTTCATAATGACCCCGCTAATTAAGTCCCTGATAGTAGCCCCCTGCTTCAAAGTGGCACTGTGCCTTGTTTGGGGTGAAAATTGAATAAAAAACAACAAAACAAAACAAAAAAACAAAACAAAAAAAAAACAAAAAAAAACTGGGACCCAACACGTTGCAGCCTCAGTCACAAGGGAGATAGAATAGCTGAAGACTACACGTATCTAAGATCACACACCAGAAACTCTGAGAAAGAGATTAGAAAGGCCATGGCATGGACTGCTTGTAACAAAATGGATAAGATGTTGAAATCCAATCTTGCTCACAAATTCAAAATCCAAGTTTTCCGCGGTCGTATTGAGCCAATCTTACTCTATGGATCTGAAACTTAGACTCTTTCAGCAAAACAACAGCGTCGTTTGGATGGATGTTACACACGTCTTTTGAGAAGAGTACTTAATCTCTCATGGCGAAACCACCCATGCGAGCTTGTCTTTGTTTTATCGCTATTTCCATGGCAGGTGCTCGTCTGAGCTCCAATCCCTCGTCCCCCCTCGCCAATCTTTCACAAGAAACACCCGTCTGGCTGAAACTACTGTCAACAATTTTCCCCACTCTTTATCTGTGCCTAAATCCAAACGTAGATTCCATGAGCAGAGCTTCTTTCTTAGAACTGCACGCCAGTGGAACTCTCTGCCGCTTGCCTGTTTCCCACCTGACTACAACTTGGACGTCTTCAAGTCCAACATAAACAAACTCCTGACAAACCGCCCCCTTAAGTAAGACACTATCAAAACCCCCAATACTAATGATTACTACAATACTATCTCATTGATTACTGTACACGCAATAACCCTTATCCCTGAGTGGCCTTCGGGCCTTGATAAGTGGTGACCTCCATGTAAAAAAAAAAAAAAAAAATATGGGGAATTACCGAGAGTATCAGTTTGTAAAAGACGTGTTCAGTTTGCTGGCCATTGGGCACGTGCCACAAATGAACTTGCCTCATCACTTGTACTGTGCAGGCACCCATCATCTCACAATCGATCACGAAAGTTAATTTTTCCAGATAGGATACAACGAGATAGCTTTACCTCCAAACAGGGCTCTACATTGCATTGCATAATGAAACGCTTTTGGCGATTGTATTTCTTTCACTGACAATCTTCCAAGGTTCACTGCTGCTGAGTGAAAATATCTTTTCAACTTCTTTTTTTTAAATAAAACAAAGTTAAATTATTTAAACAATAAAAGCTTAACAAAACAATATACTCTTTTTTTTTTTTACGAAGGCTGTTTAAAAAATATCTGAAGAAATTAGAATGTTTATAGCTTCAAGTATCAACATAAAATTTGCTGTATATTTAGAATTATACTTATTAAAAAATATACAGAAAGAAATCTTTATGATGTACATACTCGTCATGAAACGAACACGTCATATTCTAAAAATCATGTGGGTTTGGCTAGTAACTTTTCTATTTGGCTAGTAAACGAAAATATTTAGTTGTCAAAGGTCAAGTAAAAATAAATTTGTCCATCTAGCCCTGCCAAGGAAGATCTTTTGGGTGCTATGATAGATAGAGAATACTGGAAGGCTGTAGTGAGTTCTATATCGGCTGAGGCCGCAAGTTGACATCATCTTCTCTAACGTCTCTCCTTGTATAGTCTTTTTTTTTTTTGTCTTTAAATTGACCTCATTCCGCATTTCTCGTGCATTTGTGTTCGCCCTCTGTTACGATATCCCTATGTTCGTTTTATAATTTATTCAACGGAGCATGCTTCAACAAACTTACATTTCGATACACAACACGTGGTATTAGACCTGCGTGAAATACGCCAGTTTCCTCCGAAGGGGTAAGTTTACAAGGAATATGAAATTCATAAGCGATCTCACCAGCCGCCTGTATATCCTGGTGATGGGAAGACAACATACAACGCTTAACATTCCCAAGTGGTCACCCATCTAGTACTGACCAAGCGATATGCTGCTTAACTTCAGTGATTTAACGAGAACTCGTGTTTCAATGCATTATGCAGCACCTATATGCTGTCTATGTAAATGCCCACAACCTACCGTACAATAAGAGCAAATTCTCACCTCACAGTAAAAGTAATAACCGCTGACACCTAGGCTGTGAAATTGGAAAGGGTTTACACGCGATAGGAGAATTAAAATCCACACATGTGTGTGTGTGTTTTTAAGGCGGGGGAGGGGGTTCTACACTGTCTACCAAGCTCCAAACTGTCCCATCACCGCAATGTTGCGTCTCTGTTTTACATTTAATTTAATGGAATGTACTCCGATGAACTTAGTGAATTTGTAACACCCTTAACATAAATACCCTCAACCTACGGTACAATAAGCAAATTCCTCCCCACTTAACTGTAGATGTTCCTGGATGAGGAAAAATGTTCTATTCTAATTGATCAACTTTCATCTAGATGGAAAAAGGGAGGAGAGAAAATAGGGACGGATTATGATAAAAAGGAAATAAGGTGAGTGGAGAAAGGGAAAGAAGGAATCTGAAAAGGCAAAAAAAAGGAAGTAAAGGAGGAAAGAAAGAGAACAGGGGGGGGGAGAAGAAGAGAAGGGGAGAGAAGACAAAAGGGTGACGGGAGAGAAAAGGGGAGGGGAGAGGAAAGGGTAGGGAAGAGAAAGGGGTAGGGAAGAGAAAAGGGGAGGGAAGAGAAAGGGGAGGGAAGAGAAAGGGCGAGGGGAGAGAAAGGGCGAGAGGAGAGAAAGGGCGAGAGGAGAGAAAAGGGCGAGAGGAGAGAAAAGGGCGAGAGGAGAGAAAAGGGCGAGAGGAGAGAAAAGGGCGAGAGGAGAGAAAAGGGGAGGGAAGAGAAAAGGGGAGGGAAGAGAAAAGGGGAGGGAAGAGAAAAGGGGAGGGAAGAGAAAAGGGGAGGGAAGAGAAAAGGGGAGGGAAGAGAAAAGGGGAGGGAAGAGAAAAGGGGAGGGAAGAGGAAAGGGGAGGGAAGAGGAAAGGGGAGGGAAGAGGAAAGGGGAGGGAAGAGGAAAGGGGAGGGAAGAGGAAAGGGGAGGGAAGAGGAAAGGGGAGGGAAGAGGAAAGGGGAGGGAAGAGGAAAGGGGAGGGAAGAGGAAAGGGGAGGGAAGAGAAAGGCGAGGGGAGAGAAGGGCGAGGGGAGAGAAGGGCGAGGGGAGAGAAAGGGCGAGGGGAGAGAAAGGGCGAGGGGAGAGAAAGGGCGAGGGGAGAGAAAGGGCGAGGGGAGAGAAAGGGCGAGGGGAGAGAAAGGGCGAGGGGAGAGAAAGGGCGAGAGGAGAGAAAGGGCGAGAGGAGAGAAAGGGCGAGAGGAGAGAAAAGGGCGAGGGGAGAGAAAAGGGGAGGGGAGAGGAAAGGGGAGGGGAGAGGAAAGGGGAGGGGAGAGGAAAGGGGAGGGAAGAGAAAGGCGAGGGAAGAGAAAGGCGAGGGAAGAGAAAGGCGAGGGAAGAGAAAGGCGAGGGAAGAGAAAGGCGAGGGAAGAGAAAGGCGAGGGAAGAGAAAGGCGAGGGAAGAGAAAGGCGAGGGAAGAGAAAGGCGAGGGAAGAGAAAGGGCGAGGGAAGAGAAAGGGGGAGGGAAGAGAAAGGGGGAGGGAAGAGAAAGGGGGAGGGAAGAGAAAGGGGGAGGGAAGAGAAAGGCGAGGGGAGAAAGGGGGAGGGAAGAGAAAGGGGGAGGGAAGAGAAAGGGGAGGGAAGAGAAAGGGGGAGGGAAGAGAAAGGGGGAGGGAAGAGAAAGGGGGAGGGAAGAGAAAGGGGGAGGGAAGAGAAAGGGGGAGGGAAGAGAAAGGGGGAGGGAAGAGAAAGGGGGAGGGAAGAGAAAGGGGGAGGGAAGAGAAAGGGGGAGGGAAGGGCAAAAGAGGAAGGGAAGGGAGAAAGAGGAAGGGAAGGGAAAGGAGGGAGGGAAGGGAAAGGAGGGAGGGAAGGGAAAGGAGGGAGGGAAGGGAAAGGAGGGAGGGAAGAGAAATAGGGGAAGGAAGGGAAATGGGGGAGAGAAGGGAAAGGGGGGAGGGAAGACAAAAGGCGATAAGAAAGAAGGAAGAGAGATAGAGGAAGGAAAGAGAATGAGAATAGAAAGAGAAAAGGAAAAAATAAAATAAGAAAGAGAAATGCGAAAAGAAAAGAGGAAAAAAATAAAAAGAAAGAAAAAGAAAAATTCCTTTCACATAAGCCATATATATATATATATATATATATATATATATATATGTGTGTGTGTGTGTGTGTGTGTGTGAGTGTGTCTACGCGTGTGTGAACCAAGATCATGATGACATCTGCTTAAAAAGGTCACAGAAGGTCAACTGCAGAGAAGCTCTTAAAAACCAGTCACAGAGTCCTTGTTTCAATTTACAGCCATTAAATTACAGCCATTAAATTACAGCCATTAAATTGGAAGCGAATGACGGAAAAAGCGGGGAGGGGGGGGGTTGCAACTCCAACTCCTCCAGCCACCAAACGGCAGCGTAACGCGTTAAAAACTTACGTATTCTTTCGTTTTTCTTTCGGTGACCCCCTCCTCCCACACCCCATCCGTCTTTAAAACATTAAAAAAAAAAATACATCAAAAGTGTCTAGTCTAGAGAATGCAAGAACACCGCACAAACATAAAAAAAAAAACTGTCCATCGTAATTTGGACTTTAAGCAACTGATACTAAAACGAGAGCACAAAGAGAGTATATACGTCCGCTACAACTCCAAAAAGATTTATCAGAATAGTCAACATTCAAAGAATAGATATACAATTTTTTATAGCATGGACCGGAATGTTCGTCATATTTGTGTGTGTGTGTGTGTGAGTGAGTGAGTGAGTGAGTGAGAGAGAGTGAGAGAGAAGGGGCAGAAAGAGGGGGAAAGAAACGAAAACAAAGAGAAGAGGAAGATGGGGAAAAAGGAGATAAATTTGATGGATAAAGAAAGAAAGAGGAGAGAGAGAGGAGAAATAGAGATAAGGAAAGAGGGTTGGGAAAGAGAGACAGAGGGAAATAGAGAAAAGGAGAAAAGATAAAGGGGTAAGAGAGAGAAGGAGAAAGATTATATATAACTACAAACACTAGTGTTTCATCCTTTCGGAAATCATCAGTTTAGGATGTCACGATTAACGCCGGTCGAGGGATTCAAACCCGGCAACAAAACCATTAGCAAGGACCAAATCTATTCGGCTAGAAATATCGTGGAAACGTTAACATTTATTTTTAAAATGTTTTAAACGTCTGTCATAGTGATCTAATCATTATATGATCTGCGCATAAGAGCTAAATGGACTGACTTTATTTCAACTAAAAGTGCCCCCCACAAAAAAAACAAAAAAAAACGAGTTTCTTAAATGGGCTGACATAATTATTTACTATAATAATTATTAAATACCTACATGTACATATATTTTTTATGTTCAGAAAGTTTAGGTGAGATTTGGACCTTAACACATCGTGCCCTCATGATTTGATCACAATCTAAATTGGATGAAAAACTAAAAATGATTACTAATACTTTGCCCAATAATGGTACACTCTTGGTGTGATTAATTCCGCCATAAAAAGGAAAATAAATATTTTTTCACAAATAAAATCTAAGATGGCGGCTAAATGTCCAATTTACATTCATTTACATTGGTTAGGGATAATAAGTGAAAAATTCGCCAAACAAATTAGCTCAGCTGTGGAACATTGCTATTTTGCCTCCAATGTACGTGTGGGGGGTGCGACAAAACCATTATTGCCATCCTCTCGAAAGGATGTTCTGCCCCCCCCATCGTATGAATAATGTCATTTATCAATTTAAATGTAGTTGCAGTGCCAACTACGTGGACAGAACAACCCTCGGGTTAGATGTTCACGTCCAACAACACGTACCTATTAAAATCCAGAATGGAATCTACCAACCAACGGACATTTTGAGCATACGTATGGTTCCGCTATAACGGACCATTTGCTTAAACCCCCGCAATGTGCAATGAATTTCAGCAGTGACTCATTTTCTATCCCGAATCACAATTACTCGTTATTTGATTTGACGGTCTTGGAGACTATTCACGTCCGGTTAATGAGACCTTCTCTATCTGTAAGCAGAATGATTGTCTTTTAGGTTTGGACGTGATTTGTCTCCCCATATAATAACGATAGATTTATTTTAGTCGTTCCTCTCATTATCCCCCCACCCACCGATAATTTTATTTTATTTCAGTCGCTCCCTACTTTTAAATTCGTTTCCCTGTAGTAATAAAAAAAAAACTCGATTTGGCCTTTGAAAAGAGAGGGCGAAACCTGGTCGGCCGACTTTTCCCCATTATCTATTTTTTTTCTCAGTCCTTTTTACCATGGATACAAAAAACGTCAGTCTTCCCTTTTTAATATATATATATATATATATATATATATATATATATATATATATATATATATATATAGCACCCGTCGTTGACTGGGTTCCAAAACAGCCTACAAAAAATGGACTCTGATTTATGAAAGTATGATAGGTTATGAAAAGGAAGGGTTGTAAAGAGATAACTTTGAATTTGGGGGTATCAAAACCAAAGCAAAATATGATGAAAGTAAAAATAAAATAGATAAACCCCATAATTTATTATACCATACCTGTTCACACTGAAACACTTATCACAATGTTCTGTGGATCTATATTAAAAAACCTTGTTAAACTTTGTGACATATTTCCATTCTATGGAGGTCAGGTGCGAACGAACACCCAATAATTTTATTATACCATATTTCTTCAAACTTAAACATAATTATCAAAGTATACTTACGCAGATAGATATGAAAAGTCTTTATTAAAGTTTGTGCCGATTTCCATTCTATGGAGGCCAGGCGCAAACGCAGACCCCACAATTTTATTATACCATCCCTATTTAAGTTAAAACATACTTATTAAAGTATTCTTATGTACATCTATATCAAAAACACTTGTAAACGTTTTCATTTAATTTTTAAATTTTTTATTTCCATACATTGTGGACCAGGCGCGAACGCAGACCCCACAATTTTAATGAACCACCGTTCTGCAGGATCAAACATACCCATTCCTGTGTCTCGATACATCTTCTATCATTATATGCAATCAGTTTTTTTAAAATAGTCAACCATATAGGAGCCTATTCGTGACCAGATACACACACACAGCTTTATATATATATATATATATATATATATATATATATATATATATATATATATATATATATATATGTGTGTGTGTGTGTGTGTGTGTGTGTGCGTGCATTATGGAAAACTTTAGCTATCTAATCCGGTAAGTTTTAAATTCGAATACACTAAGATTTTATGTAGATTCTCTATCCTTTCTTTCTATAGGGAACATACACACACACACATATATATATATATATATAAAACATTGATATCACTACTATAGATTAGATACACTATGATAAGCGATAGATAATCGGCCCTATAATAACAACTTATTAATCTACATGCATTAAAGTATAATATTTTAACACGTTTTACGACTGGGCAACGCCGGATTGCACGATAGCTTATACATACATATATTTAAAAACAATATCTATACCGCTCCCCATGTGGGGGTATCAAATTGGTTAAAGGGAAAATTATTCCCAACTCGCATTTAGGTAAAAATGTACTCTCGTATAAATAGTCGAATTCATTCAAAACGTATCCTAAAAACAAAAACCAAAAAATAACATCTACGTAAATCGCGATATATCCAAGCAGTCGCGCGAGATTGAAGTTTAGGCTTCTTTACACGGAGTCCCGATTTCGAATCTCGCTAGATTCAGCTGTAAACGACGAAACACGTGTCAGTGGATAAGTATATTTTAAAAACAATATGTAAAAAAGGATTCGGATATTCACATTTAAAACTAATGACGCTGGATTTTAAAATAAATCACAGCTGAAACATGTCTGCACATATGTAGCCAATAATGTTTGAAACAAACAGAAAACTATCCAATTATATAGGCGAGTTTGTGTGTGTTTGTGTCTGTGTACAAGGATTAAGATATCGAATTGATCTCCTAGAGCCTTCCACCATCTTAGATCCTCCAGAAAAGTGTAAAATATGCCAATGCGATAAATACACTTAAAGACCCATCCCAACCCCCATCACCAGCACCACACCATTTGTTGTCATATAAAATTTCAAACAAAATTATTTGACGTTCGCCGATGGCACCGTATTCGAAATCTCAAATATAAGCTGATCTCTCCTCGGAAATAAGGGAAATCCTAACGTATCAGTGGATGGATCTATTCCTTCCCTGTCACGTCTCCAATATCAATCCCGGTTCTTTCGCTCTTTAGCAGATATTAGTCGAGACCGCAAACCCTCCTCCCTCACTCGTGTATTCACCCAGCTACTCCCTGACAACGTTGTGTTTTTTCCTTTCTCTCTCTTCAAAAATTTTTTTTTATTATTTTTACCTTCCCCTGCCTTTCCTAAAATCTCTCTCTTTTTCTCGCTCTCTCTCTCTCTCGCTCTCTGGTTGCGAGAGATCTACCTGCCTGTGTGTTCCGTTTCGAAGAGGGATTATAGCCTACCTGCGGGGCTAAGCCGGTCTTATCAACCTCGTTGTGAATAGATAATTTACCTAAGAGGCTTTCTCGTAAACAACGCAATCACAATTTAGACAGGAGACGTCAGAAATTAAAAATAAGAAAAAGTAAATAATAATAGGAAGAAAAGGGAGAAGATGAAGAAAAAAGATGAAGATGAAGGAGTAGACAAAAAAGAAGAAGGTGAAGATGGTGAAGATAAAAGAAGATGGTGAAGATGAAGGAGACGAAGGAGTAGAAGATGGAGACGAAGGAGTAGAAGATGGAGACGAAGGAGAAGAAGATGGAGACGAAGGAGAAGAAGATGGAGACGAAGGAGAAGAAGATGGAGAAGAAGGAGAAGAAGATGGAGACGAAGGAGAAGAAGATGGAGACGAAGGAGAAGAAGATGGAGACGAAGGAGAAGAAGATGGAGACGAAGGAGAAGAAGATGGAGACGAAGGAGAAGAAGATGGAGACGAAGGAGTAGAAGATGGAGACGAAGGAGTAGAAGATGGAGACGAAGGAGAAGAAGATGGAGACGAAGGAGAAGAAGATGGAGACGAAGGAGAAGAAGATGGAGACGAAGGAGAAGAAGATGGAGACGAAGGAGAAGAAGATGGAGACGAAGGAGAAGAAGATGGAGACGAAGGAGAAGAAGATGGAGACGAAGGAGAAGAAGATGGAGACGAAGGAGTAGAAGATGGAGACGAAGGAGTAGAAGATGGAGACGAAGGAGTAGAAGATGGAGACGAAGGAGAAGAAGATGGAGACGAAGGAGAAGAAGATGGAGACGAAGGAGAAGAAGATGGAGACGAAGGAGAAGAAGATGGAGACGAAGGAGAAGAAGATGGAGACGAAGGAGAAGAAGATGGAGACGAAGGAGTAGAAGATGGAGACGAAGGAGTAGAAGATGGAGACGAAGGAGTAGAAGATGGAGACGAAGGAGAAGAAGATGGAGACGAAGGAGAAGAAGATGGAGACGAAGGAGAAGAAGATGGAGACGAAGGAGAAGAAGATGAGACGAAGGAGAAGAAGATGGAGACGAAGGAGAAGAAGATGGAGACGAAGGAGAAGAAGATGGAGACGAAGGAGTAGAAGATGGAGACGAAGGAGAAGAAGATGGAGACGAAGGAGAAGAAGATGGAGACGAAGGAGAAGAAGATGGAGACGGAGGAGAAGAAGATGGAGACGAAGGAGAAGATGGAGACGAAGAAAAAGATGAAGTGTGGAAAAAAAGAAAAAAGGTTGGAATGCAGTGTAAAATGGTACGAGCATGTTGCAAAACGGGTGTTAGAGACTGACAATGTGAAATTGTGGATATGAACCTCCAACGTGAAATGTGATTGAAGCAAAGAAACCAGATTTAATCTTTTTAGAAAAGGAACACGAGGCTGATGTGTATGTGGAGTTAAAAAAAAAGTTTTAAAAATACCAAGACTTGAAATGGGAGATAAAAAGATTATGAAAATTGAAAGTAGAATTTGTATCTATTGTGATGGAAGCCCTGGGGAGTGTGACAAAATTGTGATCCTTTGAAATGTTGGAGTACTTTAGAAGACTACCTTGTTGAGAACCGCCAGAATCTTACTAGATGTCTGAGAAAATCGGATGCTAATAGCTTATGGACATTTATGATCCGCCTATCAGCATAAAATCGGCGATAATAACATGTAACGTTATAACGAGACCCAACAGGTTGTAGTCTCAGTCGCAAAGTAGACAAAGAATAGAAAAAAACTTCAACTAGTTTTTTCTTTTTGTTGTACAACGCCATTTCCTCATTCTCCCGCCACGCGTAACTCCTTGTTACCGCTGTTACGTCTCTCACGTTATCATCTTTTTCGGATGTCCTCTCTTCTTTTTAACGTGACGTCATTTCGTTCACGGCTCGATATTCGCATACAGCCGTCCGCGCTATATTATGAACAGCCAGACACAAAACGTGACAAACTGAAATAACCGAATCGAAGAAAATCCCGACATATACAGAGCTAGATTATACGCTCCCCTTACCCCTATACCCGCCCCGACAGAAACGGGTGGCCAAGGGAGGGGGAGGGAAATATAATTCTAACACGATCCGATTCCCTGTCAAACGACAAACTTCTTAATCCTCTCAGGAACGGATCTAGGATTTTAAAATCAGTATGTTCGGAATCAGTTAATATCAGGAGTCGGAGTCGAAAGATGTAAAGCTCGACTCCGACAATTCTAAAAACTTCAGTCTAAGAGAATTCCAAAATATCTCTGACTCCTTAATTGAAAATCATCGAGTATTCAGTGTTGTCTATTAATTCTTCAGAGTTGAAAACATCCGATTTTGATATTTATTTTATTTACTTCCTTATCTCCATCTTCATCGTTGTTGTTTCACAACGTTGTTTCACGACGTTTCACGGCTTTGGGTAAAAATGATAAATTGGCGAAAAACATGTTTAGACGACAACTATGGAAGGCAGTAATTACTGAGGATACACTTAAGAGACTCAGCATTCCTGTATCGTCACGTTTTACCACCTGACGAAGACCAATGTCGAAACGTTGTCAAACAACAACTATAAAGATGAGGATAACTGTCCGCAAATAAATAAATAAATATACAAATTACTCATCTCAAAGGATTCCAATAATAAAATAATATCTGACTCCGAAAATTTGTGCGACTACAGTTGCTTGCATTCTTACAACAATTAGCATTCTTACGACCAAAACTCCTGGTATCTTTGCAACCACGACCCTGGCATCCTTGGGACCACGACCCGGGCATTATTACAACCACGACTCCGGCATTGTTATGATCACGACCCTTGCATTATTACGACCATAGCTCTGGCATCATCGCGACCACGACCCTGGTATTATCACGATCACAACCCCAGTATTGTTACGAATACAACCCTGGCATCCTCGGAACCAGGACCCCGGCATTGGTACGACCACGTAAGCCCTGGGGAGTGAAACAAAAGGATTTGACAAGGAGATTGAGAAAATTGCGATCCTTTGCAATGTTGGAATACTTTAGAAGACTACCTTGTTGGTATCCGTCAGAATCTTATTAGATGCCTGAGAAAATGACATGTTGATAGCTTATGGACATTTATGATCCGCTTATCAGCATAAAATCGGCAATAACATGTAACGTTACAATGAGACCCAACATGTTGTAGTCTCAGTCGCAAAGTAGACAAGGAACAGAAAAAAAAAATCCGTCTTTTTTTTTTTTTTTTTTTTTTTGTACAACGGCATTTCCTAATTTTCCCGCCACGCGATTCAGATTCTAAAATCTAGCAACATAGAATTTCGTTACGAGGAGTAAAATATTGTACGACATAATTTAACTCAGAATATCCATTTATATTATTACTCTATCTCGAATATCGAGCTATCTTTATCTGCTTGGGATTGTCTTATAAATATTAATACAAATGTTTATTTCCACTTTATCGTTACAGTCGTGTATAATCTGTAATCTTGCGGTATTTCATAAATATGTTTTCATTTTCTTGCACCGGCTGCTGTAGATGTGCTGAGAAGTATTTGCCATCATTTTTGTTAGGGAGGCATTTCTCACAGGGTTCATGAGATTTCTGATTTTCATTCACCGGCAAAAAAAGTAGGCAGACGGATTCCAGACGGACGGGAATCATTACAATTACAGGAAATATTATCCGAACACTTTCCGTCTTTAACAGAGATAACATTCGTAATAAGTATTTAAAAAAAAACCAGGTGTGTGTATATATATATATATATATATATATATATATATATATATATATATATATATAAGATTTCATGTTGTTTTTTTTGCGACATTAACAGCTTCGAAAGGTTTTTATTTATTTCGCTACCTTAGCGTTTATATATATATATATATATATATATATATATATATATATATATATGTGTGTGTGTGTGTGTGTGTGTGTGTGTGTGAATGAGTCGTCCCTTATTATTTTCTATTATTATTATTAAATATTATTACGCGCATAAAATGTACACCCATGGACATGCATGTTTTTAACCTTTAGCCGTCATTAGCATGAGTTAGAATCGAACTCATGACTTCAGTATTCGCAGTCTGATAGTCTAACGGTGAGTTACGATGAGTGCATAGTTTATATATATATATATATATATATATATATATATATATATATATATATATATTACACAGCCAAACAACGTCGCATCCCACTGATTTGGCAGATGCTGCAATCAAAGACCATTGTCCTTGTGGCAATGAGTTTCTGGTCCATGTAGGAGCAACCCTATATACCAAGAGGCTCTCACTATTCAGCTCCCATTTCCCACCTCTCGGGAGCTGGTCCCCTTTTCCCTTCCCCCTCCCCTCTCTCCACATTAAAAAACAGCCTCATGCCTAATTTGCTCTCGTGGAGAAGCAAATAAACACAGTCCACTAGAGCCATACAGTCAACGAACCGGAAGTCCAAAACTCTTTGACTTCCGGTTCGTTGACTGTATAGCTCTTGTGGGCTTCGACGTTGTTTGGCTGTGGAATTTATTACGAGAATCTCTCACATTCTAAAAATCATTATATTATTAAAATTTATGACGTGAAATGATTAAGATTCAAATCCAAAAATTTTTTTTATTGTTATACGTAAGACAAAGAATACATGTCATTTAGTATATCTCCTTAACCTATAGGTTTTCAATTTCTACCATCTCCTCAGAGGAGAAAATCTTAGCAAATATTATAATGGTTTACACCTAATTCGCTAACAAACAATAAACATAGAGAATTATAATTAAAAGTTTTTAAAAATATCATAGAGAAAGGGAAAAGAATATTGAGTTTAATATCCAAGTTGCATGGTAAAATCCGAAGTGAAAATCCTTGGTAGCAGTGACGTAATCGGATCCAATCTGTATTTTGAATAATCCATGGCACAGGGTTTCTACACCAGTAGATCTATTGTATTCTATTTATTCTAAAGTGTGTGTATATATATATATATATATATATATATATATATATACTAGCAGGTCACCCGGTGTTTCCCAATCATAAAATTCACGTAAATGTAATTTAATTTATGCAAATTTCGTATTTATTATTATAGAGTCAATTCTCTAATGATTATTATATTGTACCCAATATATACTAGTGATTTTAAAAATAAAAAAATAAAATATGACATGGGTGCCATCAGCTAGAATCGAAACTAAAACACGGCGATCCAGCCTTATTCTTTACTATTTATATTATGTCCTTACGCATAAAAAACGTACAAAACGTATATTGACGCATGCGTAGAAGCAACATGTTTAGTCAATTTATGACTGCCAAGTTCCAATTTTTTTTTTTTCAATTTTAGTCCCTTAGCAGCTATTTTTATCGGATTTAAAGCCAAATCGAATTTGTTCCACGGATTCAAATCCCATATATCAAGTTTCAAGACCAAATATTGAATGAAGAGTTTGGTAGAGACATTCCTCAGACTAGAATACTTTTAATATATATATATATATATATATATATATATATATGTGTGTGTGTATTTTCTCACGTGCATATAACAAAAATCAATGTGTTTCTATATATTACAATGATAAGAATTTCACTAGTGGGCCGGGAGACCCCGATTGAATTCTCAGTTGAGTCATAGCAAAGATATATAAAAAAAATGGGGTTCTTTTCCAATACGTGCTCTATCGAATAGTTTCTAATCCAACATGTGATATACCCAATGATCCTAACAACGTGGTAAGGTTGGGGTTATGGTTAATGGGAATTCACATGGATGGACCTCACGAAATCATAAATGGAAGAATGAAGTTCGCGAGCAAACGCGCGTCCGCGCGCGCGCACGCACGCACACACACTCTCTCTCTCTCTCTCTCTCTCTCTTCCATTTGTTTTCATTTCACAAGTTGCTGATGATTTGATTGGACTCTAATGGTACGTCTCAAATAGTAATATTTTTAAACTAAATAATTTGTATTTTATCTCTCATATTTTGGCGATCGAGCGCGTTATTGATTTCTTGTCAGCATATTCCAATGCTATATATATATATATATATATGCGCGCGCGCGTGTGCGTGTGTGTGTGTATGTGTGTGTATATATATATGTATGTATGTATGTATGTATGTATGTGCATACGTGCGTGTTTGAACGAGAACAAGAATGGGATGGGTAGAGAGACACCTTGGCGGCATCATAAATTCTATTGAAATATGCCAAATTAATACAACTACCCCTCCGTTCTCAACCTCTCAGACACAGTTACCCGGGGTGTACATGACAGGCTATGCTGATAGTGGGGTAGGGGATTGCAACAGTAAAAGGGATGAATTCCATATGGTGAGAAATTCTGTGACACCAACTGGGGGTCAACATTGGGGAATTTGGAAGAGAAGCGTATGGAGGGGGGCGAAAATCTTAATAATTTACAGTTACAATGTGCGTTTACTATCTACTCGTGGGTTAAACTGTCTAGTAAATAAGGTTATGGTTGTCATTTAGCGAAAAGCATTCCAACAATGAATAGAGCTCTATCGGAAGTCAGTAATGTAAACAAATATAAAACAATGTCACTTTTCTGGAGAACTCGATTTCTCTAGACTTTTTAACCCGTTAAAAATGGGCAAAGGTTATAGCTCGTGGAGTACTTTATGCCAAACTTCTAGAATAAATGTGGTATTGTGGGAACTAATCACTATTAATCCCTAACTGCGCATCTAATAGATACCATAATACTTAGTTTGCTGTACCTCGTCATAGCAAAGCTCTATTCAAAATTTCAGCCAGATTGGCTTAGTATTTTCTGAGAAAAAGTGCAACTTAAATACTAATTCTTATTAATTACTAGCTGTGCATAGAATAGATACCATAATGCTTAATTCGTTACACCTTACGACAAATTTGAATAAAATTTAAACTAGATCGGCTCAGTAGTTTCTGAGAAAACTTCTAGAGTAAATGTGGTATTGTGGCGATTAATTCCTATTAATCCCTGAATGTGCAGAGAAGACACCATAATACTTACTTTGATGCATTTCATCATAATAAAAATCCATACAAGATTTCAACCAGATCGACCCGTTAGTTTCTGAAAAAAACGTGGATCAGACATACAGACAAGGCAAAATCTAATACAATGTGTGTGAGAAAAGGTCGTGACCATTCTTTCACCTCGGAAACATTTCTTACATGTTTACATCCAGATCTAGCAATCAATTTCAAACTTTACACGAACACACACACAAAACACAAAACGCTTTATATGTCAACCGAAACCACTCATAAACGAAATAACGCAAATTAAATCAGAAATCTCTCAGCTGACAAATTCGTTTTGACGCAGCTAAGCCATTTCCTTGCTATCAATGTGCTCAAATCCTTCGAAGGTCCCACCTGTCCGCCAATACGGGCTTCCTCACAAGTTGCGGCTGCAATACTCAGCGACAGGGCAGCCATCTTTAAATGCAGAGGCCAGAGCCAAATTACCAAAGCATTCTATTCTCTGCTGGGCATGTTTTTTTTTTCCACAAATAAATCTCACAAGGTAAATACCAAAGTGACATTTTTCATAAACCGCAACTTCTCCAAAAAATATCCATATTCGACGGAATTTAGCGAATCAGCAAATCAGAAAATAAATGAATACGAAAGTTTGGCTTGGTGGTTTCGCTTTGCGGCATATCAACATTTTTTTTAGTTATTTAACCCTTTATGACCTGGTTTAACTAATTCGTTCACTAGTAAATAAACGAATATAATGTCATTGTAGGCCTGTGCCCTACTGAGACACGGTTTCCTTTTCACTTTGCACCTGCCCTAAAAACCTTCTCTACACGTCATTGATTTTAAACTTAAAGTAAAATTAAAATCTATATATCGTTCCCACGAGTGTGCTTTTACGTTTTTTGACAATATTACATAGGTTCCTCATGCAATCATACCCACCTCCCCAAAAAAAGCAACTCTATATTTAGAAATTTAGAATAATCCAAATCGGTAATTGTATCGGCCATGTTTTTTTTTTATTGTTGTTTTTTCTTTGTCCTAATCAACTTAAACGTTTTCAAGAAAACATTTTTTTTTATTATTCAAAAAAGCTAAGTGACCAACGGTCTTAAGAGAGCTTAAAAGTATTTAATACTGTACTGAGATTAGTGTCAAATGACATGGAGGTGCATGGTTAAGGCTTTACCACGACCTCTGTAAAGTAGGCCTGTCCAAAGACGTCTAAGTTATCTGTTGACGTCAGAGGTGTTGGTACCAAGTCACACCAAAGTATATAAAGCATCCGTTTCAAAAAGAATGGTTACACACTATTTGTAGACCTATAAGGGCAGTAATTCATCTCTTAATCTAATCTCCAATCTATTAATTGTTCGCTGTTTATAAAAAGGAATACTGCTTGCTTTGTTGATAAATCGGCATTGCTTGACATTGTATATATACTAACAAACCGACCAGCGTTGCTCGGTCGTAAAATACGCATACATATATATTTTTTTTAATGCAGAATCCTTATTCATTATCAACAGAAATACCATAGGTATTAAACATAACGCTAAATTCTTTAAAAAAAAAATGAAGAAAAAAACGGAAAGAACCTGAGACATGTACGTGCCAGTATTCGGTTTTTCTAAACAGTTCACTTCTTGTAAGTAAAAAAATACTCGAACTGAGATCGAAACCAGAACCTAAAGACAATGAATCAAGTAAGATAACCATTTGGCCAGCTAACACGATCTTTATAAAGTGTTTTCAAACTTACTTATTCTTAACATAAATAATTTGTCACGTGGACGATTCACGCATGCGCATTCGTGAAACAGTTAAGAAACAGATCAAATTCCGATGCCCCCCCTCCCCCACGTAGCAATTTTTCAGTTTTGACCACCTATCAGCGCTTTCCTTCGGATGAAAACTGATTAAGTTTTCCACATGTCTGAATATCCTATATACCAAATTTCAAGTCTGTAGACCAAAATTTCGTTGAGGACATAGATTGAGAACTGTCTTTACGCACACACGTTTTCACTTTTATAGATATATAGATAAATGTGTAAAAAACAAACTGTTTCCACAATTAAACGAATAAATGAATTTAAGTATTAAAAATTAATGCGATGTTTGGTTTACATTTAACGCAAAAATAAAACTTTTTTTTTTTTAATTAATTATTGTTTTTTTATTTTTTTTTATTAATATTGAATACATTTCAGTTTCAGAAAAATCGTGTTTCGTACATTTTTTAATGCATTTAAAAAAATTTCCAAATGCGTTTTTGAAACCTCTCATTCATTATCGGCAATCTGTTTGATGGATCTGACTTGTTTACCACATGCATGACGTGTTTTTCAGTGAACAGGCCTGCTTTACAAAGGTCGTGACGACGCTATCCTTATCCACTTGCAAGAGGCCAACGATTCATACCCTCACAATATACATCGACTAAATCATGTACAGCCCCCCCGACTATTTCTTCCTATTAGTGATGAGATGATTTCATTATTTTTCCCGATTCCGATACAATTGCCGATTATGATTCCAAGTCTTTATAAATCTCTAAATATTTAACTATAAAATGGTTATTTTGTCCAGATTGCTGTAAAATCACATCTTAAATGTGCATATATTTTCTCAAACATAAAAACACAATTGTGTGTGTGTGTGGGGGGGCGGAGACTATAGATTATAGTTTTACTGGAAATTTAAAATTAATAGACACTTATTTTATTAATCCTACCAACAATTAAAATTTTTCTTAAACCAAAATCAAATTAGAAAAGATAATTAAAGGAATCGTTTTGGCATCGGAAACTAGGCATAAATTTTTCCGATTCCGATACCCCAGAAAGTTACGATTTTTTTTCGATTCTGATTGATCGTCCCAACATTACTTCCTATCTTTTTTTTTTTTTTTTTTTTTTTTTTTACTCCTGAGTGTTCCTGGTTTCCATCAGGTCTCGCTATCCCTCCCGCATCTCATACTCGCGATGTCTGTTTACTTTTAATGCACTATTGAATAAATCAATATAAATCGTGTTCCTTACGTTTCTCTTTTGAAATACAATTTTTTAAAAGTTTTCTAATGTTTTCTTTGAAAAGCTCCCATTAATTATCGAGAGTCTGTTCGACGTATCTTGCTTTCTTATCACGTGCATGATTTTGTGTGTGTGTGTGTGTGTGTGTGTGTGTGTGTGTGTGTGTGTGTGTGCGAACAGGCCTGCTTTACAAACGTCATGACTCTACCCCCTCCCATCCTATTACGCACAATAGGCAGATCAGATGTCATTTTGATTATTACAATCAATGATTATTCAAATCTAATTTCCAGGTAAGACTCCTGGCCCAATCGCTCCCACAACAGGTTTTTGATTGGTGGTGAACGTTGTTGGGACACCAAAGCATGTCAAAACCTTAGCCTTTTTAAGTGGACATTGTAATTAATCCCTCTATGGTCGGCTTACCAACAGCTCCCTAGCTTCTCCTCGTGCAGTCTTCAGCCCTTTATAATCATCTCCCTTCTATTATGCCGAGTAGCTTTAATTTTGCTGTAATAAGTTCAGACTTGTTTAAAAAAAGAAAAAAAAAAAGAAAAAAGACAATTAACCTGTTTTGTAAGCAGCGGGCTTTCGCAAAATATCAACGCTAGAAATAGTCCAATGCAGTTTAATTGGCCAGATAACATATAAAATTATCTTGTAGGATTTGAAAAGTTGAACCTAAATAGTATTTAAGCTGACATATCAATGTGATTCTTACTAGCCAATTTTCTTTTCTTTATTACGGTACCATGTTATTAGCAAAGCAAGATTCTTCCTTGAGAAGAAGTGAATCTTCTAGGTTACCAATATCGTAAAAATATTAATAAATTTTAACACACACACACACACACACACACACACACACACACACACACACACAAACAGCCAAAGAGATTTTTCTCGGGTGGAGCATATTGGGAAGTGATATACAGATTGCCATTAGCGTATTAAGAAATGCTCTCTGTGTAAACAAATCGAGCTTAGGCATTTGGACGATGTAAAAACATCGTTAATTCACTACCCGCACAGCAGCAGCCATATAGCGTAATGACTGCCGTTTTGGGCGGTCGGGTTTGAATCCTGGCTTGAGAGCTGCACTGATGAGCTGTGATACAGCGAAACAGTACTGTATGTGGATGACTATATATATATATATATATATATATATATATATATATATATATATATATATATAGATATATAGATAGATAGATAGATAGATAGATAGATAGATAGATAGAGAGAGATGGATATATACATAAAAAGGAAGGTGGATTTCTGATATTTCTAGATATAATTTAATGAGTGAATGATAAAAAAAAACCTGAAAAAAAGCCCCCAGTACTACTGTAGAGCAAAGTATATAGTTTTTATTAGTGTTTTTAATCTGCTTAGTTACATATGTTTTCACTACAGGAATCCAATTAACGATCTGATAATTTTAAATTTTACAGATTTAAATTTCTATCACCTAAAATAAATATTTAAATCTGTAAAGTCTGATGAAATTATTGGATCGTTAATTCAATTCCGGTGGTGGAAACATGTGTAACTAAGCAGATTAAAAACGCTAATAAAAATATATACTTTGCTCTACAGTAGTATTTGGCGCTTTTTTTCAGGTTTTTTAGATTAAAAACTACATATATATATATTGGTCCTTCTGTCTGTCTCTCTTTATATATGCGAACTTTCTTTAGTCTTGACAGACTATGGATACGCACTGTAAGTGAACCTGCGTAAGGAATTTTTCTGTCAAGAGTTGTGCAATCGCCAACTACATCTTGCTTGAATCAGCATCGTTAAATATCAGCGGCATATATATATATATATATATATATATTTAGTAATTTATAAAATATATATGGCGATTAAGCTACACTGAATGTTCCGTGTTTCATCCACTCTAGGATTCCTCAGGCTTATGCGCGAATTCTGTGGTTGTTTATTGTTTTTATATGGTCCTCTTCTATTGAGGATTTAGTTAGCCAATCACCTTTCTAGTATCCACCGGGCCCCTTCCTATCAGCCAATGGGCAAGCATTCAGTGTAGCTTAATCGCCATATATATTTTATAAATTACTAACTAGCTCTACCTACGTATTGAGCACTTTTGAAGTAAATACTTAAAGTTTACGCACAAATCTATACTTTTGTATATTAATTTTATGTGAGTAAATGAAGTAGTTATATATATATATATATATATATATATATTTCATTAAGTAAAATAGACGTTTTTTGTTTATTAATTCTATTTCCTATTCTTTCCAATTTCCGAATAACAGCCTTCACTTCTGGCGGGAACTGGCAGATGTAATCACCATATTTATCATAAGTCCGAGATTCATCGTCAGGGTTAAATTAATCTAACTGGTTTTGAACAATTTAAAAAGTTGGTTTTTTTTCTCATTGAAAATTATATATATAAGCCTGAAGAGTCCTAGAGTGGATAAAACGCAGAATATTCAGTGTAGCTTAATCGCCATATATATTTTATAACTAACTTTATATATATATATATATATATATATATATATATATATATATATATATATAGATATAAGATAGATAGATAGATAGAAGAGATTGATAGAGAGAGAGAGATACAAAGCAAGAGAAATTGATAGAGAGAGAGAGAGAGAGAGAAAGAGGGGAAAACAACAAAGATGTATACCGACATAGTTTTACAAATAGAAATCCAAAGAATAAGAAATAAGAAATCAGAAAGGAATGGCCTAAAAGTATTAAATATTGCAAAGACCCCGTGTGGGTCACGTTGAAGATTGAGCTTGGGAAGAAGATAAAGAGAGAGAGAGAGAGAGAGAGAGAGAGAGAGAGAGAGCGAGAGAAAGAGAGAGTGAGAAAGATGAAGAGTTAACCTGGAGTAGGTGTGTGGGAATTGCTAAGTTAATGGCCAGTGGCCATCAGTGTTTGTACGGTAAACATGACCAGCAAAGTGCTTTAACTCTGCGTTCTTGTAAGCTCTCCGGAAAGTGGATGGAGCAGAACAAGGTCAGAAAACCGAGGGAGCAGAGTTAAGGAGTGGGGAGAGGAAGGTAGAGAAAGAAAGGAGTATGTCCAAACGCTCTCATCGCTCTTTGCAGTCAGCACTACACCCCCACTCCCCCGTTATTCTCATCTATAACGACCTAAGGAAAAAAGCATGGTGGAGAGGTGGTTGAAGAATAGAATAAGGAGCGGCCCTGAAAGGGGAGAGTGAAGTGGGGTGGGTACATACACTCAACACTAACTCGTTTGGTCTAATGGCATTACCAAATCTTGCTCCAGGGCGTCTCGGAATATTCCTGTGCCCTGGAGATATGAGACGGGAGAATGGCTTGAACCAATTACGTGTGGCACACAGGGACATCTGAGTTGATCCATCTGAAAGATCGGTGGGGAGCGAGTGAGATTGAGAAGGTGAGGGGAAATATAGAGAGGCAGACGGAGAAAATAGAGAGGGGGACGGAGAAAATAGAGAGGGGACGGAAAAACTAGAGAGGGGGACGGAGAAAATAGAGAGGGGGACGGAGAAAATAGAGAGGGGGACGGAGAAAATAGAGAGGGGGACGGAGAAAATAGAGAGAGGGACGGAGAAAATAGAGAGGGGGCGGAGAAAATAGAGAGGGGGCGGAGAAAATAGAGAGGGGGCGGAGAAAATAGAGAGAGGGACGGAGAAAATAGAGAGAGGGACGGAGAAAATAGAGAGAGGGACGGAGAAAATAGAGAAGCAGCGAAAGAATATTCGTCAAGAGAGAAGAGAGGGAGGTGAGGCAAGGGAAAAAGAGATGGAGACGAGATAGACAGAGAGAGAGAGAGAGAGAGAGAGAGAGAGACAGAGAGAGAGAGAGAGAGAGAGAGAGAGAGAGAGAGAGAGAGAGAGAGAGAAATACGGAAAACAAAGGAAAAAGAAAATGGAAGGAGGGGAAAGAAAATTTAAGTAATTATATTGATCGTTTAGGAAGAGAGAATGTTAGAGAATGTGTCGAGGGAGAAGAAAAGAGAGAGGGAGAAAATGAGAAAGAGGAGGAGAAAATGAGAGAGAAGGAGTAGAGAGAGAGGACGTGTGCGTGTATGTGAAAGAGAGAGAGAGAGAGAGAGAGAGAGAGAGAGAGAGAGAGAGAGAGAGAGAGAGAGAGAGAGAGAGAGAGAGAGAGTAATAGGTGTACGCAAGAGTTGAAGGGACTCAGACATTCCGGTAAGGACTATTAAACAGATAAGGTTTGTCAGCAAAGGCGATAAATAAAATAAGTAAATGTGATAAGCAAAGGTGTGTGTGTGTGTGGGGGGGGGGTTATCGGGATGAAAGTGGGGAAACGAGGCTCTCAATAAATTGATTCGAGTCTCTTCTGATCGTTACCGAAATGAGAACGCGCCAGGAAGAATTCATGATGGTCACGGCTGATTCTTAAAGATTCAAACGCAATGATTTTAACATGTTTATTTTTTTTTTTTCTACGTTGGAGGTGTGGGTGTGTGGGAGTGTAGGTGGGGGTGGGGTAAAGAATCGATCGAAACATATTTTCTCTCACTCTCTGTCTCTTTTTTGCCCCTTCTCATTCATTCTCTCTTTCTCTGATTCCTATCTCACTCACTCTCTCTCGATTTTTTACTCCCCACCCCCAACTCTCTCTTTCTGGATCCTCTCTGTCTAAATCTCTAACGCCTCTCTCTCTCTCTCTCTCTCTCTCTCTCTGTGACTTTCTTGTTTCTCTCTAGCTGGCTTCCTTGTCACTCTCACCCGCCTCTGGCTTTCTTGTCAATCTCACCCCCCCTCTGGCTTTGTCGTCAACCTCTCTCATCTTATCGTCTTTCTCTCTCTCTTTCTTTGACAAGCGAACTCAGAAATTTATATATAAAAAAGAAATTCGAATTGAACTCTTTCATTGAATCCATGCAGGTAGATCGTCTTCATCTTGTCAACCATAGCAAAACAGAATCTTTAATTTTGTTTTATAGTTTATTATCGCCGACGGTAAGGATCGAACCTTCGATCCGCAGAAGACTCCAATCAAGAACTGATTGTTACACACCGTCCATTATCTGTGACACGCTCTGTTCGGGTTCCAAAGATCGATCAAGCGATTCCAAAATGTGAGAAGAAAATACCTGAATAAGATCGGAGGTTACATCGGCCGAAACGTCGCAAAAGTAACAACCAAATTGGGAATAGTATTTCGAATAATACTATTCCCAAATTCCGCTACAAGACTCACAAGTTTGAAAAAATACGGCCAAAGAAGATCGGAGGTTACAAGATGAGAATAGTAGTCCGTTAATTCAAATGAAATGGAGGTTTGCATTTGGTCTCTCTTAGCTAACTCCCCCATCAATGCAGACTTTAACACAACGTCACCTTTCAATGTGGGGAAATCCAGCTCCTCTGACGAGGGAGGGGAGCTCTGGATAGGTATATAGACAAAAACTCTCAGTTTAGAATCCTTTGTCGTTCACTGAACGATAATAGAAAAAAAACGAAGTGCAGTATCGAAATGGATTTGAATTCAGTCGGTTTAACTGACATTCCACGATTTAAGGTCGGACCAAAAAGAAAAAGAAATTATGTATGCTCTTTTTTTTTTGTAATTTAAAATCCGTTTCTTGGCTAAAAGTAATGAATTTCTTCACATTCAACCTATTAAAAAGCATAAATGTATATAAAATTATACGAAAGACATTTAAAAAGTAATAATCCCTCCTCTTCTTTATCTATAAATATATTCCTTGCATTGCTATAGCCTTCTTATACTCTGCCATATATATCATTACATTTTCACCCCAAACAAGGCACATTGCCACTTTAGTGTAGGGGGCTACTATCAGGGGCAGCAACTACTGGGGCACTATGTTGGGATTTGGGCAGCAAGATGTCGGTTCACGTTACACTTGAACTTCTGCATGTCAGTACAGTTAGGGAAACAGGGACCTGGAATGAAATTCCAGAGTCTAGCCGTTCTGGGGAAGAAACTACTGGAGTAGAAAGATCTTTTACATGTAGGGATCTCTACTGTGTGGGGGTGGGATGTAACTACCTGTCGGGTTTGTCGAGGGTGTCTACGTCGTGGGGGCACAAGTGTCTGCAGTTCGTCAGAGCATTCACCATTAAAATACTTGTAGAACAGGCAGAGGGATGCAACGTTTCGTCGATGGGACAGAGGCTGAAGCTTAGATGCCAGTTCAGGGCCTATCAGATTGGCGACTCTCTTTTGAACCTTGTCTAGGAGCGAGAGACTAGCAGCAGATGCACCAGCCCAAATGTGACAACACATATATACTGAAACAGCCGTACCTTCGTATTTATAATAATTCCTTTTTTCAATTTATTTAATTTTCCCTTAAATTTATTTTCTCCATCTATTCCTTATTGTGTATTATTATCAATTCAGGTACTAGTGCACTTATTGATCCGTGCTGAAATAATAACGTTATTATTTAAAAAGCCATTCTTAACATGGGGAGGGGGGATGTTTTGTACCTATTCTATACTTTAAACTACAATTGAATAAAAAACAAAGCTTTAATTAAACTTGGAAATACGATTTAAAAAATAGCGCGGATCAGTAAGTGCATTAGCAACTCAATTTAAATTGCTCTGTATTTGGAATCTATTTGTCTTCGGATAAACATTCTGTATAGATGTACATACGTTCGGAGACACAGGGGAGATCACTCTAATTTACTTTTTCTTAATATATCCTTTGCTTAGTTATTCCCATTTATTTATTTCTCATTTACTAACATCTGCTAACTAATTTTTGGAATTTTTTTTATATTACTATATTCGTGTATTTTTTATTTTTTTTATTTCATTTTTTTTTTATTTATTTAAAAAATATTTACCATTGCATTTATATAGTGTCTAGCTAAAAAAATTCCTTTATATGATCTATCCTTGTTATCTATCTTACTTCCTAGTTATTTAATTGTCATACTTATTTTGCGTTTCCAAGCTATATAGATTTTAGAAATCTATTGTTATCAGTGCTGTACTGTCTCTATTTATGAGTTTACTATCACTCCCTTAATTGTTACTAAAATTGTTTAATCTAACATTATATGTTTGTTAAATCTCATTATTTGCTTCAGTTGATTTATATTTTTTGTATTAAGTTATACTCTAATTTTTTTTCCTTCTACCTTATGTATATTTATTTACTTATTCGTTTATATATCTTTTATTTTCTATTATTTTTTTTTAATGCAGGATAACAGGAATTTGTTCTTATGCAGACATTCTTGCACTACTTCCTGCCGCTTATTTAATAAATCTGCTTTAAAGGTTAATATGGCATAATCACGTTGATACACCGGTTCCCACTGGATCACCGAAGTTAAGCAATGTTGAACCTGGCCAGTACTAAATGGGTGACCATTTGGAACTTCCAGGTGCTGTATGTGCTCTCCGTTTATCTCGGCATTATTTCCAGTCGTCCTGGTTTTCTCCTTTCCACTGGACCCAAACAGTGTGTGGTTAGGGATTCCGCGACCCTTGCCTCACAATTACACGAACAAATGCCCCTACAGGGGGTATCCTTTGTCTTTCGAGACTGAACGGATGCGTCGATCGATCGAGGTGTTGATATGTGATATGATTCAAAGATACAAATTTTACATCTTTTCCATTGATTTGATTTATACTTACTAGCCCTCTCTACTACGGACCATTTTAATTTATATTCAGTTTTAGTTTCATCAAGTGGACATTCACCTGGGTTTCTGCAATTGCAGCTATTTTCACTAATGCCGTGTTGTTTATCTTCCTAATTTTTCTCCTTCTATCATTCCGTTATTATTATTATTATCGATATTATCATCATTTCCATTGTCATTAGTGTTAGTGTCATTATCTATCTTTAACTTAAATGGATGGTAGATGGTTACGAAATCTATCTTTGAATTGGCAGCAGTTGATATCTACTATTGTTTTCAGTTATGACCTCACATTTATGGACAATATCTGAAGTTAAGCAGCTAAGCGTTTCCCCTTCAAGTGGACATTCACCTGGGTTTCTGCAATTGCAGCTATTTTCACTATATTGTTCATGAGTTTACCTGTCCTATCTTTCTGATTGTGATTCAAACTTTAAAAAATACATACATATATATATATATATATATATATATATATATATATACTCTGATACCATTGAGCATCAGACAAATGTAGTATATTTGCTATTGTACTATTTATATTATATTATTGTCCATACGGCTATAGCTGGAAAAACATGATTTTTGGAATATTTACAAGAAATTTATACATATATATATATATATATATATATATATATATATATATATATATATGAGAGAGAGAGAGAGAGGAAGAGACAGAAAGAGAAAGTTATCCATAAACAGCTGTTTTGTCGTATCATGGCTCTTCGGGTTTTGAATCCCAGCATGGGTATACATTGGTACATCCATGCTGGGATTGAAAACCAGCAGGCCAGATGACTTCCAACTATGACATCAATGTCAAATGCCTGACCTCTGCGCTAACACACTCGCAGCTAAATGAAAGCACCTTTGCATTCTTTTTCTTTACATTTTCCACACTACTATAAAATTCTATTCTTTATAGAAGAGTATTGCTCCATGCAAAGTGGAAACCGTCGTTTTCCCTTATGTGCGTGTGTGTGTATATGTGTGTGTGCGTGTCAACGGCATTAATTACCTAGATAAGACCTTATTAACATTTAATAGAATTGATACTAAAACGCAGTAAGTCCCCTCGAAATCCAGTGACCTGTGGCAGAAAAAACATGCCGGCGCTGATTATAGCTTATCTGTTATCTAAATTGACTGGGTTTTACTTCTAACTGTTTAGTAAACCCGGGGGCCATGTGCTCAACGAAAACGAGAATTAAACGGGGAGGGGAGAGATTCAGAGATGAGGGGTGGGGCTTGTGAATGATTGTGAACAAAACACTTAAAATAATTTTTTTTTAAAACAGATTAGGCTATTAGCTATCGCATTAACGCGATTCCCGATATTAAAACTTTCTTTTTAATTGGTAGTGGTCCAGGGTAGTCCAGTCATCCCCAAAGGGAGGGTCATAAAGCCCCCCTCACTCAGTTCGTCAGGTAAAATCCACCCCGCCAAACCGTTGCACAATATTATAACACTTGTTTTACAAGGAGAATTCTACTTGAATACTTACGTTATAAATCTACGTTTTTCCATCTCTCCTAAGGACTATTCCGGTCCTGGATATGACCTTAAACTATATCCAGTGGTGAGGCCCCATATTGCAGGCTTTGGGGAGTGTGGAGCCACCCTTTAATTGCCATTGCTCCTAGGTCCACTCTGACTCGGAGTGGTAGTACCTGTTAGGGTCCCAACTATAGGTTAAATAGAAGCCGATTTGAAAACAACAAATATATTGTATTAAAAAAATTTTCTTCAAAATCTTTGGATTCAGCATTAAATAACCTGAAAAGGGTTGATATGCTGTAAAACAAAACAAACAAAAAAACAACCAACCAACCTAAGGACTATTCCAGTCAACTTGAACAGGCGGTGACAATAATGGTAGAGGTATAGGATATAAAATATGGAAACAAAAAGAACGTGGTGCCTCCAATAAGTTTCCAGACTTATTTGTGCAGACATTTAAAACTGTCGTAGACTCTTGAAAATTCAGTATGTTATTGCTATACATCTTATGAGAGAACTGACCAATTTTTATGATTTCAGGTTCAAATGAACAGCTACAGCAGGAGTTTGAATACACCCTACTAAAGCCTGATTGTCACAGCTGGTGAATTTCAAAAATGCAATCTGGATGTGAGAACACTTTAGAAGAAGGATGCACAATAAAATTCTGTTTAAAACTTGGAAAACAGCCACAGAAACGTATGGAATGCTTCAGACTCCTTTTGGACCATCTTGCGTGAATCACACATCAGTTTCTGAGTGGCGTAAGAGATTCAAGGAAGGCAGGGAGTTTGTGGAAGATGATGAGAGGTGTAGTAGCAGTAAAGAAGTCAGAACACCAGAGTTGAGTGGCCAAATAAAGAATTTCATGGATAAGGACCATCATGTGTCTATACAGACAATAACTGCAAAATTTGATTTCAGTGTGGGAACTGTTAAACAATTATTGGTGAAAAACTGAAGATGCAAAGATTTGCACAAATGCAGCAGTCCACAAATGCAGCAGTCCACAAATCCATCGTTGTCGCAAACTATTTGACCAAGATGAGCATCAAGAGAGTCCCCCCCTCCTCATAGTCCATACGTTATTCCTTGTAACTTCTGATTATTCCCTAAGCTCAAGAAAAACCTTAGAGACGGTTATTATAAGACGAGGCTAACACAAGAGAACTTCTATGGGGCCTTCCAAAAGTTGTTGAAACGGTACAGCAAATGCATTGCAGCCGGAGGAGATTACTTCAAAGGGGACTAGACTTTCACATGTGTACTATCGATAAAATTGCCCATACGAAAAAAAAAAAACCCCGGAAACTTACTAAATGCATATATATATGTATATGTATATGTATATATATATATATATATATATATATATATATATATTGACCACTGTACACTCTTTAACCTTTATCCTCGAGTGGCCTCTGGGCCTTGGTAATTACTTTGTAAATATATACGAGAAAGAGAAAAATGATGCAGGCAGGAGTAAGATTCAGAGGAAAAGCAATAAGCTTATAAAGCTCTTTTCAATAAACTAAAAAGGTTAAAAGAAAGCCTAATTATTCTAATTGTAGGTAATGATGCTTCGAACGTGGATGCTGGTCGGACGACGACGACGGCATCAGCAGCAGCAAAAAAAAAAAAAAAACGAAATTACCGTCATGGCACAAGAATCACCTGTCGAATGAAATCATGCAAAATATTCCTCCTATCGTTCGGACTGGAATCAATAAAGTCTAATTACCTTAAATGGCCATTCTTCATTAAAACGGGGGAAAAAAATCCGCTATTTAAAAAAAAAAAAAAAAAAACATTTTCCAGCTACATTGTACCTTGTTAACCGAGGCCAGTCTATGAAAATGCGACTGTGATAGAACGTGAGCCCCACCCCTGCTCGGCAACAAACGCCAACCCCCAACGTTAGTCTTCTCCTTCGACTTCTCTTCTGGCCATGTCATCTCTCACATTAGTAGCTGCCGATGGGCTGCGCAGGGATTCACAAGCATAAGTTATCTCCCACTGCAAGAACTTACACATCAGGGTCGGAAAGTGGGATTGAAAAGTCAGCGCCCTAAGTGAGGAGCATTCTGATCCGCATTACCTGAGCAGACCCGTCGGCATTCCCCAGTAAGCGCTCTTCGGGCGATTGGCAATAAACTAACCCCTTCTCAAAAAGAAGGCAAGGCCTGGGAGGGTGAACCTCCTAGAACTGCACAGAACTAAAGTCCCACCACAAAACCAACAAGGACCCGATCATTACAGGAATGGTCTAATCTCTGTTGATTTTTGGGGCCCAGCTAGCCAGGTTCGCAAGCATAAGATTAAAATATAACCAAATTCGAACTCCGACACACACAAAGTGATGGGACTATTCCAAAGTTTTTTCCCCCCATTCCGATACAATTACAGATTCCGATGTAAAAAAAAAAAAATGACTAAATATCTAACTGTAGAGTTGTTTTTTTATCTTTAGATTACCGAAAAACCTGACGTGATATACTTTCGTGAATGTAAAAAAATATACTGTTTCGGGTGAGTTATATATTTTAATTTAATTTGCAGCTAAAACCAATACACATTTTATATTTAGTAGCAGTAACAGCGAATTGAATTTTACACAAGAACAAACTAAATAATAAACAATTACAAGAATCGTTTTGGGCATCGGAAAGTAGGCACAATTTTCTGAGGTTTCGATATCTTCAAAGTTCCGATTTTCCCGATCCCTAAATCCCATAAATCATCCCAACCCGAATACACACAGAGGCTGCCTGGTGTTGCCAGGTTACAAAATATGGGTCCCGGGAAACACGTACTCGTAATGATAACACAAAAAAATGTGTTAAAACTAAAGTATTTTTAAAAATAAATATATGGTTTCGTTTTTCGTGTCTTAACTTGGTGATCAAGTTTATTTTTTTAAAAACAAGAGTTAATTGTTTAAAATATTATGGGGTGCATAGTCGCCTTTAAAAACAATATCTCCTTCAAGAATGGTCATAAAATGTGTTTTGAATCGATATTTACTGAAAAAGAGATTTATTTTCCCACCAACCAAACGAGTTTTACTAAATTTCAAAATATGCAAACATGTTATATCTGATTTCATGCAGATTTCGTATTTATAATTATAGAGCGAATTATCTATTGATTATTATCCAATATATAGCAATGAATTGAAAAGTTCTTAATTGCATCGTGTATTTTTGATGTGGGTAATATTGATAAAAATAATATTAGACAGGATTATGCCCACTAATATATATATATATATATATATATATTCCCAAGAGACATTTATCGTATTTTTAGCAAAATGCGCAGTTATTTATCGATTTTTTCTTTTTTGGTATCGGTTCTTCAACGCATTTCCTAGTTAATGGTATATTAGCAATATTGGGCTCACTAAAAGAAAATTAGTTTTGAAAGATTCAAAAGTAGTGTTTTTCGCAAAAATAATGAAAAATATATATATATTTTTTTTGCTAATCTGAAAGATAATAATTATTCAACGAATTTCACATTTCAAAAAACAAAAGACGAAAAATAAAACCCATTCAAAATTCGGATTTTCAACCTTAAAATCTGAAACGTGCGCAGTTATGTTTGTTTGTTTTATCTACAATCCTCACCCTTCCCACAATACAATATATTTTGCTCAGTTTCGGCTGATTATTTTAAGCATATTCTTACCAACAAATAAAGGAGGTGTAAGCGCACACACACACACACACACACACACACATATATATATATATATATATATATATATATATATATATATATATATACATATATTATTAAATCGATTATGTAAAAAAAAAGTACACCATTGTAAAGTTCATTGTTCACTTAATTACTTAATTATCGGTGAAAATTTCGTATTGATTGGATAATTACTTGATGTTTGGTAGATTTTTAAAGAGAGAATCCATCAAAAACTAGTACTCTTTCGTTTGGCCGTGCCTTGAATTACAATTAAATTTACAAAGGTAATCGAAAATAGTAAACTTATAATATACCAGCGGGGGGTACCCGGCGTGGCCCTAGTGTTTGTAGATGTGTGTGCTTGGGGGAGGGAGCGATAAAACCAACCCTGTTTAAAAAAAAAAAAAACGTTGGCCGGCTGTTTGGAGGTGTAAAAGAAAAAAAAAGAGTTTTAGTAGGAAAGTAGGCTTGAACCCCAAACCTTTGACGTGGAGGTGGAAACGAAATGGGGATAAAACCCTGGGACCTAACCATCTCGGCGACGACAGAAGAGGAATGAAAAGCATCTTAATTTAACGTTTATAAAATGAAATTAACAGGTGCGAGAAATTTAAGTCGTGCGATGTTTGACCTTGTACCATGACGCGGCTGCAAGCCAGTTTTCGCCTGTTTTATACTGAAAAGCGGAAGAAACACGCGGCGATCGAAATATCTGGAAAAAAAATAGCGCGTGAAAGTCGGGCAAATTAAATACACACGCGACCCTCGTTCTAAAGTCGTAGATATTATCATTTAGACGTGATATAAAAAGTTTTAAGAAGAAGCGAGCCGACCGAGAAGGCCGACGAAAAAAGCCTTTTACAGACATACACAAAAAGCGAACATACATATGTACACACTTTTTCGCTTTTATATATATAGATTATAAATATTAAAGAGTTAATATTTATAAAATAAGTCTAATCAGACATAAAAGTTCAATAGAGCTTCAGTCTTGACATATGGATACCCTTGAAAGAGTGTCTGCGCGTGAAATTATTGTGGCAAGAGTTGCGCAATCTCCAACCACACCTCTCCTGAGTCGACATTGTGGAATACCAGTGGCAAGTGGAAGTTCAGGGCCACGGGAAACAATGCCGAGATAAGCGGAAAACACATACATCGCCTAGAATTCCCAAACGGTCAACCATCTGGTACTAACTAGACTCAACGTTGCTTAACGTGATTATGCTATATATATATATATATATATATATATATATATATATATATATATATGTATCATTCTTACCTACACATTTTTTGGTCTTTTTAAATTTACTTCAGGAAAAAGCGAAAGTAGACAGGAAAAAAAATAAAATAAAATATTTAAGAAATAAAAAAAAAGAAAAGGAAAAAAGAAAAAAGTAGAAGGACGAAAAGAGACTCGGAGAAAGAAAAAAAAAATAGAAACGAAAGAAAAGAAAAATAACAACAAAGAGAAAAGGCAGTTCCAATATGTATAAGCCCTAGAACATCGAACTACTAACTGGTTATGACAAAAAGAAAACTTAAAAAGTAAATAAAAATAAAATAAAAAAACATATCAACGTAACTTCTTTTCTTTTAAACAAAAACAAACAAAAAACAAACAAACAACAAAAAAAAGGGTCACAAAGATGTCAGCGCGTCCCTCCCCCATCGCAGAAAACCGAGCAAAAAAACTGAAGACGTCGATATCTGAGGAGCAATAAACGTGCATTATTTATTTCAACTGGTGCAAGAAATATTAAATTCACTTTGTTTACTGATTAAACCCTGACGCAACACGTGAAAAATCTCGTATTACATAAACTAGAAAAGAAAAAAAAAATATGAAAAAGTATTTTTTTTAATTAAAAAATAAAACTATAAATTAAACCATGAACCCTTTCCTTTTCTCTCCAAACGCCGTCATTTTCTCAAATGTTTAAAAAAAAAAAAATAAATAAATAAATAAACAAACACTGGGTGACCCTATCCGGCATTGCCCAGCATACTACGAAGTCTTTTCAGATATCAATTTTTATATGTTTGGTGCGCATGCGTGTGAACTTATACAGAACAGGAAATAAATTTTGTTGCAAGGGAGACAACAATTATACTTGTAATATCTTTATATTATATTAGTCTGGGTGCCCGGCGTTGCCCGGGTATGTGTTGAACAAAAAGAAAAAAAAAGTTTTAGTAGGCAGGCGGGAAAGAACGTGGAGGTGTGTGTAAGGGTGTTGGTTGAACAAAAAAAGAAAAAAAAAAAGAAAAAAGAAAATTGCGAGCGCAAAAAAAAAAAAAAAATTAAAATAAAAAGTGGTGGTAAGTAGGCAGGCTCGAACCCGTACCGCGAACGGGGAAAAGAACGTAATAAAAAAAAAAAAAAAAAAAAAAAAAAAACGTGACGCCTTAGCTGTTGCACCCATCGCCAAACCGGAAGTAACGTAGGATTAAATTAAGGCTAAAGAATCTAAAAGCGGCAATGACTTTCGAAAATTTCGGCGAAAAAGCGACCCGTCCCTGTAGAAAAGTGTCCAGTTAAGGGTGAAGGAATTAATGTCGAAAGTTTTTGCGAGACACACACACACACACACACACACACAGATGAGATTTATACTATAGATATATAAAAAAAATTCTATTTGCTTATTTTTAGCTATTTTGTTCGCTCTTGAAAAAGTCTACGAAACGAACGTTGAATGATTAAGTTTTTCTTTTCTCATTTTAAATTCATACTGTCGGATTTGTTTTACGCTTGTACTTAAAGGCCACCCGGCGTTGTCCGATCGTAAAATGCACCTAAATATATTTTAATTCAAGCAGATTTTGTATTTATTATCATAGAACAAATTCCCTATTGATTATTATATTGTACCCAACAGACAGTATCAGTTGCTCAGCGTTGTCTGGTCGTAAAATATGCTTAAATATAATATTTTATTTTATGCAGATTTTGTATTTTTTATTGTAGTCAATCCCCATCGATTATTATTTTGTATCCAATATATAGTAGCGAGTTGAAAAGTTAAAAAAATATGACTTGGTGCCATCAGCTAAAATCGAAACCAAAACATACACTCTTCAGCCTTAGCATGATTGGCGTTATTGTCAGATGGAAAGAAATTTAACGTGTAAATGCATGTTTGCGCATGCGTAGAGGAGCACTTTAAGTCGACTTACGCCTGTCAAGTTCAATTTGTTTTGTTGTTTTCAATTTTGACCGCTGGCAGCAATTTTGGCGGCTAAAAACAAAATCTAATTTGTTCCACGGGTGAAAATCCCTTATACATCAAATTTAAAGTGTGTAGTCCAAAAATTGAAAGACGAGTTTGGTAGAGACCGTTCCTCAGACAAACAGACCGACACTATCACAAACACACACACACACACATATGTGTGTGTGTGTGTGTGCGCACGCGCGTACGCGCACGTGTGCTATTTGTTTTTGTTAGCGATATTTTAGAACGAATTCAATTATTTATACGAAAGTGCATTTTTACCTAAATGCAAATTGGGAATAATTTTCCCTTTGACAAATTTAGTACCCCCAAATGGGGAGCCACTCTGATGAGTCATAGACGACGAAACACATGTCACTGGAACATTATATTTAAAAAAAAAAAAAAATATATATATATATAGAGAGAGAGAGAGAGATATGTTGACGTACTCCACCTCCCCTCGTGGGGACTTGGATAAATACTTGAACAGTGTATGTTATCTCCCTAAGTAAATGCTTTAATCCCCATCTCAGTTAGGGGGGGGGGGTTGGAGAGAGGGTTAGAGGAACAAAGTTATGATCTGGGGATGTGCGTTCTAGGGTGGCGGCTTCAAAACGGCCGTTAGTGGGTAAAGAGGAAACGAGGTGGGCAGATTTAAGATTGCCACGATATTCATGGGGGAGGGGTAAAGCGTGATGCTAGGGGAGGGAGAGTCTTGATACATATCTTTTTGCTGCTTGAACCTTTGTTGTTCAGTTGTGGTTTTTATATTTTCGCTTAAATTTATTTTCTAAAATTTCATTTTTTTTTTTTTTAAATAAAAAACGAAACAGGGATGAAAGGGAAAATATTTTATATTTCATTTTTTTTTTTTTAGACGAACAATAAAAAAACTGAATGAAATCCAACTAAAAGTCAGCGTTCGTTGTCGTTCGACAAAAGCGATCACTTCCGGAACCTGTTTGCAACAAATGAGTTGAGGGGAGGAGGAGGGAAAGGCAGGTAAGGTGGGAAGAAGAGCTGGGGAAAGAAGGGTGGAGAGGAAGAGAAACAATGTAGGCGAAGGAGGAAAAGTTAAAAGAAGAAATGAGGGGGGGGGAGAAAAGAAGAAGGGTAGATGGGTGAATAGGCGGGTAGTCGAAAAGAGAGGGAGTATTAAAGAGAGAAGACGGGGAGAGGGAAACAGAAGAGGAGGAAACAGAAAAGGAAGAGAAAAAGGAAAGAAGAGGAAAGAGAGAAGGAAAGCCAGATAAAAGAAGAAAAAGTTAAAGAGGTGGAGGAAGGAGAGAGAAGAGGGGGAAGAAGAGAAAGGAGGAGGGAGAAAAGGGAGAAAGGAGGAGGAGGAAAGGGAGAAAGGAGGAGGAGGAAAGGGAGAAAGGAGGAGGAGGAAAGAGAGAAAGGAGGAGGAGGAAAGAGAGAAAGGAGGAGGAGGAGGAAAGAGAGAAAGGAGGAGGAAAGAGAGAAAGGAGGAGGGGGAAGGAGAGAGGAGGAGGAGGAAGAGGAAGGAGAGAGGAGGAGGAAGAGAGGGAAGAAGAAAAGAAGGAGGAGGAGAAAGGGGAGAGAAGAGGAGAAAAGAGAGAGCAGAGGAGAAGAAAGGAGAGAGATTAGGAAAGGATGAAAGAGGGCATAGAAGGAAAGAGGAGGGATAGGAGGAATTAGGGGAAGACGTAGAAAACTAGTTCCCTGTGTGTATATACAGAGAGAGGTATGGAATGAATTGAGAAGAAAAGGAGGGAGGACGAAACCATGAGAGGAGGATATATATATATATATATATATATATATATATAGAGAGAGAGAGAGAGAGAGAGAGAGAGAGAGAGAGAATACGTTACACTTTTGATCCAGGTCACACGGGATAGTCATTTATAATTATTAATAATATTTCATCCATCTCAACAATCATGTATGTGTGTATGTTTTTATGTTTCGTAAACACTTTCGACACAGGCGAAGAATTTTCACGAGATCGGTATCGTTTTGAAGCACGGCCTTTGGACGACAAATATCGAAAAAATATGGCTAAAACATTAATTCCTTCACTCTCAACTGGGCACTTTTCTACAGGGAGGGGGGGGGCGCTTTTTCGCCGATATTTTCGAACGTCATTCCCGCTTTTCGATTGACTAGCCTTAATTTAAGCCTTCGCCACTTTTGGTTTGGTGATAGATGCAATGGCAAAGAGGTCACTTTTTTTTTTTTTTTTTTTTTTTTTTTTTTAAATATTCTTTTCCTCCTTCGCGGTACGGGTTCGAGCCTCCCTGCCTGCCTACTACCACTTTTTTTTTTTTTTTTTTTGCTCAACACATACCTCCAAACACCCGGGCAACGCCGGTAACCCAAGCTCGTGTTAAATAGGAGGTAGATACTTTCTCACTTTTCTAGCGACGGATATGTGATAAGCGTTTAGAGCTTTGATTTATTTAGATCGGACGCTGGCGTGCTGGGTAAAAGGCACACGTGCTTAAAGTTGCCCCCCCCCTGTTCTGGTTCTAGTTAAAAAAAAAAAAAAAAAAAAAAACAGTACCCGACATCTGCCAGTACGAAGAGTAATAAAATAACAAAATCTAACTCCTAGCCCTATGCAAATGAGGGCTAATATCAATTATTTAGCTGTTGGCTTTTATTGGCATGAGGGATGGGGGCGACTTAATAAAAATCATTGGAATATACAAAAGGTAATGGAAATATAAATGCATGGAGGGGGCGTTTAGTAGGGGCTATTAAGTATTGGGGCCCGTCAGGTTAAAAATAAAATATACAGATAGAGGCAGTTAAAATTTTAGTGACAAATATTTTTATTATTTCCATTGTTTCGATTTTGTTTGGCGTAGCCTCCCTTCCCAGTTATTCAGAGTAGAATCGACTCCCTTTCAGAGATTATAGGGGACTGCAATTGTGTAGGATGGAGAACGGGGGTCGGTTTGGAAGAATGAAGGAGTGGAGAGCAAGGATAAAGGGAGAGTAACTATGGAAGGTGTTGTGGCTTTACCAATGAAATAGAAGAGGGGATAGGACGAGAGGGAAAAGGAGGGATGAGTGGGAGGAAAGAGGGGGAAAGATGAGCGGGAGGAAAGAGGGAGAAAAATGAGCAGGAAGAAAAAAAGGGATCTATGAGAGGGGGAAAGAGTGAGGAAATGAGTGGGAGCAAAGAGGGTGAAATGAGTGGGAAGTAAAGAGAGGGAGATGAGTGGGAAGTAAAGAGGGGGGAGATGAGTGGAAGGAAAGATGAGCGAGAGGAAAGAGAGGAAGAAGATAATTAGGATAAGGGAATGAAGCATAGGACAGGAGAGAAAGGAGAGAGATAAGGGGGAGAAATGAGGGGGATGAGGGGAAAGAAGAGAGTTGTTTTAAGTTTTGAGGAATTACTGAACCTTATAAGCTATTCAATTTTTATTTTCATCATCAAATTTCTTTTTTCGATATATATATATATATATATATATATATATATATATATATATAAAATGATGAAAATAATGGAAATAGTATTCCGACAAAATAGAGAAATAAAAAGGAACAAACTGTTTTATGTGTACATCAGAGGAAGTCGCGCAATAAAGACGAAACGCTGATGAACACATAACACGGTTTGTTCCTTTTTATTTATATATATCTATATATATATATATATACTAGCGGGGGCCCGGCGTTGCCCAGGTGTTTGGAGGTGTGTGCGCATGGGAGGGGGGTAGATCAAAACAAAATGGAAACTAAATAATAAGCGAAGTAATAACCCTGCTTAATTATTAAAAAATGATGTTAAACTTGTTAAGAATAATCGGGAAAAAAAACAGCGAAAAAGTTTTGGGAGGTAGGTAAGCTCGAACCCGAAGCCTTGAGATTAATCGTCTGATGACGTAGCATGACGCCACGCAGGCAGGGACTTGAGAATAGCTGAAAATAAACGTTTAAAAATACAGGTGGTTGAATGTCAACATATGGTTTTCTAGGTCAAACATCACGCCCTAGTAGTAGAAGTAGTAGTAGTAGCAGCCGTAGTAGTAGAAGTAGTAGTAGTAGAAGCCGTAGCAGTAGAAGTAGTAGTAGTAGCAGCAGCCGTAGTAGTAGAAGTAGTAGTAGTAAAAACGAATTCACAGCGCGAATTTTGTAAGATAAAACTCGCTGAAATAAGATATTTATGACGTCGTTTGGTAAATCGTAGCTATTATAATCTAAGGAGTATAGAAAAATTTCTAAGACATAGTAACGCCCCGGAGAACTCGCTCGAAAAAAGCCTTTGCTGGACACACACACACACACACACATTTTGCCTTTTATATATATATATAAATTAATAGCCTGGCAAGGCCACAAGGTTTGCAGGACACTATATAGGCAATTGACGGCAAATTGGGACATATTTTACTGGCTGTAAAATATAGATTTTTTTTAGCAATTATGAAATTGTAACCACAGAGTAGTATTTACAAAAGTATTTCCAAAAAGCCTGCAAAATTTTCAGGTAGTTCCTTCCATAGAACCAAAGTTATGAGCATTTCAATCTTCAATTTGGCTCCGAGTGTAAATATATCTACATACATATAAATATACTACCGTTTTTGGCAATTTATACGTTTTAAATCTCAGCTACAATGGATCAGAATTTAACAAATGAAGGCTTGTTCGAAAGGTAATGACCTGAATTGTGTAGTGGACTATGTGACATTTGCTCTTACGGTCGCACATGAAGGGGATCATCCATCATCCAGAGCCTACTTTTGGAACTTTTTACAGCCATAAAATGTTTCAATCATAATCATTTGTTTTCTCAGTTTTACATATGAATTACAAAATATCTGATATTTCCACAAAACCTCTATACTTGATGGAGGGGAGACTAGAACTTGCTGCTACGGTTTCAAATGATCTGAAATAACAGCAAGAAGAGACTTGATTCCAAATATTTCTCATATGTTATATCTTCTCTCTTTAATTTTCATACATTAAGTAAATTTCAGTGTATAAGGATTATGTTATACTGGAAATATTCATAATTCATTTCCAATAGAGAGTAGATATAACGTATGAAAAATATTTGGAATCAAATCTCTCGAGGCCAAAGAGTCACATGACCGAATTCAAATGTATTGTGTGTGTGTATATATATATATATATATATATATATATATATATATATATAAATAAAATGAAAATTACAATTGAATTTACCAAAATGATCCAAGATGGTAAAATTAAAGTAAATTATAAATATTAAAGAATTAATATTTATAAAATTATCTCAGCTATATTATCTATTAGCTATTTCCTCTCTCTCTCTCTCTATATATATATATATATATATATATGTGTGCGCGTGTGTGTGTGTGTGTGTTGGTTTTTATAAGTCTTAAAATCTTGGTTGCTTACATCTTGTCTTTGCCGATCGGGCGATTCCATTGTTTAAAAAAGGAATGACCACAGAATTTGCGCATAAGCCTGACGAATCCTATAGTGGATGAAACGCCGAATATTCAGTGTAGCTTAATCGCCATATATATATATATATATATATATATATACACACACACACACACACACACTAACAGGCCGTCTAGTATGGCCTGGTCGTAAAATACGTTTAAATATGATATTTTGATAAATGCAGATTTCGTATTTATTATATTATATTGAACTTAATATATAGTAATGATTTAAAAAGTAATAAAAAAAAATGAAAAGAAAAAAATGAAACGTTTGCCACCACCGAGAATCGAAACCAAAACTTTTACCTTATGATTAACTTTTTCTTTTGACGTAAATGCCTGAGCTACGAAGACATGTTTGCTGTAAGGCTAAAAATTAAAACACTAACCAATAGCTATTACGTTACGCATGCATATTTGTAATGCCGTCGCTCGATCTTCATTGGCCAAATTTCATTTTTGTTTTCTAATTTTCACACTTTTGCACTGATGTTCCATAGCTAAAACCCAAATGTAAAGTTTTGCATATATATATATATTAAGTTTTTATGTCTGTAGAGCAAAAACAAACAGGAGAGTTTAGTAGGCATTTCTTAAAAGAAATATATATGCACATAAATATGTATAGAAAAAGGTTTGTGTTCACTATAAACTTTTCACAGAAATATTACGGGAGTCAAAATCCTGTAGAATATCTGCGTGAATATAATTACACGTTAACTAAAGATGATCATCCTATAAAAAAAAACGAAAAATTAAAAGGGAATTAAAATATTTAAAAGAATATGCAAATTAGATCTTTTGCAGATGAATGCAATTCCACTACGTATATATAACAAAGTTGTATTTTCTTTTTAAATAAATAGAAAAAAAGAGGGTTTAATATGAATATCAATGCACAAACAGCCACATTTATAGGAGTACAGATAGAATATCAATACACAAAAAAATTATAGGTATATATATATATGTGTGTGTGTGTGTGTGTTCAAGTCTAACGTAAATAAGTTCTTGATGAGCCGTTCCATATAAGTTATCAAATTTACCGAATTTTCATTACTAATGATTACTATATTGTCCAATTTCTACTGTACACTCTTTAACCCTTATCCTTGAGTGGCCTCTTGGTCTTGATAACGTGGTGATGCCTGTGTAATATATATATATATATATATATATATATATATATATATATATATATATATTCGATGTAGCTATCAAGAGATAGCTAAGAACGATTTAATAGTGAACGACTTGAAGAAATGAATTGAATTTGGCATGCGCAGAACGAAGTAAAAATATGTCGGCAAGCTGAAATGAAAGTTTTGCATTTCAAATTGCCGATATATGACGGTACGCGTTATTCATCCATCCAAACAAAGAATTTACTCGTTATAAACAGACCTTGGCGTACGATTACTATTTCCTGTTAACTGCAGTGTTATCTCGACAGTAGTTTAAGAGTTTATTGGTTAAATATTTACACACACAAGCATCTACAGTTTTATCTACATAAATAAAAAATTAACAATATTTAGCGAAAACAACATAAAACTACTTTCAATGCCTAAGCAGTTTTTTTTTCCTCGAATTTTTCCATGGCCGCGATATTTATAATATATAATCTATAGTATAAAGCTGAACGTGTGTGTGTGTGGTTACGAATAGGCTCCTATATGGTTGACTATTTTAAAAAACTGATTACATATAATGATAGAAGATGTATCGAGACACAGGAATGGGTATGTTTGATCTGGCAGAACGGTGGTTCATAAAAATTGTGGGGTCTGCGTTCACGCCTGGCCTCCAAAGTATGGAAATAAAAAATATAAAAAACGTTTACAAGTGTTTTGGATATAGATGTACATAAGAATACTTTGATAGGTATGTGTTTGCTTTAAATAGGGATGGTATAACAAAATTGTGTGGACTGCGTTCGCGCCTGGCCTCCATAGAATGGAAATAGGCCCAAACTTTAATAAAGACTTTTCATATCTATCTGTAAGTATACTTTGATAATTATGTTTCAGTTTGAAGAAATATGGCATAATAAAATTATGGGGTGTTCGTTCGCGCCTAACGGCATAGGATGGAAATATGTCACAAAGTTTAACAAGGTTTTTTAATATAGATCCACAAAATATTGTGATAAATGTTTCAGTTTGAACAGGTATGGTATAATAAATTATGGGGTTCATCTATTTTATTTTTACTTTCATCATATTTTGCTTTGGTTTTGATACCCCCAAATTCGAAGCTATCTCTTTACAACCCTTCCTTTTCATAACCTATCATACTTTCATAAATCACAGTCCATTTTCTGTAGGCTGTTTTTGAACCCAGTCAACAACGGGTACTTTTGCTAGTAAATATATATATATATATATATATATATATATTGTTTACATTACATTTAAGTTTCCATATGTGAGTTCAATCGAGAAAACAAAGAAGGAATTCCAATAGCCAGTAGTCCTATACCATAATCAAGTGTAAAGTTTTGTCTCATAAAAATACGCGAGAACGTGCATAAAAAAAAATCAAAGTATATTAAAATTATAGTACAAATATGAATAATATATAGAATATTAAAATTTTGCATATTAAAACAAACTGAAAAAAAAACCCCAGTAACTTCCCTCCCAACTCCCTTGTAAGGTGAAAAACGCATAAAAAGTGTAAACTGCATATGTTTATAGACAGAAGAGGGGATGGCAGTCGGGTAGAGGGTTTGCAAAATGCACCCAGTGACTGGATTTCAGGAATGGAGGAAGGTAAGTAGGGAAGAGAGTTTAACATTTGAACCCAAGATGCACCGAGAGAGGAAAGTAAATAATATAAGTCACCTTGTCAAAATATAGCATTCAAAAAAAAAAAAAAAATATATATATATATATATATATATATATATATATATATGTGTGTGTGTGTGTGTGTATATATATATATATATATATATACACCCATTAGCACGCCGCCCGGCACTGCCCGGTCGTAAAATAGGCATAAATGTTGTTTTAATTCATACAGAATTGTATTCATTATTATAGAACCAATCCTCTATTGATTATTATATTGTACCCAATATATGGTAGTACTCCTCGCATGTGGCCCGGTTGTAAAATAGGCTTAAACAACATTTTAATTCATGCACATTTCGTATTTATTATTATAGAGCCAATTCCCACACTCTTTATCTGTGCCTAAACCTAAACGTAAATTCCATGAACAAAGCTTCTTTCTTAGAACTGCGCGCCTTTGGAAGACTGTTTCGGTTACCTTCTTTCTGACTGATTAGAATATGGTCGTCTTCAAGGCCAATGCGAACAAATACTTGATGACCCGTCCCCTTAAGTAACCCAATTTACCAAATTGCCACTACTAACGGTTACTAGTTTTACGTTGACTACTATACACTCCGAGCCTTTATAAATCTTGACACCTTCGTAAAAAAAAAAAAAAATCTATATTGTACTCAATATAGAGTAATAATTTAAAAAGTTTAAAAAATTGAAAAAAAGTAAAAACTTGGGTGCAACCAGCTAGAATTGAAATCAAAACATTTAGCGCTCACACGTTAACCATTACCGCTTGAGTTATCGACAAATGGATAAGAAAATGTTAAAAATTACCCGATTTTAAACTATTAACTTGCACATGCGTAGAAGTAGGTTCAGTTGAATTACTCCCGCCAAGAATATTTATTTTCAACGTGGACGTCTTAGCAATTATTTTACCGGCTAAAAAAACAACTGGAATCTGTTTCACAAGTCCAAATCAGATTATATATATATATATATATATATATATATATATATATATATATATATATATATATATATATATATATATCAAAGATGGCGTAAATATCATAAAAGACAATTACAATTACTCTTCACGTTTTTTTTTTTTTGTTTTCCTTTAAAGTTGATCAATTCTTATTCTTCTGATGAGTTACGGCGAAAAATATTTTGTTTTAAATCGGCATAATTACACCAATGTTTCTGCGCTACGAAACATGTGCTGTCAAGAATTGAACAGTTTAACATCCTGATAGAAATAGACAGTGAGATGGACAACAGCATGGAATTTGTAACATAGATATATATATGGAATTTGTAACATACACACACACACATATATATATATATATATATATATATATATATATATATATATATATATATATATATATATCTCGAGTTCATCATTTAAACGTGAAATCCGGTAAATATCCTTTGATCCGGGTCGACTGTTGAAGACAGATTAAACTAAGCTTACCTCAATATTTAAGTTGTAAAAACCGAGGGGGGAAATAAACACCTGCTTACCTGCAAATGAAAAAAAAAAACATTTAGTAAGTAAAAAAAAAAATAAAAATAAAAAACAAACAAAAAACAAATAAAAAAAAAACAGAAAAAGAATTTAAGACAATGGACTAAGAAATGACAGACAACACAAGAATGCTTTATTGTTACAAATAAACACACAATCTTCTCTCTACAGGATGGAACAATAAAAATTGTCGCTATAGAAAAGATGACATGATTCCATTTCCGTTGGCCAGTTGTGTACAAATCCCAAAAGCGATAAGAATCTTCTATCATGTCTGAAAGTGACACAATGTTCATGTGACTCATGCTCCCTACCAATCCAGCACCCTCTGCCAGCATCCTCGAAATGCATCGTTGGATTGCCACGAATAACAGTGGTATGCTCAATGTGATGATGAAAAAGTTTCCGGCCACGGTTATTGTTTTTGGCATGCTTTAAAGCGAGGGTCATATTATGCCACCTCACATCTTTGAAGTCGGTTTAAAAGTCAACACCAAAGTGTACTTGGATGTACTGAAAAGTGCGGTGATCCCCTGGTGCAATCAGGTGGTTGCTGGCTGACTCTGGATGTGGCAGCAAAACTCTGCGTGAGCCCTCAAGTTCAAAGAGACCCAGGCTTGGCTTTAGGAGTACTACGACTTTATCTCACTTTCTCTCACTGCCCCCCTCCTTCCCCGATCTGAACCCACCGGACGACTTCGTTTGGTAATACGTCGAGAACATCACCAACATGACCTCTCACAACACCAAAGCCAGCTTGACCGCCACCATCCACCGAACTCCTGCCAGTGCTTGTGGAAATAATACTCCCAGTTCCGGATCTGTATTGAGGCAGTGATTGAGGCTCAAGTAAGTCATGATGAATAATATCATGAGAGGATTGGAAATGGTTTGATAAAAAGAATTTGATTACTTAAGATGTCGGCGCTTAGTTATCTATTTGTTAACATATTGATTTAAAAAGCAGCTGTGCCGTTGTGTTCCCCAGATGAACATATCTTGGAAAGAAACTCTGTTCATGGTAGTTCTCTTTGGGGCACAGGTGATCAATAAATGCTAGTTTAACCCTGCCTTAGTAACCTGGGTGTTTCAAACATGGTTAGTCGCATGGGGTGTTTATATACACAAATACAAAAAAATATTTATGTTATTATTTTGCAAAATATAGTTATCCTGCTGATTCAGCATATATCTACATTCCCTGTTAAACAGTCTGAATCACTTGTAGGTTGTTGATATTAATTTAAAATAATACAATAAAATAAATTATAAAACTCAGAAAAACTTTAAAAATTTAAAAACTAGCTTGGGTACCCAGAGTTGCCCGGGTGTTTGGAGATGTATGTTGAGCAAAATAAATAAATAAATAAATAAATAAAAAAGTGGTAGTAGACAGGCAGGCTTGAACCCGCACTGTGAAGGAGGAAAAGAACGTGAAGCAAAAAAAAAAAAAAAAAAAAAAATGTGACGTCTTTGCTGTTGCGCCGATCGCCAAACCGGAAGTGACGAATGTTTAGCATAAAAGCTAGTCAATCGAAAAGAGAGGATGGCTTTCGAAAATAACGGCGAAAAAAAAGCGACTCCTCCCTGTAGAAAAGTGCCCAGTTGAGGGTGAAGGAATCCATGTTTTTAGCCAATTTTTCGATATTTGTCGCCTGAAGAGTTGAGCCTGAAAACGATGCCGATCTCGTGAAAATCCGTCACTTCTGTCGAAAGTTTTAGGCAGACATAATACATACAGACAGGTGAGATTTATATTATGGATACCTGAGTTTGTGTTATTTTTTAATATCTATGAAGAAAACAAAATGTTTCCATAAATTGAAATAGTAAGAAAAATGAATTTGATTAGTTCATTAGATAAACATTACCTTCCAATCTGATTGACCCCCAAGAATAACTGCGATACAAACGCACTACACAATTTGTGATATACCTCACCGAGCTAGGAGAGTACTGGGAGGAGAAGAAATAAGTTGCTAACTAGGAATTATGAGCACTTAAGCAAAATTAGGGTGACAAAACACGCCATGGGACTAACGCAGAATTACCATTTTAAGTCTTTGGTATGATTCGATCAGGGACTGAACACTCGATCTCGGGTTCCGTCAAATCGGCCGACGTACCAGTGAAAACGCATGTTGCAAACTGATGCGTAACAGACCAACAAATATAAGGACGCATCTTCAAATATAGATTTAAAACTAAATGCAACTATATGAAAAAGAGACTGCGTGGTAGAAGGGTCACCAGAACTTTGCGGGTCGGATCAAAAGTCTATAGGCAAAAAAACAACATTTTTTTTTCTTTGGAAGGGAGGCTGGGATGTGGGGTTGTGGGTGTGCCTCCTATGAACCCTAAAATCTAATAACGAATGGCATTTATGGATAGCTAAACTGGCCGACAAAAAGGAAAAGCTCGCCAGTTTTCGAGGATAATAATCGCAGAAAAGGATGGATAGGGAGTGAGAATAAAGACCGAAAAATGTAAAAGAATATGTATAAACATATATACAAAGCTCTCTCTCTCTCATATACACAGATAAATATTTGCATACATACGCATATGCATACATGACCACATATGTATATACATGCGTGCACACAAACACGTAAATGTATGTGCGTGTGTGACAGGAGAGGGTTTAATTTTCACAAACCGTTACACACACAGACACACACACACACACTATATATATATATATATATATATATATATATATATATATATATATATGAACAAATGATTAATAAAACATGTTAAAAGACATCTTGAAAAAGAGTTAAAAACATATTTAATTTTAAAAAAGGAAGCACAAGATAAGTGGATAGTCCTTAATCCGCGGAGTTTCGAAGAAATACTCTCCTTCTCATCAGAGGGCAGGAATTAGCAAAATGCAGGATCGGATTATATATATATATATATATATATATATATATATATATATATATATATATATATATATATCGGCGAAATGTCGACAATCAAGAAAAAAATAATAATTTTAAAAGCATATTTTTTTAATTCTGACCTGCAGAATTTTATATATATATATTTTTTTCATTTTCTTTATGTAAATATATTCATATCTTGCTACAATGTGCAAATCGATTCGATCATAACTGATTTTGAAAATTAAAAAAAGGTGAACATTTTATAATGGTTTAAACCAGGCTTTACATTAGACATGGTAAACTATTTTTCTCCTCTAAAATTTGTGTGTGCATATATATATATACACCGTATATTTCGGCATATAAGGCGACCGTCACATAAGACGAGGTACAAAATTGGAGCAAAGTTTCATAAATTTATCATATATCGGTTGTATAAGACGACTGCTAAATCACGAAACCATGTTTGTTTAGCCTAGGCTAGAGATTGCAACACCCGGTATCTTATGAAATATTCGTTTTTAAAGATGAGTTTTTTACTTTAAGGGTCGTCTTATACGCCGAAATATGCGGTATATACACACGGCTGTGTGTATGTGTGTGTTCTGGATAATTATTCA
>NC_136525.1:37512956-37560456 GCF_053919585.1 Euprymna scolopes
GTGGTTTTGTTGACAGCTTGACCATTGTCTACTTATTCAGCCAAACGGGCAGCAGAAGCCGGAAGTGAAAACGAGAATACAATCCTGACTATCGTTGCCTTATTTTATTAATGGGGGGGGGGATAGATAAATAAATAAATAAATAAAAGACTAAATAAACAAATTATTAATCATTCAGTGGTTATCTAGAATTCTGCCTCTAAAAAAAAATACAGAAAAATCTTTATTCTGTACGTTCTCGCGACGAAGCAAAAAGATCATATTCCAAAAACCTCGTAAATTGATTAAGTAACTTTATTTTAGTAAAGAAAAACACTTTTAAACGATTTAAAGTGATTAATGCGAAATCGTATGCATTACAATTTTGATCTCTCAAGATTATATTACTGTTGAGTTATCTCCCCTTGTTTCTTTAAGATGGCAGCGCGAGGCAGTTACGTCTCGAATACTCATAAAATTTGATTTTCTTAGTTAAACGTAAAACTACCTTACCGATTTATGTGATTTTTGGAATATGATATTTTCGTTCCATCACGGGTACGTGCATCATACAGACTTAATTTATATATAAGGGGGATTCTGGACGAGAATAAAAAAATTAAATAATAGAAATGAATAATAGGTTGGGTTGTTTTTGTTTTACGGCACATCAACCCTTTTGAATTTATTTAATGCCGAATTCAGTGATTTTGAAGAAAATTTTTTTAATAGAATATATATATATTTTTTTTCAAGTTGGTTTCTATTTAACTCATAGTTGGGACCCTAACAGGTACTACCACTCCGGGTCAGAGTGGACCTGGGAGCAATGGTAATTGAAGGGTGGATCCACACTCCCCAAAGCCCGTAAGCTGGGGCCTCACCATCGGATATGGTTTAAGGTCATATCCAGGAAAGAAAATAGTTTAAAAAAAAAAGAAGAAATATAATAAAGAGCTTAAAGTCTCATAACAGGAATGCCGGAACCAACTACTACTACTACTACTACTACTACTACTATCACAACTTATCTCCCATTGTTTCTTTAAAATGGCGACGCAAGAAAGTCCTTCCTCGATTATTCTTTTAATTTTATTTTCCTAGTTAAAAATAAAACTACTTGATCAATTTACGCGATTTATTTGGAATATGACATTTTCGTTCCGTCACGTATATGTATATCATGCCGATTAAAAAAAAAAAAAACTTTTGTTTTAATACAAGCAGGAATTTTGGACAAGAGCCAAAAAATTAAAAAAAAAAAAAAAAAATGAAGAAATTAAAAATCATTAGAAAAGAAAATAGTTTTTAAAAATTAAAATTAATAATATAAAATTAAATAGCTCTTTGTTTTATAATGTCGAAACGAACAATGCTGCTGCTGCTGCTACTACTACTACTACTACTTATGGTCACAATAATTATGACCGTATGACCTTTTCAAAATGTTACAATACTCACTAGCCGAGACTCGTTCTGCTTAACAAGTCCCCCTCTCTTTCCCCTGTATTCCTCCTTCCTTTCCAAACTGCCTGACCTTTGATCTTCACGATTAGCCAATAAATATACCAGTCTTTAATTTACACACTTATCTAAACACACACACGCATTCGCAGATATATATTTCTAACGCACACAGGAGGAAAAAAATAAAATAAATTAAAGAGGAAAGAAAAAATTTCTAGTCAGACCCGACCACCGAAAGACGGCCTGTCCAAGAAATCGCGTTTATTAAGATGACGTCATAACTGTTGGTAATAAGTCACGTCTAAGCAGATAAAGAGACGTCGAAAAGAGCATTTACGCACTACATGTAGACATGTGAAGATGAAATTTTTTCTTAAATTATTTAATCTTTCAGGTAATAATTGTTTTAAAAAAATATATACAATAATTTTGTTGATGTATTGCTTGACTGTATGTAAATCTAAAAAAAAATGTTTGCACAATTAAAATAAACGAACTTTATTTTTTTAATTGGAATTCATTATTGAGATGAGTATTATTGATTAATTTATTTATTGCGGACCATTGTCCTCATCTTTATTAGTTGTTGTTTCACGATGTTTCGACCAACTATTCCCTTGGCCTTCGGCAGGTGGTAACCGCGACGGGATAGGAACTCCGAATCTCCTAACTGCATTCTCGGCCCTGTCGGTGGGGCATTAGAATACGCCGACTGTCCCCCTGCAGAGGGTAAAAGTCCCTCAATGGGGGTCCTGGATACGACCTTAAACTATATCCAGTGGTGAGGCCCCAGCTTGTGGGCTTTGGGGAATGTGGAGCCACCCTTTAATTACCATTGCTCCCAAGTCCACTCTACCCGGAGTGGGAGTACCTGTTAGGGTCCCAACTATGGGTTAAATAGAAACCAACGTGAAAACAACAAATATATTCTATTAAAAATTTTTTTCTCCAAAATCACTGGATTCGGCATTAAATAACCCGGAAAGGGTTGATATGCCGTAAAACAAAAACAACCAACCAAGCTAACTGCATTCTCAGCAATTACTGCTATCCATAGTTGTCGACTCACAACGATTTGGCCAAGCCTTTGGCCGGCTTTGGGTGGGATTGAATCTTCTATCTTCAGACAATTCTCCCCAGGCCCCGTGGATAGAGATATTGAATCTCTACGGTTCCAGATGAGAATTGTCTGAAGATAGCGGTTTCAATCCTACCCAAAGGCCAAAAAAAACGTCTTTAAAATCCATGAGACGACGCAATATTCATTTATGTTTAACGTCAATATAACATTTTCTTTTAAAATAAATTCTTTTTCTTTTATTCATTAATCTATAAAATTGAACATGTGTGCTTGAGGAACACTCAACCTATATACTCAACGAATTTTTTATCTACAGACTTGAGATTTGGTATATAGAATATTCAGACGTGTGGAAATTTTTTAAAAAGTAGTTTTTATTCGGAAAAGAAAAAGACTTAAGCAGTAAAATTGAAAAATTGGTACTGGTGGGAGGGGGGGGTCATTAAATTTTTATTTGTCAACCGTTTCACGACTGCGCATGCACGAATCGTTCACATGACAGATTACTTATTTTAAGAATAAGTAGGGTTAAAACACGTTTTAAAGAACGTGGCAAACTAGTCTAATGGTTATCGTACTTGACTCACTGTCTGCAGGTTTTAGCTTCGATCTGATCTTGTATATATGTTTTTTTTTTACTTACAAGTGAACTATTTAGAAAAAAACTATACTCGCATGCATATGGTCAGTTTCTTTTTTTTTTATTTCATTTTTTTTTTTTTAAGGAATTAAACGTTACGTTTAATACTGGGAGACGCCGGGTACATCTGCTAGTGTTGAACACAGTCTTTAATTTTCGCTTTTTGAATGCATTATTTAAAGTTTTCTAAAGCTTAAAACAAATAAAGCTATCATTCATTATCAACAGTCTGTTTGACAAATCCTGATAACTTACCACGTGCATGACGTCATTTTTCAGTGAGCAGGCCTGTTTTACGTTTTTCGTCGCCTCTGTTTTTTTCCCCCCGTCCGCCATTTTGAAAACTAGCGTATGCGATGCCAATGCCTGTGAGCAATTTTAACTCGGATATTCTATCAAACTATTTTGACATTACTGTCGTTAAAACGCGGTGGAACAAAGCTCGCTATTATCGAATGGGCTCTCGGGACGATCAAAGGACACCGGGGGGGGGGCAGGTTGGGGGAGCAGAGAAACGCACAACATTAAGTTCATGCTTGGCTCTGTAGGAAAAATATGGCGTCAGTTCGTATTTGACAACAACGATATCCAACACCCTATGACTCCTCGTAGCGTCACTTAACTATGACGGACTGGCTTAGTTTGGTTTGGTTTACGGCATGTCAACCATGTATGGATTATTTAATGCCGGTCAGATGTATAAAATCCTTATATAGGCAAGATAATTATTTGCTAAACGTTTTAGGCCGTTAAAAAGGTGGCAGAAACTTAGACCGTAGACTTAGAATTGTAACGTTACCCAACGCTCTTTATTTGCGCCTAAACCTAAACGTAGATTCCATGAACAAAGCGTCTTACTTAGAACTGCACACCTGTGGAACCCTCTTCCGATCGCCTGCTTTCCAGCTGACAACAATTTGATCATCTTCAAGTCTAATGTAAACAAGTTCTTGATGAGCCGTTCCCCTTAAGTAATTCAATTTACCAAATTTACACTTCTAACGGTTACTATGATATTGTCCCTTTCACTACTGTACACTCTTTAACCCTTATCCTCGAGTGGCCTCTGGGCCTTGATAAGTGGTGATTCCTTTGTAAAAAAAACAAAAAAAAAAACACGTAGCCTCAGTTGCAAAGTGGACAAAGAACAGGAAAGAACGTCCACTCCTTCATGACCGATACATTTTTTTTTATTTTTGTTACTAACCAGAGTGCCCCTTTTGGGGGACTTGCCCCCCTCCCCACATGAAAACTGACCTTGTGTCTAACGCTGCCAATAAACAAACAAACAAAAAAACAAATAAAATTATTTTTTCTTGTTTCTGTAGTTTTGCTCTGAAGAATTTTAAGCAAAAATACGTTAGTGTTTGTTATTTTTTTAAACAATTTGTTTTTTCACAAAAGCAAAAAAAACATTTATTTTCAATTTTTTGGTTAAAGTTCATTCTTTTTTTACGTTACGATTTTTTAAAATAATTTTTTTTGTTAAATGTTTGGTATTTTTTTTATTTATTTCTATGCATTTTTTTTCACGAAAAGTTTCAATGTTTTTCCCTCTTTATTTTTTTTTTTTCAAAGAAAAGTTATAAAAAATAGATTTTTTTGTAGTTTTTATGTTTATATGTATTTTTCATCTAAGGAAAGCTGAAAGAAAATATTTTTACCAAAGAAAATTTGAAATAAAATATGTGTTATCAAAGAAAATTCGAAAGAAAATATTTTTTACCAAAGAAAATGTGAAATAAAATATTTTAAAAATCTATTTCCATTGGCTAATCAAAACCCTCAACCTAATGATATTGAACATAAAAAGTAAAAATACCCCCCCTTTTAACCCCTCTCGAAAAATTTACATAAGTACTTTAAAAAGAAAATAAAAACAAATTTAACAACATAATTCGCATTTTTTTGGCGGCAGTTCTTGACAGTTGTCAGTTACGTCCGCGATCACTGCTCAGCTTTTTCCGTCAGCAGTCGGTCGTGCCCACACCACAAAAAACCCGGGTCAAAAGATGCAGAAGTATCAAATAATCAAATTCAATAATCCAGTTTGGGATAAACTTATAAATACTAGGCCATGACTTGACATGAGCAACTGATTGGTTGGATTCAGGCCTTTCCGACCTCCCATCTCGCAGAAGTAAAGCTATGTTGCAAGTCAGTACGGCAACCAGGCTACGTAATGCTCAGACAGAAGGGTCACGTCTTAAGCCATCACGAACCGCCGGCCACGGTTTACAGCTGGGCCCGTTTTCTATTCTGGCCTCAGTCAGGAAAGAAGAAATCTTTCTTGATTGGGGCAATTTTTTATAATCAAACAGCTTCCAAACAAATCCCTCGTAATCTTCGTATATGTCTTAAACGTCAGCTTAAGAGTGACGACAACAACTTCATGATTTTTTTTTTTACTTTAAGCAGTTTTCTTTAAGTTCCTTGCATAAAATGGCTTTACGTTTTGTCTGAGGCGATTGATAATAATAATAATAATAATAATAATAATAATAATAATAATAGCAGCAGCATTTGAAACCGTAAATCATAAAATTCTATGGAACGTAGGGATACAAATGAATAAACCCATCCAGGCAGGATGCCGGATATCATGATAGTTCCTATTTACAATGCCTCCCCACGGGACAGAGTTAGACACCAGGGCCGTTTTTTACTGTGGAGAAAAGGAACAAAAATAAAAATTGTCTCAGTCGTGAAGGATTTCTCCTCCACTAACAGAGATCAAGAAATTGAAGTGTAGCATCTGAAGGACAGATACTACACTTTGATCTTGACCAAAAAGGCCGTATATCATGATAGTTAATAAGGAAAAATCCCTCCAGGTTGTAAGTTTTGTTGTTCCAAAATCCACAGGGTGAACATCAAAGAAACGAAAAAGCAAACCCAGAAGAGGGGGAAAAAATAGAAGAAGAAGCGAATCAATAATAATAATAATAATAATAATAATATTAATAATAATAATGAATACAGGAAACTGGTTAGAGAGCTCAAAGGGATATGGAAAATGGAGAAGGTCAAGCTAACATCAATAAACGTGGGAACACTGAACAATCCCGAGGAACTTTGAAAACACTGAGAGAAATTGGAATCTAGGGGAAAACTGAGAAGATACAATGGATAGCAATAATAAAACTGCTGAAATTCTCAGAAAAAAAATCGTAGAAGGCGGAGATCAATCCACATGAGCTGTAAATGCTGGCCGACCATATGGAAACTGCAACAGGCATAAAACGAAAAGATAGAACACCTCATGGGACCAAGAAAACTGGAATTGCAAAATTATAAGTTAACTATACCCCCCCACACACACAAATAATAATGGTGTAGGCATAGAGTAGCGCTACACCAAATAGCCACGCAGGGTTAAAGAGAATGGAAAGAGTGAAAAGAGAAAGGACTAAATAGATCTTAGATGAATGAGTGCAAAGAGAAATTGGGGCTTGTGGAAGCTTATTGCCACACAGATTCCAGTGATAATCAATAACCATTGCCATCCAAAAGTTAATGACAAACCGCTGTTGCGATAATGCGATTTCATTTTCAAAGTTTATCAAAAGGGGTGGAGAATATTGGAAATCTGGGGAGACTTGTTGCCACTTAGACTCTAGGTTTTTGTAAAAGTAAGTCATCTCTGATGATGGCTGGTATGAAAATTCCTAGTGAGTATAATAGTGATAATTATAATAGTGAGTTCCTAGTGAGTATAATTCCTAGTGAGTATAATAGTGATAATAATAATAATAATAGTTATAGTTATTATTATTATTATTATTATTATTATTAATGTTATTGGTTCTCAAAGAGCTTTCACACAGGTTATCAAAGATCTCATTGAATACAGCCTGTGGTGTTCCCTGGAAGCTGAGTGACAACAAGTCTCCTCAGATTTTCTAGTACTCTCCATCTCTTTCGATACCATGTGCCAATAAATTTGCATTATCGCAACAGCTGCTTGCCATTGATTTCTCGTTGGCTGCAGCTATTGGTCTTTACTGGAATTTGAGTGGCAATAAGCCTCCCCAAAATCCCAGTTCTCTTCACACTTATACAGTGAAGGTCTGGTCAGTGCTCACTTCTCGGTTGTTCCTTCCTCCTTGACTACTTGATTTCACTCCTTTTTTTTTGGGGGGGGTAGTGATGGGGGGGGATTAGAGAACTTATAGGTATCAATGTTTTTGGTTCCATGTAGCGCTTCATGTTTTGACTCTGTGGCAGTTTGTCTGGTCCGCACTTGTGGTTCGTGTATGTTTTTTTTTTTTTTTTTAAAGGCATCCCCACCTTATCAAGGCCAAGAGGCCACTCGAGGATAAGGGTTAAAGAGTGTACAGTAGAAATTGGACAATATAGTAATCATTAGTAATGGAAATTCGGTAAATTTGTTAACTTATATGGAACGGCTCATCAAGAACTTGTTTACATTAGACTTGAAGACAACCATATTGTAGTCAGACGGAAAGCAGGAAAATGGAAGACAATTCCACAGGCGTGCAGTTCTAAGAAAGACGCTTTGTTCATGGAATCTACGTTTAGTTTTAGGCACAGATAAAGAGTGGGGGGAATTATTGATAGTGTTTACAGTTCCACATTCAAGGGTTTCCTTAATATTTCAGCTGTTTTCATTATTGTTGTTTGTTGTTGTTATTATTATTATTATCTTCTATATAATATTCTGCTTGTCACTTCCTTAGTTAGTCTGTATGTTAGATTTAAAGAAAAAAATAATATAAAATTTCTGAAGGCCTATCTAGCAACCTGGGACAAGAATATGAGAGTATCCTCCCTTTGATATAGCTTCATTTTTTTTTAAATAACATTATAATATATAATATTTATTGTGATAGTGTGGGAAATCAACTTGGTAATTTCGACGTGTAGTGAGTTTTCAATTAAAAAAGTTAGGGAAAAATTATGTAAAAAAGGGAACATTCAAAAGAAACAAGGCAAAAAAATAAAGAAGAACATTGTCTGTCAAGACGTGCTGAATTGAAGGAGGAAATTAAAGATTGCCTCTTACAATATGTTTATATTATTTGTATTGAACTATGTAGCACAATATTCTGCGTATTTATTAGTATTTACTAATTAATATCATACGAGTAGTTTTCATAGAAATGTTGAATTTATATTTGCTGTGTGGTATTGGTTTTGCTGTCCCGCCCACAAAAAGGGGGGTGGGGGAACTCTATCCGGAAAAAAAATTATCAAAACAATTTGTTAACTAAATATATTTCTCATTCCCTTTCATTTCCTCGGGCCACACTAGTAACAATAAATTTTATAAAGTGTATTAGAACTTATCTAGATGGACAGATAATAAAAAAAAAACTATATTTCTTGCATTTGGTAGAAGTTATCTGTTATCTGTCTGTTCTTTTAATCCAGTTTTTTTTTTTCTCGTTAACTATATCGCACAATCGCTAAATCTGCTTTAATTCTGCAGATCTAAAGGCGAGCTCGATAAGTCTAGAGGAAGGGCACCTGAGATACGAATGAAATACGGCCAGAAATAACCGTGTGAAAACAAGGCAACGTGCTGTCTTCTGTTTGTTATTAATGAGGGTTTTTGTCGTTGTTTTTTTATGCTTTCTTTTTTTTTTGTATTTTTTGGTGGAAAAAACAAAGCTGAAAGACATGGCCCACATGAAAAATGATCTTTGATCCGGTTAAAGATTTGCGAAGAAATGGTGGTTTGCATTGTTTGCTATAAACACGGCACAGATTGAGTAGGGGTTTCTACAAGTCAGGGATATGTCCTCAACAACCAGGTAGTTTTAGAAACAATATCTATCTATCTATATCTACAAAAGTGAACGTGTCTGTGTGTCTGTCCACATTTCCCTACGCAACAACTCTGTCAATTTTAAGTCTACAGACTCGAAATTTGATATACAGGGTACTGAGATTTGGGAAAATCGATGTGATCGGTTTTCGGCCCAAAATTTGGCTGTTAAGGGCTCAAAGTTTAACGATTTGACCTTTGAGAACTCTATCAAACTCCTCCGATAATTTTGGGTCCATACACTTGAAATTTTAGATATAGATTCCTTCGACATGGATCTAACTTAATAACTGGATTTGAGCCCAAAAAAATAAACGTTAAGGGTCATAATAGGGGTCAAATTTTTAAAAAATTGACCGTTTCTTTTTTTTGTTTTATTTTTTTGCTCAGCATACACCTCCTCCAAACACCCGGGCAACGCCGTGCACCCATGGTAGTATATATATATATTAAGAAAGAAGTGAACCATAATCAAATGTTAAAAAATAATAAATAAGTCGATTAAAAAAAATCACGAAGTGCAATACAACGCGAGAAAAAAGTAAGCACTATTCGGAATGTTATAAAATAAATAAGTCGATTAAAAAAAAAAAATTCATTTTTTTCTAACTCCGTGATTTTTTTTTTTTAATCGACTTAAGTATTGTTTTTTAACATTTGATCATGGTTCACTTCTTTCTCATTATTTTAAAATATGTATATTATATGAGGTTATTTTCCACACACACCCCTAATTTAAACCCGATATACACAAGTATACTTAAGGCCTTAGACAAGTTAACACGCACACAAGCAGAAAACACCTCGTTCTGTCTTTCAATGTCCCCCTTAACTTCTTAAACCACCACCCTGTCTACTTTACTCCAACACCACTTTTTAGTCTTGTTTTACACATGTATTAATGCCCCTTTGCCAGGAATCCAATGACGCACCTCTGCTTCTGACGCACATATTAATTCCATCCCTTGTTTATATCATAAATGGTTTTTACCGGAAGTTGGCCGCGAGATTTTCATTGCAAAGTTTGCTTTCATGTAATCTAGACCACCTGATGAGGTCTAGTCACTAAAAACTAGCTGACCGAAACATGCTCAATGCTCATGACTGTGTAGCAATACATTACTGCATATGTAAAAACATATGTACAGAAGCCTGACGAATTCTCACTAGAATGAAACTCGGAATATTTTATGTAGCTTAATTGCTATATACATTTTTATAATTTACTATATATATATATATATATATATATATATATATATATACACTAGCAGGGATACCCGGCGCTACCCGGGTTACGTTGGGATCCACCTGCTACAATTTAGATATTAAGCACTTTTTGATTACAAACTTCCACTTCGATCCCGAGTCAATTTTCTTGTAAATTTTGCATTCACAATTATTTGAAATTGTTGCAATGCCATAAATAAGATTTAAAAAAAAAAAAAATTTAGCATATGGATCTGCCCGTTGTTAGTTGGCAGTCGAGCAAAAGTTTAATGGAAAAAAGAAATCAATATGGACGAGGATGATGTGTATGAGTGTGGAGGGAGGTAATAAACATTTTTGTTTTTAGCTATGAGGTGCACTAAAATGACGGAAAGTACTCGTGTTTTGCTAAACGAAAGGGATTATAACGAATGCCTAGATTAAAAACAGCAAAACTAATAAATAATAATAATCAAGAACACATAGAAATTACTGTAAATTATTTTTTGTTTTGTTTCGTTTTCAGTTTCTCATATAAAACTAGGAAAGAGAAGTTGAAGGCGTTATCATTTTACAAGCACATTTGCCAATTGCCAATAAGAAAGTCGTATTCAAAGGAATTGGTCGCAGTACCGCCATTTTTTTTTTTTTAACTTTCCAATTTACTTTGCCAAAAAAGAATCAATATTCTTTTTTAGTCTGATTTAAGTGTTATCATTGGATTGGGATTCCACTGAAACATGTATGCACATGTGTAACCAATAATGCTTGTATAATAAATAAATAAATATATATATATATATATATATATATATATATATATATATATGCACGAGGAGGTACCAAAGGTAGTGTTTCCTAATTTTTTATTCTGCTCGAATGGATCAGGGAGGATGGCAAATTGTATTATTATGATGGCTGAACTTTAATGCATTCAGGAACTGAAAGTTTCATCTCTCAGCTGCAGATATTGATGGTGTGAGAGTAAAAAAAAAAAAAAAAACTGCCATGAACGTGCGTTAGAAGAAGAGGTGCGTCATTGAATTCCTGGCAAAAGTGCATTGAGAATGCTGGTGACCATGTAGCAACCAAAAATGTCGCTCGTTTTAATGGTACCACTCCCGCCTTCGAAGCTCCTAAACTTTTGGGTGTAAAAGATAGGCTTTACTTATAGAATGGTTCTCGTACGTATAATACAGACGTACACATGCGTATATATATATATGTGTGTGTATTTTTTATATATATATATATATATATATAAAGTAGTGAATTATAAAACTTACTACCTAGCTCTACCTACGCATTGAGCAATGTTGAAGTAAATATTTAAAGTTTACGCATAAAATTATACTTTCGTATATTAATTCATGTGATTAAATAAAGTAGTTTATATATATATATATATATATACACGCACATCTATAAATATATATACATATATAAATATATTTATACACACGCATCCAAATATACATACGCGTATACATATGAATTGACATGCACTGAAACATATATATATATATATATATATATATATATTGCATATAGGAAAATTGTGTATGCATGCCATATATCGATATATGCATATATAAACATACAACTATTTATGTATGTACAAATATACACTTATATATATCTATACATACATATATAAATATGCACACACACACCTATATATATATATATATATACATACATATATATATATGTATCGATGCATATATGCACACCTACATATGCATGCATGTATTACATGTATATATATAACTCATAAATATTATTTCCCTTATCATCAAATGATGCCCTAAACAGCACAAAGTCATTAGAATGTAAAAAAAAAAAAAAAAAAAAAAAAAAAAAAAAAAAGAAACTGAATGTCGAACAATAGCAAAAGGATATTGTGTCGATGGGAATATGACTGGCGATTTCTTGGGGATTGAACAAAAAACTTCGTTAAAAAAAAAATGCAATTTTAAAAAGAGATTAAATCAAAAAATAAAAAAAAGAAAGAAATATTTTTAAAAAAAATAAAGAAATTTAACTTTTAAATCAAACTATAAAAAAAATTTTTTAAGACATTTGTGTATTTTTTGGCAGGTGTTTTATTTCATGGTTTTCGACTCGTTCTTATCTAAAATTTTCTTTCAAACCTCCCCCTCCGTCCCGCCTTCAACCTCATCCCTTCCTTCCTGCGGCGAAAAGATCAGAGCAAGTTTGAGACTTTAATCTCGCATTGATCAAGAAAAGCTCACAAAAGATTATTTTCTTCCATCGCTTTTCCTTTTCCAAGCAACCGAGGAAAGGGGGAGAGAAAAAGGACATATCGATATATATATATATATATATATATATATATATATATATATATCACCGTATGCACGTGTATCTATAACTATATGCAAGTGTCTATTTTTTCAAATTTTTCATAAGTTTGTCCAAGCTGAGGTTGCGGCACTCTACCGGATATTAAACGTTCACCCGCTATTGTACATTCCAACCGAGAGATCTTTTTTTAAGATTCTGGCCGTCCCTTTAAGTGCAATAGTTTGAATCTCTCTTGCACTTGATTCACCGGGTATACATTGCCAGGACGTTCTTGAAATTCTTTTCCATGAGTCCAGTTGCTCCTGTAATTACTATAATGATAGAGATCTTCCTTAGATTCCAGTTTCCTTTTTGTCATACGTATACGTATGCCACAAGAATAGTATTGGCTGGTGTAAACCATAAACATGGACGGGTATAACAGCCTTGAATAAACGTTGAAAGATACGCAGAAAGCCCTAAGCTTAAGCATATTATCAGTTAAGACTACAAGCAACCCTCCATTAAGGTGACTTATAGGATTGTATTACTTGATTAGTTGCAAAGTCCACTCAACTAATTCAAACAAATATATCGTTTTTCGTGACATATCAATGGTTTAAAAAAAAAAAAAAAAAGCTTGTATGGTTCAGGAATTTATATTCTACGCCTAAACTCCCATTGTTACTGCTGATTGGAGATGATGGTGGTTCACTGGTTAAAGACACGGACTGACGATCTCGGTGCTCCAAGTTTGAATCCAGTTCGTTCCATAAAAATCACTTTCACTTAGGATGTTGGCAACCTTCACTTTAGCACTTCCGAAAGTGCCTGATATCTTTCGCGAAACACTTCTGACTAGAAAAATATCGGAGAAAACTAATGCCAAAAAAGTCAGATTCATGATACGATGATGATGTCAATACTGGTTGTATGGTTTTAGACTGGGCTAATTTTCAGAAGAGAAGGAGATATTTTATTTTAAAAATTCTCGTAAGGGATATACATCAGTTACCAAACAGCTATAAGGTATCGCTCTTCTCCTCCAACGCCAAGTGCAACTATCATCCGAGATGGCCCAGCCTCTACTCCACGACCAGCTTATAATAGACTCTTACAAGATAGGATTATTGCAATTTAATATTTCCAAAATCCCCGGATCTTTTAGAGTTAACTTTCCCAACCCCTCTTTCCCTGTAAGAACGGACTATGCCCTCGGATTAAACGAGACGTCGATTCATCAAAATTCGAGTGTAGTGATCATAAACTTCTCATCGATCGATCAATCAGTATTGATCGATCGATTGATTGGATGGTGGATTGCCAGACTCAGAAAATCTACGGACTCTCTTGCTTGGATCGTGGTTCTTAACTCATTTCGTATTCTAGACCAACGTCCGAGGGGAAAAACAAGAGAAACATTCATAAAATGTGTCTATTCAATTTGCGCGTTTATCAATGAAAACAATATTTAGAAATTAAGCTTAACCAAATGATTAACAAGCTATTTCCAACTTAAGCCTTATAGTGTGATGGAAATGTTATTTTTTTACATATGCATGACTTACGACATGCTATGTTAAATGGTAGTCAAAATTCTAATATTGTATTCAAATAATCAATCCTTATGGACATCGAAACTTACATTATCAAAGTCAATACTCAGATGTAATATCATACCGGATTCAATACTTAGATAAATAATCATGCCAGTTTCAATACTTAGATGTAATATCATATTAGAACAATACTCAGATATATCATATCGGAATATTTTATTTAGAAGAATTAATTTAGTTTAAACTTTTCTTGCGTTATTACGAAACAAAACACTTCTTGTATTATCAAATATTAAATTATTATATAGAATAATTTATTAAATTATTATGTTAGTGTTAAAACTAAATTAAGTATTTTGAATAAAATATGTTTTATTATTTGATAATACAATAATTTTTTTGTTTAAAAGTGATTTGGGGGACACTTCTGCAGTATGCAGACGGCAGCTATTGTTGGAGGACGATAACTTCAATTTCCTATTGGTCAAATAACATGGCGGATATATAACAAGCAAGATTTTTTCCGAACAGAAAATATTTGAAAACCAAAATATTTATTGTATCAAAATGCATCAATATATAATTGTAAAAACATTTAAAAGTTTGCGCAAGAAAATATAATTTTAATAAAACAATTTTGTAATGAAAGCAACATTGGATGTTTATAAAGTAAAATAGATTTTTTTTTTCGAACAACTGAATAATTTAAATAAAACATTTTTTGAATTAAAGCAACTTTGAAGGGTCAACAACAAATTAATAATTTAAATCTTTTTTTGACGAGAAGCGCCACCTGGCGACAGTTTAGTGAAACGCACCAAGAAAAGATGGCCACCGTCCGCATTCTACAGAAGTATTTTTTGTTGTTTCGTGAAGAGAAAAAGTGTTAAAACTAAATTAATTTTTCTAAATAAAATATTTGTTTTACTATTTGATAATACAAGAAATTTTTTTTTTGTTGTTTCATAATAACACAAGAAATGTTAAAAACAAAATATTTTTTTTAATAGATATATGGTTTCGTTTTTCGTGTCTTCCGTTCGGTTTCGTCACATAATGAACCGTATCCACTTCCGGTAGCTTAATTTTATCTTGAACATTACCTTAAAAATATACATATTTATTTTCTTTTGGAGGGGTGAGAGCTCGTTTTAAAACTATATCTACCTTAGCACTTTCTTTAATTTTCTATTTTTGAGCGATTATCGAGACTCCTAATGCGTAATCCTCTTATGTCAGACATTTTTGTTCAAAGGTAACACTCGATATTATGGTTTTGTTTTTGTTTTTTAAAACTAAATAAACTCTTTAAAATAAGTTGAAGCACTAAAGACTTACACAACTAGATAGAAAACGAACACTTAGAAAAATCAATTTTCTTTTTGTAAAACAGTAAACAAGTGAAAATATTTTTTTAAAAATATTATGGGATGTGTATTCTCTTTTAAAAACAATATCTTCTTCAAGAACGGTCATAAAATGTGTTTTCAATCGATATTTACTCAATAATGGACCAGTTTTCCTAATAAACAAAAATAGACGAGTTTTCCGGGTACGAGTTTTCCTAAATTCACACACACACACACACACACACACACGTGTGTGTGTGTGTGTGTGTGTGTGTGTGTGTGTGTGTGTGTGTGTGCGTGTGCGCGCGCGCGCCTATGTAATATATATCTATGTTGCCTTTCAATAGTAAATGTGCTGAGAAAGATTCATAAATTGTATGGGAAGCCGCAACTGCAAGAATAAATGGAACCAAAAGAGGAGTTGCAGGAATTTTACCAATTCCTGAAAACTATGCAATGGTTGCCAGGTAAAAACATGTGGGAAGGAAAGAGAGGGGGGGGCATGGCAATATCATTTCAATATTTATGATGTTCTTGACTACATGACTATGAGTAGGTCGACGTCATCGGTATGAGGCCCGGGGAGGAGGGGTTGGGTCCCCTTCCATCGAGCGCTTGATCGGAACCTTCGCTGCAACCGAACAGGTTCGCGGAGTCGGCATAGAAATCTGATCTACAAGGCATTAATTATTCAATGATAAATGAGTGAGCAAGTAGACAGGTGCGCGACGGGCGAAGTAGGGTGCTCAGAGGAGTAAGGTAGGAGAGGGGCTGGCAAGATGGTGTAAAAGAGATGGGTGCCGATAGATCCGACGGAGGCGGGCGGAAATGTTTTCCGAGATGCTGTAGATGCAAATAACGAATGAATGCGATGCGAGCTGAACGCCGGCCCAGTCATCAACGGAGGAAGCAGGTAGGAAGAAAACAGCATTCAAAACGAAAACAAAGATTCTTCGACCGAACAAGATAAACTTGTGCAGTATATCGACCACTATTATAAACCAGTGATATCTACTCGGCGTTACCCTAGACGAAGCGATGTCATTTTAGTTCTATTTTTTTTTCACAGCGGATGGTTTCATATATAATAGATAGATGGTGGCATTCTGTAGATGTTCAGCGTAAATGGAGACACCCTGATATTATTGTAGCTCTTTTGTTAAAACCGCAAAAGTGTTTATCAAGCTAGCAGGAGCGCCCGGCGTAACCCGGTTGTAAAATACGCTTAAATATGATATTTTAATTCGCGCAGATTTCGTATATATTATTATAGCTCAATTTTGTATCGATTTTTATATATTATAAAGTTGTGATTTTAAAAATAAAAAAATATATCCACATGACTTGGGCGCATCAGCTTGAATCGAAACCAAAACTTATAAAGAAAAAAAATATTATATATATATTTCATCATTTTTTTGGGGGGGGGGGATACAAAACTTTATTATAGCTATTAAAGAGGTAAGACTGTTGTTTCTTTTTTTTTTTTTTTTTTTTTTTGGTATCCATGGTGAAAAGAGGTACGGAGATAGAGGTTGAGAAAAAAAAGTTAGACGAATAAGGGGGTAGAGTCGGCCGACCAGGTTTCGCCCTCACTTTACAAAGCCGAATCGAGAGTTTCTGTTTTGTATAGGGAAACGAATTTAAACAGGGGTGGGGCGACTAAAATAAAATAAAATAATCGGAATGCAGAGAAAAAAATGGGGGAACGACTAAAATAAATGTATCGTCATGATAATTGTACAATGGAGAGAAAACCGTGAAAAGTGAGGGCGAAACCTGGTGGGCCGACTCTACCCCCTTATTTGTCTAACTGTTTTTTCTTCTTCTCAACCTCCATCGAACGTGTTCCCTCCGTCCTTTTTTTTTACCATGGATACAAAAAAAAAAAAAAAAAAAAAACTCAATCTTCCCTTTATAATAACTGTAATCAGCCACCAATATCGTAATAGTTAGGAGCCTTGACTGCCGTACAGACGGTCGGGTTTCAATCCTGGCTTGAGGTAGTTGCCTGTCTAGCCGCACTGATGAGCTGTGAAACAGCGAAACAGTACTGTATGTGGATGACTATATATATATATATATATATATATATATATATATATATATATATATATATATATATAAAGATAAGAATTACAGTTAAGTTTACAAAAATGATCCAAGATGGCAAAACTAAAGTAAATTATAAATATTAAAGAATTAATATTTATAAAGTTATCTCAGCCAGATGTAAAAGCTCGATAAAACCAAATAGGAGATAGAGCTTATAATAATATCCATTCACGTGTAATCACCCTTTTCTCCACCATCTTCCCTCTGCTTCACTTTTTGTTATCAAGTAAGATCTTTGACTTACTTGCAGTTTCATCAAATACTTTTTATGCAAAATCCGATCCCGCATTTTGCTAATTCCTACCCTTTGACAAGAAGGAAAGTATTTCTGCGAAACTCCGCGGATTAAGGACTATCCACTTATTAAGTGTTTCCTTTTCAGATTAAATATGTTTTTAACATGTTTTATTAACTATTTGCTCTTATATATATATATATATATATATATATATATATATATATATATATAACTTGAGTTCTTTCAACTCTGATCGAAACCGAAACCAAAACTTGTGGAGAATTTTTGGCAAAATTATTTATTACAAGAAACGGAAGGTCATAACAATTAAACGATAGTTACTCGGAAGAAAAAAGATGCAAGCGCGACACACAAAATAACACACGTTATCTTTATAATATATATAGAAGATGAAGAAAGTAAAGGTATGTCGTTGATTTAAGACGATTTTTCGATTGTGTAAGATTTTTTTTTGGGGGGGGGAAGATAGTTACAAAAAAAAACATGAAGCCACTTGATGTAAAAAACTAAAACTAAATAAATAAATGAATAAATAAATAAATAGAATAATATTTCAAGATCGAAAATAGTCAATGAAAAATATTATATGGATAGATTCCAACCCAGAAATAATAGCAATTTATCTCCCTTTGTCAGACACATCGCTCATGGAATGTAAGGACTAAAAGACGAAATAAGAGAAGAGGCTTACGAGGCTGCAGAAGATAAACTCCAAGTCTACTTTTTACTCTCATTTTCTGATAAAAACAATATTTAGTGTCTTCAATTTGGTACCGTTTTGCTACCGGAGCTCCAAAGTTAGTAAAGAAATTGAGAACATAATTTTCCTCTCCCCAATTAACCATTTTATATATGTTGTAGCATATCTTTCATTTTGGTCTCTTGGTTTTACTGGATTCCAGGACAAGAATTTATCTTGTCTGGTGGAGTATCCAGCTTTGTGTTATTACTTGAGGTAACGTCACTTGGATAAGGTGCATCCTTCCTAATAAAATCTAGTGTAAGTTAGCCATAGTTAGGAGATCTTATTTGGGCAGTAAATACTATGTGATTTTGACTATTTGGTCAGGGTTTACTTCTGTGGAAAAAGTATCCTCATGCCAGGTTGTTCTGACAAACCCCTGTACAGAGAGACCTTGGGCACTCAAGGAAAATATGTTTTTAACTCTTTATGTCGAGTAGGCATTTAAGTTCTCTCACATATGTGTGTGTGTGTGTGTGTGTGCGCGCGCGAGCGCTCATAATACGAACACGAACATCTACACATTTAGAAAATTCATAACAGCGTTTATCAAGCTAATCTTGAAGACAAATATTACAAATGTATTAAGGATGCTCTTTACCACTGACCTCATACCTGGCATGACTTTTTTTTTTTTTTTTTTAAGAAAAGGCTAACAAAGGACACATTCTTTGTTTTCGCATCCTCTTTTTTTACTTTATTTTTTAAACTAATTACCTTCAAATATTAAGATACTCTACCCTACCCCGAAGATAAAAAAAAAAAATGAAGAGGACATTGCATACTTAAACATGCGTATATTTGTTCAGCTGCCATAGGGCCGGTTCCCTTCCCCCTTACCTACTCCTTGAACACGCGGGTTGATGCAGTGTTGGAGGGACAGCTGTAGGGAATGGATTCAGTTGGTTCAGTTGTGGGTGGGGAGAACCTGTTTGTCCGCGTTTCGCAATCAATCAATCAATACCGCTCGGTCTACGAAGACAATACACAGTTCGGCTTCTAGTAAGCAAGTAATAACCTTGACTGTCCGATACTTCGAGGACAGCAAGGGGATACAGAAAGCAAAAAGGGGGGGGGGAAACAACAAAAAAAAGATTTCCACGGGGCGATTTTTTGTTAAGATCATGAATAGGAAATATCCCGCAGCAACCCACCCTTCCGGCCTTAACTTCAGTGTTACCCTTAAAAGATGTTAGAAAGTATCTTACTCTCGACGCAATTCTTTACCTGTACAAGAACCAAATATCCGAAGATGGAGTATTGTTGGCACATTTTGGGAAGAGCTTCTAAGAGAACCATTTCCTGCCTAGATAACTTACAAAACCGTCTTCGAAATCTAAGGAAAGTGAAAAGGTCTTTCGTCCACACTATCTCTTTCTCACAGAGTCTATCTCTGCATCAGCGTTATTTTCATGGCAGGTGCTCAACTGAACTCCAATCTAATCTCTCCTGTAAAACATTCGCAACAAGCACTCGTCTAGCTACAGCAACTCCCAACAATTTCTTTTACGATGGTGTGCTTAAAACTAAACGAAAATTCCATGAGCAGAGTTTCTTTCCTATAACTGTCCATCCGTGGAACACAATATCGTAAGGCTGCTTCCAAGCTTACTATAACATGATCTGACGTTTCTGAACTTTTGGAGATGAGGATTGGTTATTTGTATTATTTGGATTCTTCTGGCTACTGTTCTCATATTGAGTATGATTTTCACAACGTGTCGGTTGATGTAACCTCCGACCTTCTACAAGTGTATCTTGTCGAACTCGAGAATGTTTCAGTCAAACTCAAACATTTGGACAGAACTTCAAGCAGAACACTTTATTTAATTCACGGGGGTAGCATACCCTTGTTCCGTCAGCCATGACTGGATAGAGGTCCTAAGTAATTCGCAATCGAATTTTTTTTTTCTTTTTACAGTTGCGTTTTTGACTTTTAGCCGGACATACACACATTCACCTGCACTTAACTTCCTCTTTTGTTTTATTTATTCCTCGTTCTTTTCCCTTACGCCAACCCCCATCTTCTTTCACTTTCGTTCAGCCTCTCCCTGAACATACACACATAACTAGAGTTGACATAATCGAAATAAGTCAGTGAAAAAAATCTTGACATTAAAAATCATTTTTACTTTTTGATATTTTTAAATGGTTTATGTGATTCCTAAATAATGAATCTTTTCTTCTTTTTTTTTTTTAATAAATGTCCGATATTATTTTTCTGTGGTCATGCAGATTTAAAAAAAATACCGACTTTACAGGGGTTTATTGAGTATTTTTCAAGTTTTAGCAAGACATACGAACAGACAACTACCTTTTATATAATAGACTAGCGAGAGCGGGGAGCACCCTGCGTTGCTCTGTTGTACAAAAAAAGGTGACAGCGGGCGGGGGAGAGTATGTTGCCCGGTCGTAAAATCTGCTTAAATATAATATTTTAATTTATATAACAAAAATTTTTAAATTGTGACTTGCGTGATATCAGCCAGAATGGAAACCGAAAGCAAAATCTGTAATCAATAAATGGAGACAGACAGACAGACAGACATTAAATAATAAATAGAAGAAATGGAGGAGGGGGTAAGTGCACTTTAATTTGAAAAAACAAAAGATATGGTTAAAAACACGAAAATGCTGCGTCACGATGTAAAACGGATAAAAAACGAAAATAAAAAAGAACGTGATTGTAGTTTAAAAACGTTAAAAATAAACGTTTTTACACTTATGGTATTAAGATAGGATAGGAAAAGATTTTCTTATCGTGTTATTAAAAAAAAAAATGATGCGTGCCAGACGCGAACACGCCAAGGATAAGACTTTAAGCGAGCATATTATCACATGATAACACAGATGTTATAACGCTGCTAATTTAGCTTTTTAAAACGAAACGACCGTTCGCGCATGTGCGGTTTGCAAACAGCGTCGAAAGCAAGATTTTATCTGACCTCCCCCTTCAAACAAAACGACAAAGCGATCGCTCTTTCTAACGGTACCACGTTTGTGCCTACTGGATGCGGATGACAAAAGTTTTCAACGGATATACGAACACACACACATGTTCACCCTTTGTATAATAGAAGAATATGTATGCAATATTTTAGTAGGACTATTAATCATAAGAGAAACATGGAAAATCCACCGGTCAAACGAGTCTGGACAAGTCACAGTATGAAGGAGAGAAAAAAAAAAGACAGAGAAAAAGAAATCAAATAAAACGGCCAGCTCCAATTTGAAAATTGAACAACTAAATTATAAACTCGATCCTCCGTTACAGTTTATGCAAATACAGATTCGCTGAATATTAAATCGAAGACGGGCGGAGGGGAAAGAAAGGTTAATCGGACGACGGTCTAAATAAAAGGGTTGAAGGAATTGATATTTTTCTTCCACTACCCAGACCAAGCACCTGCTTCTTTTTTGCAGGGTGGTTATTATGAGGAAGTAGGGTTAAATTTGACCTGCGTGGGAAAAGTATGGAATACTGAGTGAATGAAAGGATATAACGTGTACACACACACACACATTATTTATATATATATATATATATATATATATATATATATATATATATAAATAATGTGTGTGTGTGTACACAATATATATATATATATATATATATATATATATATATATATTGTGATTTAATGAATTTGAAAAAACCTTATTGAAATGAAGGGTTTGAGTTTCATATCAAAGATTTTCATTATTCTAAGCACGACAAAGAATACTTTAGAAAATTAATCTCCTTAACCTATAGGTTTTCGATGTCTACCATCTCATCAGGAGAGAAAATATTAGCAAATATCTATAAAGGCGTGTACCCTACTTGTTAAAGTCAGTGAGACATGGAAAGTCAAAGTCCAAATAATTAATTAATAAGAAATCATGTAGCAAGAGGATTTGAAGAAAAGGATATGAAAATTGTAGATCCAGATCCAGTAATATTTTGTAAATCTTATAATCACAGGTTTCCATACCAACTGATTAAAATTATTCTGTGTGTATATATACATAAACTTTTTATTTTATTTTATATATTATATATATATGTGTGTGTGTGTGTGTGTGTGATTACTTAATTTAATCACATAAATTAATATACGAAAGTATAAATTTATGCGTAAACTTTTAAGTATTTACTTCAACAGTGCTCAATACGTAGGTAGAGCTACGTAGTAAGTTATAAAATATATATATAGCAATTAAGCTACACAGAATATTCCTCGTTTCATCCACGCTAGGATTCATCCGGCTTAGGCATAAGTCTGATGAATCCTAGCGTGGATAAAATGCGGAATATTCTGTGTAGCTTAATTGCCATATATATATTAGCCTGGGTGGCCGGCGTTGCCGGGTGTTTGGAGGTGTGTGTTGAGTAGAAAAAAAGTATAGTAGGCAGGAAGGCTGGAACCCCTACGTCAAAGGAGGAAAAGAACGTGAAACAAAGTGACGTCTTTGCTGTTGCGCCCATCATCAAACCGGAAGTGGCGTAGGTTTAAATTAAAGCTAGTCAATCGAAAAGGGATTACTTTCGAAAATCTGGGCGAAAAAGCGGCCCCTTCTTGTAGAAAAGTGCCCAGTTGAGGGTGAAAATGTTTTTAGCCAATTTTTCGATATTTGTCGGACGAGGGGTCGAGCTTCCAAACGATATCGATCTCGTGAAAATCTGTCGAAAGTTTTAGGCATAAATATCTATATACAGACCTACATATAAACAGATAGGTGATATTTATATTATAGATCTACAACGCACACGCACGCACACACACACACATATATATATATATATATATATATATATATACACACACACACACATATATATAAACATGTAAGTTCGATTAAGAAAATTTTTTAAAATAAGAGCGCCATATTTATCCAAAAATGTGTTGCGGAAAATTAAAATAGCATCAGTGCCGTGGTTTTGAAACCGGCGGTACCGACGTTGTTCTGATCCCCTGTAACACACATATTAAGAACATTTATAAAAAAAGTTGTTCGGATTTCCAACTGGGATTGAAGTTTAGTATCTATTTTTTTGTAGGTTAGTGTGAGTAGCTTATGTCCCCGATAGTAGGCCCTTACATCAAAGTGGCAATATGCCTTGTTTGGGGTGAATATGCAAAATAAGTAATAGAAGATAATATCTATATGGTTAAAGAAATCAAAATATTAACCTCGGATAACTGTGTACGATCGTTTCCTTCCTCATTATCTTAGAAACAATCGTACACTATTCAAAATTGTTATTGCCTTGATATCTTTGGACATATGTAAATAATATTGTATTAAATCATATCTAGATCTAACTTTCTTCTATTGAGCTGCAGTATTTCGGGCGACTGGCTTTAATTTATATTACCCTCCTTTATTAAGGTTAGCTATATAATTAATTACTATTTGTTTGATCGTGTTCTGGCTTCAGGCTATTAGAGATGGATAGAGAAATGGATTATATATATATATATATATGTGTGTGTGTGTGTGTGTGTGTGTGGAGAAAGACAGACAGACGAGAGGGATAGAAAAAGAGAGAAGGATAGACAGAGAGAGAGAGAGAGACAGAGAGACATAAATATATTGATAAACAGAAAGAGAGAGAGAGACTGATGAACAGAGAGAGAGAGACTGATGAACACAGAGAGAGAGACTGATGAACACAGAGAGAGAGACTGATGAACACACAGAGAGAGAGAGAGAGAGAGAGAGAGAGAGACTGATGAACCGAGAGAGAGAGAGAAAGATGAGTAGACAGAGAGAGAGTGGTACAGGCAGAGACAGGCATAGACAGAGAGAAAGGAATAGAAACAGAGAGGGGCGTAGATATATAGAAAGAAGGATAGAAAGAGAGAAGAGTAAACACAGAGAGGGGTAAACGTAGAGAGAGAAAGGGAAGGGATAAACAGAGAGAGAGAAAGAAAGGGAAGGGATAAACAGAGAGAGAGAGAGAGAAAGAGAGAGAGAGAGAAAGAGAGGGGGGAGACACGCACTTTGCCATGTTAATTATCTACAACTCAATTCGACGGATGAAGAATAAAAACAAAAACATCATTTTAATTTTTTCACAAAGATTATTTGAACTACTTACAAAATTGGAAAAAAAAAAAAAAAAAAAAAAAAACACAAATGCAAAACATAAAAAAAAAACTTTGAAAATACCGACAACCTATGTTACGTACAATCAAACGTAAAAAATTAAAAATTTCATACATAATGATAACCACGTGCGAATAATCAAGATTAAAAAAAAAAACGAAAACAAAAAATTAAAACAAAGCAATGCGTAAATGTCATAAAACTCCGCCAATAAAAAAAAAAAAAAGCGGAGTTGATTTTAGAGCAAACGTGAAAAGGAAGATTCCACTCTAACACCTCTTTCAACATAAAAATAATAAAGAAAATAAACGACATAAAAAAAACAAAAATAAATTTTCTTGATTCGAAATTGTCGTCTGCAATAAAATAAATTTCCCATATTGTTAGGATGGATGAAACACATTTTAAAGAAGACATTTAAATGATTATAACATTCTTTTCGGAGTAAAACTATTTATTTATTTATTCTTTCATTCACTTATTTATTCCTTTTTTTTTTTTTTTTTGCGGAGGGGGTCGAATGTTTCCCGCGCTTTTCCAGCACTTTCCCGCCAAAATGTCTGCCATTTTGTCTCTGCTTAAACAATCGTTAAAAAAAAAATGAAATCCTGTCCAAATGTTGTTAAAGCAAGACTTTCACTCTGACAAATGCTTTTTATACGAAAGGGGGAAAAGAAGTACAAAAAGAAATAATCATACAATGTTGTCGAGCGCAAGAGAATTTACTGTTTAGTCGAATGTGAATGCGATTTGTAAAGATGGCTGCCGTGGCGGGAAAAGGGATGTTTGCGCAGATTAGTAAATGTTATATACCAACGCATTTCAAGTAAAAGCATTATTACTTACTTCGGTTTTATTTTAATTATCCTCCCTTGAAAATTGATGAAGGTGATATTTTAAAAAAAGCCTTTTGTATTTTATTAGTATTATTTTTTTTTAATTAATTATAATTAATTACCGTTTACATCGACGAACCTGCTGCACACACACACACACATATATATATATATATATATATATATATATATATATATATATATATATATATATTGGGGAAGTGGCATTATCCACTGGAGAGTTATGTATTAAACAGCTGTCCTGTTTTTAAATTTCCGAAACAGCTACATGGTAAGCAGCTGATGATCCCAGTTTTCTATTTACAAAATTTTAGTTAAGGTTTTCTCTTTTCATCTTCATGTAATTAAATTCTGTATTAAAATTGAAGACTTTTGCGAAATCGGCTTATGCAAGTGTTATGTCTATTTCTATTTAACAATTTTAGTTAAGGCCTTTTTTCTTCATCCTTATATAAATGAATTCTCTTTTGTCATTATGAACTTTTTAGAAGTCGGATTATATATATATATATATATATATATATATACATACAGAGAGAGAGAGAGAGAGAGAGAGAGAGAGAGAGAGAGAGATCAAATTTTAGTCATTCAATAAATTTAAAAATTTATGACGTGAATGGTTAAATTTCAAATCAAAAGATTGTTATTATTCTATGTAAGACAAAGAATACATTTGAAATATTATAACTCCTTAGCCTATAGGATTTCGATGTCTACCATCTCTTCAGAGGAGAAAATTTTAGCAAATTTCCATACCAGTTGATTGTTAGATAATTTTTTTCTGAAGAATATATAAATTTATTCCAGGTAGAAAAATATTCAAAATTAAGAATAATTGAATTTCAACAAGTATCGTTAATAGTGCTCAATAAAAGAGCAAAGGATATATATATATTTTTTTCTTTATGTAAATAGTCATATCTGGCTACGATGTGTAGACCGTTTCAATCAAATTTGATTCCATCAGGCAAGAAAAGGCAAAGAGGAGAGAAGATATTCCATGGCTGACATGAAATAAGATTCAAGTTTTTACCATTCCATGGACTCTTGAAAATAAGGCAAGAACTTTAGCCTTGTTTCATGCAAGTCTTGGCATATCTTCTCTTCTCCAAATTTGAAAAGGTCTGGAACCTTTTTAATTTTTGTATTTTAATTTTTCTTGCCTGATGAAATCAAATATGATTGAAACGGTCTACACATCGTAGCAAGATATGACTGTATTTACATAAAGGCTAATAATATATATATATATATATATATATATATATATATATATATATATATATATATATTAGTGAAAATTAAACAAAATTACAAATAGATAACACCGGACATTAATTTATGAACTATTTAGATAATATTAGATATCAATGAGTTACAGTTATCAAGGCCAAACAACAGCCCGAGGATAAACGTTAATCAGTTTGTCGGATAGACGGTGAGATATATATCTTGAAGATTGCAATCAATGGGTGATACTGGGCAGAGTCTGGCTATTTCAGAGAACAGTTCGAAAAGAATTTGTTTACACTGATCTTGAAAACAACCATATCATAGTTCGTATTATTTGACTAATTTGAACTACTTTTATCGTCCATGCAAAGACCCGTGGCTTACTGGGTAAGGTACTTGATAAAATTCAGTTGTAAGTTACACTCTTCTAAAGATAGAGAGTTCGATCCTCGTTGCGGGCGACAATCAAAATGCAATTGCGAATTACTAGAGACTTCTGCCCAGTCATAGTTGACGAAAAGATAGCATGCTAACGCTGTGGATTAAACACAGGGTTTCGTGGAGATTCCCGAAATTTAACAAGATGCACCTGAAGAAGGTGGAAGTTTACATCGACCGAAACGTTGTGAAAATACAAGGTGCCTTAAATAAGTTTCCGGGTTTTTTTGGGGGTTTTTTTTACAGACATTTAATATTCCATAGACTCTTGAAAATTCAGTATCTTATTGCTATACATCTTAGGAAATGATTGACCGATTTTTATGTTCAAATAAACAGCTACAGCAATAATTGGAATACACGCTACTAAAGCCTGGTTGTCACAGCTAGTGAATGTCAAAAACGCAATCTGGATGCCAGGACACTTTATAAGAACGGTATGTAATAAAATTGTTTGAAAAAAAAAATGCCACAGAAACATATGGAATGCTTTTAGAACCTCTTGCATTAATCGAGCATCAGTTTTTGAATGTCAAAAGTTTCAAGGAAGATAGGGAGTCTGTGAGAGATAATGAGAGGTGTGAGAGAAGTAAGTCAGAACAGCAGAGTTGATTGGTCAAATAAAGAATTTCATGGATAAGAGCAGTTGTTTGCCGATAGAGATAATAAGTGCACAGTTTATCAGTGTGGAAATTGTACACACAATTATTCGTTAGGAATTGAAGATGCGAAAGATTTGTGCGAAGTTTGCTCGAAGCGTGCTCTGAGAAGATCAGAGATTTTACCAAGATGGGCATCAAGACAGTTCTTTGCCCTCCCTATAGCCCAGAACTTGTTTCCTGTGACTTTTGGTTATTTTCTAAACTCAAGGAAAACCTTCATTATGAGATGATTAAGGGGATGAAAGAAGCTGTGTCGAGAGTTATTGATACGCTCACACAGGACTTCCGAAGGGCCTTCTAGAAATTGTTGTAATGGGATAACAAGTGCCTTGCAGCCGGAGGAGATTACTTCGAAGAGGACTAGAGTGTCATCCGTGTACTACAAATAAAAGTACACATACGAAAAAGTCTGAAGATTTCCTTAATCCTCCCACGCCTTTCATCATACTTCACAGACTGCCTGCATTCCTTGAATCTCTTATGCCACTCAAAATCTGTTGCCTGATTCATGCAAGATGGTCCCAAAGCAGACTGATGCATTCCGTACGTTTCTGCGGAATTTTTTTCAAGTTTAAAACAGAATGTCTTTTTCATATCTTTCTTCTAAATTGGTCCTCAAGTCCAGATTGCATTTTTAAAATTCACCAGCTGTGAAATTCAGGCTTTAGTAGGGTGTATTCTATTTCCTGCTGTAGCTGTTCATTTGAGATTAGTTGTTTTTGTTTTACGGCATATCAACCCTTTTGCAGGCTATTTAATGTCGAATCCAGTGATTTTGAAGAAGAATTTTTTAATAGAGTATATTTGTTTTTTTTTGTTTTTGTTTTTTTTCAAGTCGGTTTCTATTTAACCCATAGTTGGGACCCTAACAGGTACTACCACTCTGGGTCAGAGTGGACCTGGGAGCAAAGGCAATTAAAGGGTGGCTCCACACTCCCCAAAGCCCCCAAGCTGGGGCCTCACCATTGGATATAGTTTAAGGTCATATCCAGGACATGTTCGTCTGAGCATGAAATCATAGAAATTGGTCAGTCATCTCCTAAGATGTATAGCAATAAGATACTGAATTTTCAAGAGTTTGCGACAATTTTAAATGCCGGTACAAAAAAAAAAGTATGGAAACTGGTTAAAAAACAGCTCGTACAACGATCAACCTTAAAATATGGCGGCAAATTAAAAAATAACGTGTCTCGTGTCAACGAATTTTTTAGCGCCAAATAACAACGATTGGGTTAGGGTTAGAAGCCAACAAAGCCGAAAAAATGAAATTGCATTCAAATAATAAAATCAGTTTAAAAAAAAATATAAAATTGTATAGAATAACATTATTATTGTTATTGAATATTTACATATTAAAAAGATTAGAAAATAAAACAAAGAAACAAGTGACTTCGCGCCCATCCACGCTGTAAGCTGAAAAAACGCGTAAAAGGTGTAAAGCGCATATGTTTATAGAAAAAGAGGAGTCGGCATGTCGGGTAGAGGGTTGTGAAATGCACCCAGTGACTGGATTTCGGCCAGAAGTTAGGTAAGCAAGGGGAAGGGGCTGTAACATTTGAACCCAAGATGCACCGAGAGAGGAAAGTAAATAATATAAGTCACCCTGTCAAAATATAGCATTCAATACATTATATATATATATATATATGAGAGAGAGAGATAGTAGAACCCCGGGATATGGTGCCCCAGGATACGTTTCAGGTTACGCTGTAAAAGACGAGGTTTTCTCGCCCGTAGTTACGGTATTTGCCCCGCCTTACGGTGTTATTTATAATGTTATTTGATTATATACATGTGTATACATGTGTATTATATGCTGTACTGTATTTTGTTACTAATTTTTAATATGTACTACATAAAATTTTGCTTAGGCTCCGCGACACGGCGATTTACCTATACGACCCCAACCCCCGGAACGGATTAATGCCGTATCCAGGGGTTCTTATTAGTGTTGAGACGAGTATCGGAATCGGAGAAATCGGAAGATATAGGGGTATCTGAAATCAGTAAAATTGATGCCTATTTCCGATGCTTAAACGATTCTTTTAATTGTCTTACATTCCTTTATTTATTTTTTTTTTTAATAAAATCTTCCATTGCTGATAATAATGATAAAATAATAAACATTTATTCATTTTAAAATACCAGTAAAGCTAAAATCGATAGATCGTCCCTCACAAGTGTAATTTTGACGTTTAGGAAAATATCTGCATATTTAACACCGTTTTTTTTTTTTTTTTTTTTTTTTTTCTTTTTTTGCGAAAATCGGGGAAATTAATAATCTCATAGTTTAATAATTAGAGATTTATAAAGAATCGGAATCGGTAATTGTATCGGAATCGAGAAAAATATTGGAAACGTCCCATCACTAGTTCTCATATATATATATATATATATATATATATATATATATATATATATATATATAACACTAGCAGAATATCTGCCCAGGACAGAGATAAAGCAACAATTAAAGAAGAGTTTCAAATTTTTATTTATTTTTATTTTTTTAATGGATTCACTACTTACGAAGGCTCGAAGGAGGATAAGGATTGATGAACATAAGATGATACTGTAGAATTTGATTATTTAACGAGAACTTGTTTACATTACTATTTAAGACTACCATACTGTAGTCGGCCGGGAAGTAAACCAATGGAACAGCGTTCCATAGACGGGCAGTTCTAGGACAGAAGCTGTATTCATGATGTCTCCGTCTCGATTTAGTTACTTGTACCTGACTAACCGAAACATGTTCATGACTGCGTAAAATCATCCGATGGTCAGATTTTCATGAAATTTTCGAAACTTATTTACTTAGACTAAAACATCGTTTTAGTATTTAAATAAAGTAATGGGCTCGAGGGCGGAGTTTAAGGAGCGAAAGAGATATTTTCTGTTGTTGTTGTTGTTGTTGTTTTTGTGGTGGTGGTGGTGCTGCTGCTGCTGTATAAAAACTTAAAATCAAAAATCCGTTTCTTTATCCGTCTATACTAACGCGCCAAACCTATCAGAAAGTATCAACCCCCACCTCCCCTGGATACTTTCGCTCGTTTTTGACGCCGGGTATAATAAGCCTTTTCTTGTTTTTTTTTTTTTTTGTTTTTGTTTTCTTAGATTGGAGGCGGGATGGGGGGGGAGAAAAAGAAAGAAAGAAGAATACGGCCATGTTTGTTTTTTTCTTTCTTTTTTTTTTTTTTTTTTTTTTGAACAGTGTCCGGCGCAACCACGACCAACATTTTTTAGGGATTGGGGAGGGGGGGATGACAAGATCCACGATCTTGTCATCTAAAAAAAAAAGAAAAAAAATGTGAAAGTATTTTAGAGAAACAAAGAATCAAAATCCACTTTACAATGTCGTTGCATTACCAAAGCGATGGGAGAGGGAGGGGGGATAGGGAAGGAGAGGGAGTATAAAGAGTGAGAGCGGTGTATAGGGGAGGGTCATAGTTTGTTTTCATTCCAAGAAGTTAGTTGCCAGGTGGCGTTATCTCACTGCATGAATGCGAACGCCTTTGGGTCAGAATAGCCAATTTAGCGCCCCACCCTCTAGATCTGGATATTTTATTTTGAATAAAATTTGAGGCGATTTTTTTCGAAAAAAAACAACAACCTAACAATGTAATAACGTGGGTGGGGGGGAATTAAATATACAACAAATACACGTTACCAAACAAAAGAGAAGTTACTCTTTTACCTACCAGGGGTTGCTTTTAAATTAAAATTCTAGTTATTTATTTATTTTTTTTTTTACTTAAAAATTACGTTACTCTAAAGACTGGAATAAGAACAACAAAAAAATAGTGGTCTCATTAAAGCCATAATTGAGTCGCGATAATTGTTTAAAAATCGAAAATACATTAATGAAACAAAAAATTGTTAAATTAAAAAGAAATTACTACCTACAAATGTAAAAGCAAAAAAAAAAAAAAAATAAGAAAAAAAAAAAATGAATAAACGGCGCTTCTACACTATTGGGACGAAATTTTGAAAATCGTAAAACTGAATTTCACATGAAAACAATGGTATCTACGTATTCCTCGTATTTTAAGATGATTGTGTCCAAAAATTACGTAAATCGATAAGGTAGAAATAATTTATTTAAAAAAAAAAAAAATAGAATATGATGAAAACGATCGGAGAGTTCAAAGGAAAGTACTTTTCCGTGTCCTTTTAAACAAGATGGTCGCAATTTTTCACCTGCTAACACGATTAATGTTGCTTTTGTTTTGTTTTTAAATAATGTCTCTCTCTCTCTCTCTCTCTCTCTCTCTATATATATATATATATATATATATATATATATATATATATATATATATATATATGCATGCGCTTGAAAGCCAAATCACAACGTAATATTAGGAAAATAAACAAATATTTCAGTTGCTTGAAATTTATAACAAATATATTTCAGAGCTAAACTCCATCCTCGGTATGTTGTTCTTTTTCTTTTTTCTTTTTTACTTTTCTTCTTTCTTTCCATGTGGTAAAGTTGGAGACAGGTAATTTATTTGTAAAGAGCCGCGCGTTGTATCTCAGCGGTTGTATTTTGAAATTTGGAACGGTGCGTTGGAAACGCGAGATTAATGTCAAGGGTGTGAGTTCCATATAGAAACGTTGATTTAATTTGAATAAAATAAAATACGCATCAAGTGCGTTTGAAAGCCAAATCACAACGTAATATTAAGAAAACAAACAAATATTTTACTTGTTTGAAATTTATAACATAAATTTATTTTAGAGCTAAACCCCATCCTCAGTATGTTCTTTTCTTCTTTTTTGTTTTTCTTTTCTTCTTTCTTGTCATGTTGTAAAATTGGAGAAAGATAAATATGTTTGTAAAGAGTTTAGCTCCGATATATATATTTCATAAATTTCAAACAAGTAAAATATTTGTTTATTTTCCTAATATCACGTTGTGATTTGGCTTTCAAGTGCACTCGTTGCGTATTTTATTTTATTCAAATGAAATCAACGTTTCAATATGGAATTCACACCTTTGAAGTAGAAACCATTGTTTTTGTTTTTTTTATCTGAAAACTCCATTTATCGACTAGAAAATTTCGTCGTAATAGCGCAGAAGCACTAAATACACTTTAACCCTATTTTTTTATAAATGACCTTTAGCTTTAAACTGTCTTTAGTAGCTTGCTATCGCTTCGCAAAGCGTCACAATTGTTCATATAATTCGCTAGACAATGTTATTTAGATAAGCTGATACAAATTTATTTATCTTTTTTGTAAAATGACCATCAATAAAGAACACTGAAGAAAAATCAATTTGCGTCGGCGATGGCGCGGGGCTGATTTGTTTTCAATTTTTAATAGTTGAACGCAAATACTAAACTTTTGTCCATCTACTTGAGTTGAGAACAATACTATGAAAGGCTTGAAAACGGAGAAAGTATTGGTCAAAATTTGATTACGTAAGATAACGACTAAACAATTATTTGTTTGCATTAAACTTGAAGATTACCGCATTTTAGTCTGGGAACCAACACACGTTATGGTCTCAAAGGTCACAAAGTAGACAAAGAATAGAAAAAACTTCAACTCGCTTTTTCTTTGTAACAACGACGTTTTCTCATTGCTATGACCGTAACGTCACTAACGTGATCTCGAACGCCACTAACGTCTCTCACGTGATCGTTCTTTTTCTTTTTTCTTGGCCTTTTTTCTTTTTAATCGGTGGCGTCATTTTCATATAGCCGCCCGCGCTATGTTGCAGTCCCGTAGTCAAAGTTTTAAAATAATAATAATAATAATAATAATAAAAATAATAGGAAGTTCTGGGAAAGAAACTGTTTATAGAAATGTCTTGATTTTCCGGTACACGAAAGAAAGGCACTTTGGTTGCAGTAGGCGCAAGAAAACGAGTTCTTGCTGTAAATGTTTTGCAGGGACGAAGCAGAGATTGGAGCCCAGCAGAGTAGCTTCCAATGCGGAATGCTATTAATAGATAAATAACGCTTGTTTTACATCAAAATGGAAACCATGAATCATTTTCAATCGATAACCATTAAACAACCATTAAAAACGCCATTAATCACAATTATATAATCATTAATGCACCATTAAAACCATTAAATCACTAGAAAAGGATTAATATGGCGTAAAACAAACAATATATACTAAAACTGCTGGAATCCTTTGCGCGATGTTTAAGTGATATTTGCCAGGTTTCTTTTCTGTCCCCCGCATCCTGTCACCCACGGGACGAACACCAGGGCCTTTAAAAATCAAAATCACTCTTCATCGCTGAAGAAATATGCGTTACAAGATAGAGTAGGCGATTGAGATCTCTTCTAAAATTGCCGTCCGTGAAATCAATGACTCGTGCGACTTCGGACGGACACCAAGGTCGCCCATCGTCAGGCGTTACATACCCACATCGATTTCTGTTGCAAGCCGGCCCAATGAGGCTGGTTAACATAAAATGAGTACATAACAAAACGGGGGGTGGGGTAAAAAAAGAGATAGACAAAAGACGAGGGAGAGGGAGAAAAGAGAAGAGGAGAGAGAGACAAGTAGAGAGAGAGAGCGAGAGAGAGAGAGAAAAGAGACAAGGATTGAGAGAGAGAGAGAGAAAAAAAGGATGAGGACAGAGAGAGAGGGAGAGAAAAAAGATGAGGACAGACAGAGAGAGAAAGAGGGAGAGAGAAAAGATGAGGAGAGAGGGAGAGAGAAAAGATGAGGAGAGAGGGAGAGAGAAAAGATGAGGAGAGAGGGAGAGAGAAAAGATGAGGAGAGAGGGAGAGAGAAAAGATGAGGAGAGGGGGAGAGAGAAAAGATGAGGAGAGAGGGAGAGAGAAAAGATGAGGAGAGAGGGAGAGAGGGAGAGAGAAAAGATGAGGAGAGAGGGAGAGAGGAGAGAGGGAGAGAGAAAAGATGAGGAGAGAGGGAGAGAGAAAAGATGAGGAGAGAGGGAGAGAGAAAAAATGAGGAGAGGGGGAGAGAGAAAAGATGAGGAGAGGGGGAGAGAGAAAAGATGAGGAGAGGGGGAGAGAGAAAAGATGAGGAGAGAGGGAGAGAGAAAAGATGAGGAGAGAGGGAGAGAGAAAAGATGAGGAGAGAGGGAGAGAGAAAAGATGAGGAGAGAGGGAGAGAGAAAAGATGAGGAGAGAGGGAGAGAGAAAAGATGAGGAGAGAGGGAGAGAGAAAAGATGAGGAGAGAGGGAGAGAGAAAAGATGAGGAGAGAGGGAGAGAGAAAAGATGAGGAGAGAGGGAGAGAGAAAAGATGAGGAGAGAGGGAGAGAGAAAAGATGAGGAGAGAGGGAGAGAGAAAAGATGAGGAGAGAGGGAGAGAGAAAAGATGAGGAGAGAGGGAGAGAGAAAAGATGAGGAGAGAGGGAGAGAGAAAAGATGAGGAGAGAGGGTGAGAGAAAAGATGAGGAGAGAGGGTGAGAGAAAAGATGAGGAGAGAGGGAGAGAGAAAAGATGAGGAGAGAGGGAGAGAGAAAAGATGAGGAGAGAGGGAGAGAGAAAAGATGAGGAGAGAGTGAGAGAGAAAAGATGTTGAGAGAGGGAGAGAGAAAAGATGAGGACAGAGAGGGAGAGAGAAAAGATGAGGACAGAGAGAGAGAAAAAAAACGAGGACAAAGAGAACGAGAGAGAGAGAGAACAAAAAGATTAGGAGGAAGAGAGAGAAACGAGAACGGAAAGAGAAAAAAGCAAGGACAGAGAGAGAGAGAAAGAGAGAGAGAGAAAAGAGAGAGAAATGACGAGGATAGAGAGAGAGGGGGGAGAAAAGACGAGGACAAAGGCAATATCAGTTACTCTTCTACCTATCTGGATATGTTGTTTTGTGTTTTAACTTTATTTTAAAGCATTTATTTATTTTTAAACAAAAGTAGTGATGAGCGCTTAAGTTAAACCGACAACACAAATGGCGGACATGAGGCTGCCAATTTTGGAGTCACCGTCACACCTACTGAGTGGATTTCTATCATTATTTTGCTTTATTTTCGAGTTATGAGCGATTCTTGGTACTCCAAATGTGACAGGCTCACCTTCGCCATATTTGTTGCAATTTTAAACTCAAGCGTCGCAAAATAAGTTAAAGCACACAAACCTTATTTAGGTAGGTAGAAGAGTAACTTATCTTGCCTTTGGTAACATTCATTTGTTATACATATTTGTTTTTGTTTTTTTAAAAATCTTTTTTCGTTCTTGTCTGTAACAATGAATGACCGAAAATCATAATTTACATAGGTCGTTCCTCAGTATGCTGGGGTGAGGTGCTATGTGGCAGATGCAGGGGTGGGAGGGATTGTCGAATCCAATTAACAGCAGCGCGCGAATCGTTGCCACCCAGGATCCAACAAGCACGTGTTCGGACAGGCTGAACAGCGACCGCTCCAAGATGACCAGGCAGCATAACCGTGACCTTGGCGGCATATTCGATGTCCAGCTAGAGATGCGTATCTAGTCAATAATCAGTGTACGGTCTCACTGGGTGTGCTACATGGTCGAGGGTTTGAGAGGGGCCGGGCAAAGGGTGGCTCTAGCCCCTAGGGTTAGGATACTTGAATAGCACTCGTAGTAATAAGTATACAATTAAATCTCTGTAATTCATAACGATATCAGATGAAATCAAATTATCTGATGACCTGACGGATCGTTGAGGTGGCCTCCCAAGTGGTGTTTATCCCTGGCGGTGGGGAGAGTAAAGCTAGTTACCCTGAGTGTGCCGCTTAGCCCATGAAGTAACAGACAACGGCTTGCGTAGTTTTATTTTCCATATATTTTGTCCACGTTTTAATTCTTATTCCAAAGGTATTTCATATTTTATGTGTGAGGCCTTTGGAAATTCCACAGTGCTTTTCATATCCATCTCGGTTTTCTGAAACTTTTTTAGATAACGATTGATGATTCTTATTATTTCAATTCTTCGGATTACGGTTCTCATCTTGACTGTCATTTTCAGAATGTTTATGTCGATGTAGCTTCCGGTCTTCTTCAGGCGTATCTTGTTTTTTTTTTTTTTTGTGTTTTTTTTTTTTTTTTTTTTTTTTGTCAGAGTCGGATAGCTTTTTGTCAGAGTCGGGTATCTTTTTGTCAGAGTTGGAAATCTTTTTGTCAGACTCGGATATCTTTTTGTCAGAGTTGGAAATCTTTTTGTCAGAGTTGGAAATCTTTTTGTCAGACTCGGATATCTTTTTGTCAGACTCGGATATCTTTTTGTCAGACTCGGGAATCTGCAATTTCTGAAATTTCAAACGGAACCCTTTATTAAATCCAACGTCAGCTACGGCTTGGTAGAAATGCTAAGTAACACGAAATTATGTTGTGAGTGGCGGCTGCAGTAAGGATCGAAATTCCCACCAGATTCCCGAGTTCGGCAGAAACATTCCCTGAGTTCAACAAGATACAAGCGAAGAAAGTCAGAGCTTACATCGACCGAAACGTGAAAAAAAATCATACAAGAAAGAACAGTAGTCCGAATAATGCAAAATAACACAGATTGTATAATTTACTATAATACTAATATTAGTATACGCTTCGATTACGTTGACACACCAGTTCGCATCTGATGACCGAAGTTAAGCAATGTTGAGTCTGGCTAAATACCAGATGGGTGGCCATTTTGAAAATCTAAGCGTTGCATGTACTCTCTGGTTATCTCGACATTGTTTCCAGTGGTCCTTAACCTCCACTTGTCACTGGTATTTAACAATGCCGACTCAGACTGGAGGAAGCTTCCTTCACCCTTAACGAAGCGATTTTCTATAAAGAGGGGTCGCTTTTTTTCGCTGATATTTTCGAACGTCATCCACTCTTTTCGATAGACAAGCCTTAATTCGTCACTTCCTGTTTTGCGATGGACGCAACAGCAAAGATGTCATTTTTTTTTTTTTTTTTACATTCTTTTCCTCCTTCCCGGTACGGGTTGAGCCTGCCTGCCTACTACCACTTTTTTTCTCAACACACACCTCCAAACACCCAGGCAACGCCAGGCATCAAGCCTAGTCCTATTTGAAACAATAAATATCTCTTGTTACCATAAAAAAAAAAAATTGGCGGTTAAATATTCTTCAAAGCAAAGAAACGAATATCATTTTTTGAAATCTATTTATGTAAAAAAAAAAAAAAAAGAGTCTCCGTTCTGTAAGAATGGTAGTGTGTGTGAGTGTGAGGCAAGGGTTACGCAATCCCAACCACATCTGAATTAAGCAACGTTGAGCCTGGTCAGTACTAAAATGGATGACCATTTGAGAATCCCTGGTGTTGTATGTGCTCTCTGATTATCTCGGCATTGTTTCTAATCGTCCTGAACCTCTCCTTGCCACTAGACTCAAACACTGTCGATTTATATACTGGCAAGGAGACCCGACGTTGCCTGGACTGAATAGAGATCAACAAATCTTTTGCATTCCATATTTTTATTGCTATCGAAATCGGTGAAATCGCCTATTTCTTAATCAAGTCGATTGATTGTAGGCTCTAGTTAGGGACCCATCACATGCCTTCCTGCACTAACAGTCCACAATACATTGCAGTCTAAATTGCACTGTAGAGAACCTGCTGTTGATTTTATAATTTTTTTAAATATATATAATGGCTTGATTTTAAATTTAAAATGTAAAAATCAAGTATCATGCTTCAATTGTGCTCTAAACAGAAACATGCATATCGAACGCGCCCCTGTCATGTCAAACAACCTATTGCTGACTTTATATGGCTGGCCTTACTGCTTGTGCAGTGATAATGGTTGCAATGTAAGTTTAAAATGAAGAAGTCAGGTATTATGGTGCAATTGCGCTGTAAACAGAAAGCTTCATTTACAACGAACCTCTGTCATATTAAAAAAACAAACTTACTGTTGATTTTATATGTCGGGCCTTTCAGCTTGTGTGGTAATAAAACTTCTCAAATAAACGTAATGTTAGGCTGTGTAAGGTGTTAACTTTGGTCAGGATCACATGTTCCTTTTTTTATCACATTATTTTGATTATCGATTATCAATACTCATCGAATACATTCTGATACAATACCTATCTAAGAACACTGCCAGGCACATAAAGTACTTTGGTGTCAAATTACATAAAAAGCAGCCCAGTCGTTTTCGATTTCATAGAGAATAAACTCACACACAAAGTTTCTTTTATATATATAATGTGTGTGTGTGTGTGTGTGTGCGCGCGCGTGCGCGCGAAGAACAAACTGCTTCGTATCTTGGTAGAAAGCATTCATGCCCAGCCTCCTATCAAGATACGATGATGAAGAAGCAATTGAGGCCTTCATCATTTGAGAAAGAAAAAAAAAAGACAAAATTAGACTCTTGTGGTGAATAAATGGGAGGTGGAGGAATTGGTGGTGTTGGTGTGGGAGTTAGAGGGCGTGGTGGATGTGTGTGTGTGTTTGTGTGTAAAGTTGTTGGAAGGCGTAGTCAAGCATGGTTATAGGATGGTTAAGAGAGGTCAGAGAAGATATGGGATAAATAAATGAATTTACTTATCACAGGAAGTGACCCCTAAAGGACATTAAAGCTTATATCAACAGAAGACATGCTGTGAAGTAAAGAGAAACAGACAAAGAGAGATAGAAAGATAGACGGAGTGAATGAGAGCTTATACACATACGTACATAAACATACACACATATCTATATATATCTATAAAAGTAAACGTGTCTGTCTGTCTGTCTGTCTGTGTACATTTCCCTACGCAATAACTCTGTCAATTTTTAGTCTATAGACTCAAAATTTGAAATACCGGGTACTGAGATTTGGGAAAATCGATGTGACGGGTGTCAGCCAGAAATTTGGCTGTTAAGGGGCCAAATTTCCACGATTTGACCTTTAAGAACTCTACCAAACTCCTCCGACAATTTTGGGTCTAGACACTTGAAATTTTAGATATAGGTTGCTTGAACCTGGCTCTAACTTAATAAAATAATTTGAGCCCGAAACTATAAATTTTAAGGGGTCATAATAGGGGTCAAAGTTAAAAAAAATTGACCGCTATTTTTTTTTTGCTCAACATACACCTCCAAACACCCGGCCAACGCCGGGCTGAAATGCTAGTATATTTATAAAAGTGAACGTGTCTGTGTGTCTGTCTGTGTACATTTCCCTACACAAACTCCTCTGACAATTTTGGGTCTATGCACTTGAAATTTTAGATATAGGTTCCTTGGACATGGATTTAACTTAATAACTGGATTTGAGCCCAAAGCAAAGGGGTCATAATAGGGGCAAGGTTAAAAAAATTGTCCGCTTTCTTTTTTCTTTTTGCTCAGCATACACCTCCAAACACCCGGGCATGGCCGGGCACCCATGCTAGTATATCTATAAAAGTGAACGTGTCAGTGTGTCTGTCTGTGTACATTTCTCTATGCAATAACTGTCAATTTTAAGTCTACAGACTCGAAATTGGATATGCAGGGTACTGAGATTTGGGAAAATCTATGTGATCGGTTTCTGGCCAGAAATTTGGCTGTTAAAGGGTCAAAGTTCAACGATTTGACCTTTGAGAACTCTACCAAACTCCTCTGACAATTCTGGGGTCTACACACTTGAAATTTTAGATATAGGTTCCTTGGACATGGATCTAACTTAATAACTGGATTTGAGCCTAATCCAATAAATGTTAAAGGGTCATAATAGGGGTCAAAGTTTAAAAAATTAACCCTTTTTTTATTTTTGCTCACCATACACCTCCAAACACCCAGGCAATGCCGGGCATCCATGCTAGTATATATAGTTAATATTTTATGTACCTACATAAAATCTTCTCATTCAAACACGGTTAAGTGGCAGTTTTAGTTATTTAGAACTGCTTTAAATCTTCACCGCTGACTCATTTTTCGACCAAATTTCAAACAATTATTACAGCTTGTAGCACCTTCTCGGCTACATTGTGAAAAGAATTTTTTTTTTTTTCGATTTTCGTTCAGTAAATCAAAAGTTATGATTGTCTGCTGTTCAAAATTGTAAAAATATGTTAGGCAAGCGACACTTTTTATGACTGCTTTCTATAGCAACCACGCCGCTTCAACGACTACTGTTGTTACTAATTCACTGCTGTCGCGAAAAGAGAAGTACCAAGTGAAACACAAAGAATGAAAGTATGAAAAGGAGATGAATTTTATTGAAGCAGACGAGTACATTGTTATTAGATAAGTGTTTATGGGGGCCAAAAAAATAAGCCTGAAATTAAACACAGAACAAATGAATTTATTGGAAGCCTTGGCTAATCATGGATTACAAAAGAAAAATGCGAGCATGAGAAGTAATATGGTTAAACTTAAACGTGGAAAGGTAAAAGACTAGTTGTTTAAACTGGAAAAGAAAAATCGACCCCTGGGAAAGAAAAAGACACGATATTCTAGTAAAAAATATAATAAATTTTTAATTTAAAATATTGCAGCAGCATTTTTTTTAATTCAGTTTATAACATTATATAATCAATTCTAGAAATTTATTATATTTTTTACTAGAATATCTTGTCTTTCTCTTTTCCAGGGGTCGATTTTTTGCAAGCCATTTTTGCAAGTCATCGTATCGGTTGGATTGACTTTAACTAATTTTAATGTCCCGAACTTCCGGTGGCGTCATGTAGTAGCGGTAAGACATAAGATTTTCTTTCACTTTCTTTTCCGCTTTCGTGTCATGGGTTCGAGCCTGCCTGCCTACTACCACTTTATTTATACCAATCCCTTTATTTGTGAAGCTCGATGTATATTAAGCATAACTACAGAGCATGTACAAATGACGGAGAAAAGTCTATATTCCAAATTCCAAGATGTTGTTCGTCCTATCGCTTATTCCTTTCAGTGTATTAAACGGCTCAATTCTTGACAACACCTGTTTCGTAGCGCAGAAAACAATCATATAATTATTATGTCAATTTTTGAATATTTTCCGCCCTGACTCACCAGAAGAACTTATCAACTTTAAAAAGTCCAGAAAAAAAAGAATTTCGGCATGATTACATAAATTGGGAAAAAGTCAAAGAGTCGTTGCAATTGTGTTTAATGTTTACGCCATATTTGAATGTTTGCATTCATAAATATATCCCTATTTTTTCTTTTCCTCGTTTTTACCCCCCCCTCCGTCTTTAGAAGCAATCGCCCCCCACCACCACCAACCTCCCACTTCCTCGTACTAATAACACGATAACAATAATAAATCAGCGTATAAATAACATCGTCAAAATGCGGCGAGCAATATCTAACGTGTTTATTCAGCGAGTCAATCACATAACGATAGACACACTGTGTTTGAGATGGTATCGGTTAACTACAGACTTCATAAGAATCCCCCCCCCACATTCGGCCGCCATTGTTGAACCGGGGTGGAGGGGGATACTCTAAAGCGTCATCGTTCCCCTCCCCCGGGACACCTTTCTCTACGCACTGTGTAAATGCTTGAAGGTTAAATACCCTTCGCTTAGTTTTTGAACATAAATAACATACAAGACATTTGACATTTAACGGCGTCTATAAAAATAATTATATATATATATATATATATATATATATATGTGTGTGTGTGTGTGTATGTGTGTGTGTATCTGTTAGAGAACATCAAAAATCGGTACCGTCGGTTTCAAATCCAAACAAATGGGACATATTGTTGGTTGTTTATGCCCGAATCTCTTCTTCAGTCTATTTATGCCAGTCTCTCGCGAAAACAGAATCTATGATAAAGTTTCTTTTCCACGAATTATCCGTACGTGGACCATAATACCACGAGGCTGTTACCCAGATGACTATAACATGGTCATTTCCATGGCCACAATCGTCAGCAATTTCTTATCGAGCCTTCGACATAAAACAATCTCATTGCACAATAGTTTCAACCATCGCTACGCTACCCATCCTTACGTATTTAAAAAAAAAAAAAAAAATTATTGTTCTCTTATCCTCGAGTAGCTTTCGGGTATTGATCAATGTAAACAATCGTTTGTTGACAGTCAAACAGTATAAATATAAAAGACCTGAGTTCTCAAAGAGAATTGAGCTGGAAGATAGGCATTTCACATATGTAAGGTGCATACGCATACGTAAAGACGCCTTGTAGAATTCGCATTATTGGATTTATTTCCTAATAAAATGGTTTAGGGTTAAATTGGTTATTTCAACTGTAAACTTACGTCGTCAAGTGGTGGTGGTGAGGTGGTGGTGGTGATATTGTTCTTTTTTTTTATAACAAGAATAAGAATGAATGATAAGAGAACGAAAAAGAGTGAAATAATGTAAATTGTATTAGAATTGAAAGAATGAGACAGAATTAAAATGATTTGATTCGAACGAATGAGGGTTAAAAGAAGAAGAATGAAAAATAAAGCAATGACGGGGAAGATAATGAAATGAAAGAGAATTGGAGGAGAAACCGAAGAAAAAAGAAAATGAACGAAAAAAAATATGAACGAAAAAAGAAAAGTGAACGAAAAAAAGAAAAATGAACGAAAAAAAGAAAATAAACGAAAAAAAGAAAAAAAAACGAAAAAGAGCATGAACGTAAAAAGAAAATGAACGAAAAAAAAAAAAGAAAATGATTGAAAAAAAAAGAAAATGAACGAAAAAAAAGAAAATGAACGCAAAAAAAAGAAAATGAACGCAAAAAAAGAAAATGAACGCAAAAAAGAATGAACGAAAAAAAAAAGAATAAACGAAAAAAAGAATACACGAAAAAAAGAATAAACGAAAAAAAGAATATGAACGAAAAGAATGAAAATGAAAAAAATGAAAATGAACGAAAAAAGAATGAAAATGAACGAACAAAAAAGATGAACGAACAAAAAAAAGAAAATGAACGAAAAAAATGAAAAAAATGAAAATGAAAGAAAAAAAAAGAAAATTAACGAAAAAATAGGAAAATGGACTAAAAGTGAACGAAACAAAGAAAATGAACAACAAAAAAATTAAACGCTTAAAAACGAAAAAAAAAAATGGAATGAATGAAAAAAATTGAAATGAAGGAAAAAAAATGAAATGAACGAAAAAAAATTGAAATGAATGAAAATAAAAACGAAAATCACTGAAAAAAGAGAACGAGTAAAAAAAGAAAGAAAACATGGTCGAAAAGAAAAAGATGAACAAATAAAAAGAAAAACAATAAGAAAATGAATGTGAATGAAAACAAAAAAAATGAATGGGAATGAATTAGAAGAAATGTCTGCGAATAAGAAAGAATGAAAAATACAAAGAATGAGAATAAGTAAATTTTTAATCTAAAGAAAGGAGTAATAAAAAGATAGGGAGGGGGAGAAAGAGGAGGAGAAGAGAGGGAAAGGAAAGATTGAAACAAAAATAGAGACGGAGGAAATGGAGAAGAGAGAGGTATAATAAGAGGAAGAGGAGCAGGAAAAAGAGTGGAAGAAAAGGAAAGCCATAGAGAGGAAGAGCAGAAAGGGAGGAGGATAGAGTGGGGGCGAAAGGGGAAATAAAGACACGCATACAAGAGAGAGGGGGGGATAAGGAGACGTGGGAGTGATGGAGCACACAAATGTTGCCAAGGGACAAAGAATCGCGGTGTTGACGAGGATTGTAGAGAGAAAGAGAGGGGGGGAGGGAATGGAAAGTTGGATGAAGGGGAGGTGAAAAAGGGGACAACGCTTTTTTTTTAAGACTTTAGTTCATTTATTTATTTTGTCGTTACAGAAAGTTGAACGAAAAAAAAATAAAAAAAAGCAAAAAAAAAAAAAACTGTGCGTGTGTTCATCGCGGCCAGCAGGTGATAGATAGATGCGTGTGTGTGCCGTCATAGACAAGGAAGAACTAGGTAATGAAGGAAGGGAGAGTTGCTGGGAAGGGTCAACGGTGGGGAGCTGAATGATTTAAGAGGCAAATAATGAAAACGGGAGGGAGGAGGCGGATTAGTTTCAATCCAACGAGGTTGGGAATCGGGAAGGATACAGAGGGAATCCATTCAGCGTATGTACGTGTGCAGCAGCTTCGTTCATGTAGAGACACACGCACACACACACACACATATATATATATATATATATATATATATATATATATATATATATATATCTTTATGAAGGCCAAGAGGCAATTCGAGGATAAGGTTTAAAGAGTGTACAGTAGTCAAAAGGACAATATAGTAACCGTTAGTAATGGAGATTCAGTAAATTTGTTAACTTATATGGAACGGCTCATTAAAAACTTGTTTACGTTAGACTTGAAGACAACCATATTGTAGTCAGCTGGAAAGCAGGAAAACGGAAGACAATTCCATAGGCGTGCAGTTCTAAGAAAGAAGCTTTGTTCATGGAATCTATGTTTAGGTTTAGGCACAGATAAAGAGTAGGGGAAATTATTGATAGTCTTTTCTGCTAGACGGGTGTTTCTTGTGAAAGTTTGGCGAGGAGGGGGCATAGATTGGAGCTCAGTCGAGCACTTGCCATGAAAATAATGATAAAGCAGAGACAAACTCGCAACATCTCTTCTGTGAGAAAGAGGTTGCAGGGAAGAGAAAAGGACATCCCCTACGAGGCTACGAAGTCTACTTTGAACTCCATCAATGAGATATATATATATATAAGTAAAATTATGTAAACATTATAAAAGGCCCTTCGCGGATCGATCCAAGTTTCGACGACGTTAACCGTCTCTTCAGGGATTAAAGTCGTCGAAACGTAGATCGATCCGTGTCGGGCGTTTTCTAATGTTCCGATAATTTTACTAATAATAGGTCTATATATACATAAAGTACTTTTATATATATGTGTGTGTGTGTGTGTGTGTGTGTGTGTGTGTGTGTGTGTGTGTGTGTGTGTGTAAGATCTGTTATTTTTATCGCTATATAAGCAGTTTTAAACTGTTGCTTGATTATGGATTTAATTTTCGCTTCCTTATCGGTAAAAAGGAGGGGGGGGAATCACTTTATTTTTGTTTTTGCAATGATACTCAGGAACACGTGTCTATAAATATATTTTTAGCACGTAAGATTATTTTGGAAAAGTGTTTAAATCAACTATTATATATATATATATATATATATATATATATATATATATATATATATATATATTCTGACAATTGGTAAGAAAGAACCTATATTTTCAAACCAATAAAATATGCTCAAATTTGCCTACATTTGTATATATAGTGTCCTGCAAGCCAGCTCCAGCTTTTCTGCTTCACTTGTCTCCCCTGTGGCATTGCCAGGCCACTAATATATATATATTAGAGAGAGAGAGAGAGAGAGAGAGAGAGAGAGAGAGAGAGAGAGAGAGAGAGAGAGAGAGATGGGGCAGGGGATTATGCAGGCATCCACAATTGAATATTACACGACTTCTTAAAGAGAATTCAACTGGGAAATAGGCATTTCACATATGTACGGTGCATACGTAAAGACGCCTCGTAAAATTCGCCTTATTATTCGCTTGATAAAATAATTTAGGGTTATATTGGTTATTTCAACTGTAAACTTACGTCGTCAAGTGAAGTTGTGGTGGTGGTGAGATTTTTTTAATGATAAGAATGAATGATAAAAGAACGAAAAAGAGATAAAAAAAAATAAGTGAAAATTCTTAAAGAACTGAAAGAATAAGGCAGAATAATAATGATTAAAAAGGTTTGAAGAAATGAGAATTAAAAGAAATTGAAATAATGAAAATTAAAAAGTAATATCAATTAAGGAATCAAAACTAAAGAATGAAAATAAAAAAAATGAAAATTATTATAAAAATTGTAAAAAAAAAATAAAAATTATAAAATAATAAAAAATAAAATAAAACATGCAAATTTAAAAAAAAATGAAAATTTAAAAAAAAATGAAAATTAAAAAAATGCAAATTTAAAAAAAAATGAAAATTAAAAAAATGCAAATTTAAAAAGAAATGAAATTAAAAAAAATGCAAATTTAAAAAAAAATGCAAATTTAAAAAAAATGCAAATTTAAAAAAAGCAAATTTAAAAAAATGAAAATTAAAAAAAATGCAAATTTAAAACAAAAATGCAAATAAAAAAAATGAAAATTTAAAAAAAAAAAATGAAAATTTAAAAAAAAAATGAAAATTTAAAAAAAAAAATGAAAATTAAAAAAAAAAATGAAAATTAAAAAAAAAAATGAAAATTAAAAAAAAAAATGAAAATTTAAAAAGATAATGCAAATTAAAAAAAAAAAAATTGAAAATTACGTCCTTGATAATTTCGGAAGTGATATTTCGCCTTCTCAAAGAAAAACATTACACAAAGATATCCTAATCAATATTTAACAGTAAGTCTATTTACTGAGATGATATGTCAGAGATCATTTGAAACATCAAAAATAGTGTCTTCTTTTGTCATTGTTCAGTCTTTTACCATTCCGTTTTTTCTGCATTATATGTCTTGTGTAGTTTCTGACTTATTTGGATACACAGAGACAACTGTTCTTTATATAATCGATATGAAACTAGACACCGTATAAATGAGTTGATTTAATTGGCAAGCATGCGAATAATATAAAGGAATAAATGTTGCTTCTCCGAAGAGGTTAAAACGCGAATAGAGAAATTGTCAAGTAGTTTTAATGTAAGTCATTTGAACGAAGGGGAAAAAGCGGTAAAAAAAAAAATAATAATAATAAAAAAAATAAGCAACGACAAGTTAAAAGCAAGAATGAGACCTCGAATTTATAAACAGGTCTTCCAATTAGACTTCTCAACGGATAAACGTATGATGACTTTAATGGCGGCTCGGTTCCTCTTTCTCTCTTTTTTCCCGCGCTTTTCTGTTTTGACGTGAAAGGCGGGAAAAAAAACGACGCTCTT
>NC_136525.1:37565456-37625456 GCF_053919585.1 Euprymna scolopes
AGGAAAACCGTCTGAAGATACGAGATACAATCGCTGCAAATATCAGGCAAAATAGGACCTGCCATGTTTGATAACATTTAACTCAAAATTACGTCAAGATTTAATGCAGGTCGATTCTCGAATCATTTCATCTTTTAGAGCTTCTATTAGCATCAACATGATCCTCACAAACTAGTCTACCCAAATCGCAAAAAGTCACGGTAAAATATAGTTTCGGGATGATTAATTGGAATTGTGAATTGGAAAAATCGGAACTGTGGGGTGTATCAGAATCGGAAAAGTTCGTGCATATTTTCCGATGCGAAAAATGATTCCTTTAACAATCTTTCTTTTTTTATTTTGCTTGTTGATTATTTGATTTTGTTTGTTGGTTATTCGATTTTTCTTGTTGGTTATTCGATTTTGTTTGTTGGTTATTCGATTTTGTTTGTTGGTTATTCGATTTTGTTTGTTGGTTATTCGATTTTGTTTGTTGGTTATTTGATTTTGTTTGTTGGTTATTCGATTTTTCTTGTTGGTTATTTGATTTTGCTTGTTTGTTATTCGATTTTGCTTGTTTGTTATTCGATTTTGCTTGTTTGTTATTCGATTTTGTTTGTTGGTTATTCGATTTTGTTTGGTTATTCGATTTTGTTTGTTGGTTATTCGATTTTGTTTGTTTGTTATTTGATTTTGTTTGTTTGTTATTCGATTTTGTTTGTTTGTTATTCGATTTTGTTTGTTGGTTATTTGATTTTGTTTGTTTGTTATTTGATTTTGTTTGTTTGTTATTTGATTTTGTTTGTTTGTTATTCGATTTTGTTTGTTGGTTATTCGATTTTGTTTGTTGGTTATTCGATTTTGTTTGTTGGTTATTCGATTTTGTTTGTTGGTTATTTGATTTTGTTTGTTTGTTATTTGATTTTGTTTGTTGGTTATTTGATTTTGTTTGTTGGTTATTTGATTTTGTTTGTTGGTTATTTGATTTTGTTTGTTGGTTATTTGATTTTGTTTGTTGGTTATTTGATTTTGTTTGTAGGTTATTTGATTTTGTTCGTCGGTTATTTGATTTTGTTTATTTGATTTTGTTTGTTTGTTATTTGATTTTGTTTGTTGGTTATTTGATTTTGTTTGTTTGTTATTTGATTTTGTTTGTTTGTTATTTGATTTTGCTTGTTTGTTATTTGATTTTGTTTGTTTGTTATTTGATTTTGTTTGTTGGTTATTTGATTTTGTTTGTTTGTTATTTGATTTTGTTTGTTTGTTATTTGATTTTGTTTGTTTGTTATTTGATTTTGCTTGTTGGTTATTTGATTTTGCTTGTTGGTTATTTGATTTTGTTTGTTGGTTATTTGATTTTGCTTGTTGGTTATTTGATTTTGTTTGTTGGTTATTTGATTTTGTTTATTTGTTATTTGATTTTGTTTGTTTGTTATTTGATTTTGTTTGTTTGTTATTTGATTTTGTTTGTTTGTTATTTGATTTTGTTTGTTTGTTATTTGATTTTGTTTGTTGGTTATTTGATTTTGTTTGTTGGTTATTCGATTTTGTTTGTTTGTTATTTGATTTTGTTTGTTTGTTATTTGATTTTGTTTGTTTGTTATTTGATTTTGTTTGTTTGTTATTTGATTTTGTTTGTTTGTTATTTGATTTTGTTTGTTGGTTATTTGATTTTGCTTGTTTGTTATTTGATTTTGCTTGTTTGTTATTTGATTTTGTTTGTTTGTTATTTGATTTTGCTTGTTTGTTATTTGATTTTGTTTGTTTGTTATTTGATTTTGTTTGTTTGTTATTTGATTTTGTTTGTTTGTTATTTGATTTTGTTTGTTTGTTATTTGATTTTGTTTGTTGGTTATTTGATTTTGTTTGTTGGTTATTTGATTTTGTTTGTTGGTTATTTGATTTTGTTTGTTGGTTATTTGATTTTGTTTGTTGGTTATTTGATTTTGTTTGTTGGTTATTTGATTTTGTTTGTTTGTTATTTGATTTTGTTTGTTTGTTATTTGATTTTGTTTGTTTGTTATTTGATTTTGTTTGTTGGTTATTTGATTTTGTTTGTTGGTTATTCGATTTTGTTTGTTTGTTACTTGATTTTGTTTGTTATTTGATTTTGCTTGTTGGTTATTTGATTTTGTTTGTTTGTTACTTGATTTTATTTGTTGGTTATTTGATTTTGTTTGTTGGTTATTTGATTTTGTTTGTTGGTTATTTGATTTTGCTTGTTTGTTATTTGATTTTGTTTGTTTGTTATTTGATTTTGCTTGTTGGTTATTTTATTTTGTTTGTTGGTTATTTTATTTTGTTTGTTGGTTATTCGATTTTGTTTGTTTGTTATTCGATTTTGTTCGTTGGTTATTTGATTTTGTTTGTTGGTTATTTGATTTTGTTTGTTGGTTATTCGATTTTGTTTGTTGGTTATTCGATTTTGTTTGGTTATTCGATTTTTTTTGTTGGTTATTTGATTTTGTTTGTTGGTTATTTGATTTTGTTTGTTGGTTATTTGATTTTGTTTGTTATTTGATATTGTTTGTTTGTTATTTGATTTTGTTTGTTTGTTATTTGATTTTGTTTGTTTGTTATTTGATTTTGTTTGTTTGTTATTTGATTTTGTTTGTTGGTTATTTGATTTTGTTTGTTGGTTATTTGATTTTGTTTGTTGGTTATTTGATTTTGTTTGTTGGTTATTTGATTTTGCTTGTTTGTTATTCGATTTTGCTTGTTTGTTATTCGATTTTGTTTGTTGGTTATTTGATTTTGTTTGTTGGTTATTTGATTTTGTTTGTTGGTTATTTGATTTTGTTTGTTGGTTATTTGATTTTGTTTGTTATTTGATTTTGTTCGTCGGTTATTTGATTTTGTTTGTTTGTTATTTGATTTTGTTTGTTATTCGATTTTGTTTGTTGGTTATTCGATTTTGTTTGTTGGTTATTCGATTTTGTTTGGTTATTCGATTTTGTTTGGTTATTCGATTTTGTTTGTTTGTTATTTGATTTTGTTTGTTGGTTATTTGATTTTGTTTGTTGGTTATTTGATTTTGTTTGTTATTTGATATTGTTTGTTTGTTATTTGATTTTGTTTGTTTGTTATTTGATTTTGTTTGTTGGTTATTTGATTTTGCTTGTTTGTTATTCGATTTTGCTTGTTTGTTATTCGATTTTGTTTGTTGGTTATTTGATTTTGTTTGTTGGTTATTTGATTTTGTTTGTTGGTTATTTGATTTTGTTTGTTGGTTATTTGATTTTGTTTGTTGGTTATTTGATTTTGTTTGTTTGTTATTTGATTTTGTTCGTCGGTTATTTGATTTTGTTTGTTTGTTATTTGATTTTGTTTGTTATTCGATTTTGCTTGTTGGTTATTTGATTTTGTTTGTTGGTTATTTGGTTTTGTTTGTTTGTTATTCGATTTTGCTTGTTGGTTATTTGATTTTGTTTGTTTGTTATTCGATTTTGCTTGTTGGTTATTTGATTTTGTTTGTTGGTTATTTGGTTTTGTTTGTTTGTTATTCGATTTTGCTTGTTGGTTATTTGATTTTGTTTGTTGGTTATTTGGTTTTGTTTGTTTGTTATTCGATTTTGCTTGTTGGTTATTTGGTTTTGTTTGTTTGTTATTCGATTTTGCTTGTTGGTTATTTGATTTTGTTTGTTGGTTATTTGATTTTGTTTGTTTGTTATTTGATTTTGCTTGTTGGTTATTTGATTTTGTTTGTTGGTTATTTGATTTTGTTTGTTGGTTATTTGATTTTGTTTGTTGGTTATTTGATTTTGCTTGTTGGTTATTTGATTTTGTTTGTTGGTTATTTGATTTTGTTTGTTGGTTATTTGTTTTTGTTTGTTTGTTATTTGATTTTGTTTGTTTGTTATTTGATTTTGTTTGTTGGTTATTTGATTTTGCTTGTTGGTTATTTGATTTTGTTTGTTTGTTATTTGATTTTGCTTGTTGGTTATTTGATTTTGTTTGTTTGTTACTTGATTTTGTTTGTTGATTATTTGATTTTGTTTGTTGGTTATTTGATTTTGTTTGTTTGTTACTTGATTTTGTTTGTTGGTTATTTGATTTTGTTTGTTGGTTATTTGATTTTGCTTGTTGGTTATTTGATTTTGTTTGTTTGTTATTTGATTTTGCTTGTTGGTTATTTGATTTTGTTTGTTTGTTACTTGATTTTGTTTGTTGATTATTTGATTTTGCTTGTTGGTTATTTGATTTTGTTTGTTTGTTACTTGATTTTGTTTGTTGGTTATTTGATTTTGTTTGTTGGTTATTTGATTTTGTTTGTTTGTTATTTGATTTTGTTTGTTTGTTATTTGATTTTGTTTGTTGGTTATTTGATTTTGCTTGTTGGTTATTTGATTTTGTTTGTTGGTTATTTGATTTTGTTTGTTTGTTATTTGATTTTGCTTGTTGGTTATTTGATTTTGTTTGTTGGTTATTTGATTTTGTTTGTAGGTTATTTGATTTTGTTTGTTGGTTATTTGATTTTGCTTGTTGGTTATTTGATTTTGTTTGTTGGTTATTTGATTTTGTTTGTTGGTTATTTGATTTTGTTTGTTTGTTATTTGATTTTGTTTGTTGGTTATTTGATTTTGTTTGTTGGTTATTTGATTTTGCTTGTTGGTTATTTGATTTTGTTTGTTGGTTATTTGATTTTGCTTGTTGGTTATTTGATTTTGTTTGTTTGTTACTTGATTTTGTTTGTTGATTATTTGATTTTGTTTGTTGGTTATTTGATTTTGTTTGTTGGTTATTTGATTTTGCTTGTTGGTTATTTGATTTTGCTTGTTGGTTATTTGATTTTGTTTGTTGGTTATTTGATTTTGCTTGTTTGTTATTCGATTTTGCTTGTTTGTTATTTGATTTTGTTTGTTGGTTATTTGATTTTGTTTGGTTAATCGATTTTGTTTGTTGGTTATTTGATTTTGTTTGGTTAATCGATTTTGTTTGTTGGTTATTTGATTTTGTTTGGTTAATCGATTTTGTTTGTTGGTTATTTGATTTTGTTTGTTGGTTATTCGATTTTGTTTGTTGGTTATTTGATTTTGTTTGTTGGTTATTTGATTTTGCTTGTTTGTTATTTGATTTTGTTTGTTATCTGATTTTGTTTGTTGGTTATTCGATTTTGTTTGTTGGTTATTCGATTTTGTTTGGTTATTCGATTTTGTTTGTTGGTTATTTGATTTTGTTTGTTTCTTATTTGATTTTGTTTGTTTTTTTCAATTTTGTTTCAGACAAAACCTTGCACTGCTGATAGCAATAATGAAATAAACAACATTGATTTTAATTCAAATCAAAATGCATACCTCCCCCTCTCCCCACAGGTGTGTTTTTACGTTTGAGAAAATATGTTCATATTGTGGTTTTACGGTATTCGTGGGCAAAATATCAATTTTATAGTTAAATATTTAGAGATCTATAACGAATCGGAATCGGGGAAAACGTTGGAATCGTGCCATCATCTTATCACTAGTAAAATATTTATATTTTTACAGAAAAAACATCGAATTGTAAAATTCCAACCGTTTTCTCTTGTCATTAGTGGAGAATATCTGAACGATGTATACTTGGTAAAACAGGGGTTCCCAACTACCGTGCTGTGGCACATTAGTGTGCCGTGGAACGATTACACTGTGCAACATTCGAAAAAGTATAGAACGTCTGTGGCCACTTTTATATGCACAATGGCATGGAAAATCTATTTCTGGTCTTCTTTTTTTCGAATAAGGTACGCCCCCCCCCACCGCTCTCAAAATTGTCACTTTCGAGAATTTTTCCGATAATATTAACGACGTGAATGATGAACATGGCGAGAGATTCCATCATCTTTCAGTGATGAGGAAACGTTTTAAAGGAAAATGGAACCCTGGCATATTAGCAAACTACTGCTGAAATATAAAAAGAGAAGGGATGACATTCAACACAAAAGGGCTAAAAGGACAAATGTTGTTTAAACTGACAATTCTGTGTTCCTCATTCATAATTAATAATAAAATGTGATTTATAATACATGAAGATGCCTAACTTAGAGATAAAGGTCTGGTTTAGTATCAGGATACTTTCCTTACACAGAGTGTATTGAAAATGGTGGAGATTATAAAGACAAATACATTCTGGAGCATTAAAGATCGCTCATTGCAATGGTACTACTCCCGTCTTCAGAGCATTCAACTTTTTTTTAAGTTAAAAAATACGAAGCCTTACTTTTGGAACAATCCTTGTATTTACTTAATTATAGAGAGTAAAAAGAGAAATATATTTGAGAGAGGGAGAGAGGAAAGACACGCACAGTCACCAGAATGTCAAAAGGAAGAAGCTATTTGGCTAGAAAGCTTTACGGCATCTAGGGCTCTCAACAGTGAAGGGGTGGGATTTTGTTGCTTGTCGGAGGTATTTACGTCGAGGGGGTACTAGTGTTTTGAATTCATCTGAGCACTTGCCATTAACGTACTTGTCAAAGAGGCACAGGGATGCCACAGTTCGGCGATGGGACAGAGGTTGGAGTTTGGCTGACAGTGGGGGGACTTATAAGGTTGGCGACTCTTTTTTGGAACCCCATCTAGAAGCGAGAAACTAATGGCAGATGCACCAACAATGTTCCATGCACGAGCGATTAGTGATTTTGTAAAGATAACGGTACTCACATCGTCAAATATGACAAAAATATTCACATGTATATTAGTCATCGGACGATTCCAATATTTTTGCTCGATTCCGATACAATTACCAAGTTTTCATATTATTTGGGTTCTTCGGACTACTGTTCTCATCTTGAGTGTCATATTTACAGCGTTATGGTTGGTGTAAGATCTGACCATCTCCAGGTGTATCTTGTTGAACTCGGGAATTTGAACAGAATCTCGAACGGAGCACTTTATTTACTTCATGGGGGTAGCATGCTCTCGTTCTGTCAGCCGTGACTGATAGAGGTTCTAAGCAATTCGCAATTGTATTTTTCAGTCGTCCACACTGAGAATTGAACCTTCAACCTTCAAGAGAAGATCACTTTTACAATTGGTTTTTCGAAGTACTCAAACCACCGCGCCACGGGTTCTTGAGAATACGAACAATCAATCGGCACCTCAAATGCCAAGTTTGTTCTAAACTCCCGATTCTAATACAATTTCTGATTCCGATTGTTTTAAATAACTATAGAGTTGTATTTTTATCGGCGTGTGTGTGTGTGTGTGTGTGTGCGCGCGCGCGCGGGGGTCAGATTATTTTCAAAATCTATGAAATATGAGCATATAATTTCTCAAAAAGGTGCTGACACGATTACCAAAATAGAAATTGGCTCTATAACAATAAATACGAAATCTGCATGAATTAAAATATCATATTCAAGCGTAGTTTACGATTGAATAACACTAACCGTGGCCTGCTAGTATATTACTAAATTAGGAATCGATTTCCACGCATATAAAATTGTGAAAATAACGTTTCGTTTTTATTTTATTTGCAGATAAACATCAGGTATATGTTTTGTTAGATAAACACGACATCAGGTAAAATTTGCTTGCCATTTTGCTTTGTTTTGGCGTATTCAGATAATATTAAAACATTTCAAGTGTGCTTTTTTTCAACATTACATTCATAATACTAAGGGGATTTTAACTGAAACTGATTCAGCATTTTTTATGGAAATCGCCCCACACAAGGCATGAAGCCACTTTATGCAATGAGTTAAAAAAAAAAAAAACATTACGTAAAGGTCAAAAACTTGCAACGATACGTGTTAGAAGGAATAGATTGGCCCAGAAAGCAGCAATTCTTTCCTCTCTGTCAGAAATATGACTCACAGAATGCGAGAACTAAAGGATGAAATAAGGATAGTGCGAGATACGATACTGCCGGAAGTAAACCATAAAATCCACTTACTAGTTTTTATCTCTACAATTATATAAACGTAACTTTGTGTATATGAGTTTGTTCTGTATAGACTCCGAAATGGCTGAACAGGTTTTCTTTAAATTTACAAAACTTTAGTGAATAAGTCTGGGAGTAATCTTGGTTAAGTTTTGTCTCAGAATACCTCCGATAATTACCGATAATCGAAACCGTTATTTTAATTTATCTATCATCAGTAAAGCCATTTTTTCCATCTCGTCGCTTATCAACAATGATAGAACAACGGGCCGTGAAAATTCTACTGTGGGTAAGTTGATAGCGTTTTTTTTTTTTTTGTTGTTGTTGTTTGTTTGTATTTTCTTTGTTTTTGTATGGCGTGGTCAGTAGGTTCAAACCCCGCACGTAAATTTCTTAATGTTTTTTTTTTTTCGTTAACTGGAAAGAAGTTTATATAAAATAATGTTATAAAAGAAACAGTAGGTTATCTAGGGTGCAATGTAGAATAGCATATATTTTGGAATAAGTTACCGCATGGAGACACGTGAAGCTTTCTTCCCGGGCGATTCCACGGATTTCGATGACAATAAAGATATAGGAATGTGAAATATTCGTTGATCATCATTCGATCCCGGGCAACGCCGGGTCTCCCTGCTAGTTAGTAATATATAACAAAACTAATATAAAACCATTTGGAGCATATACAGAATATTTTCTTGCATTTTTCTTCTGACCGCGACCTTTAACATTTACTAAAAGCGGAATCCGCTTAAAAAAAAAAAAAAAAAAAAACGAATTCCGTTTTTGTCCGAATTACACACACCCCCACAAAGTTGGATTCCACTAAAAGGAGGAGAACTCATTCCTGAAATTTAAGTTATTGCTCGACATCTTGGATCTTTACGCCTGTACGTGAAAACTACAATTGCCCCCAGAAGTGAAATAAATAATAGCCTAGAGGCTTTTCTATTTTTCTTTTTTATGTAGTGTGTTTTTAAATAACGAGCATGACAATGACTACGGTGCCATCGAGTCAGATAATAGTCATCTTAAGACTAACGAAAAGAAATAGACAAAAAAAAAAAAAAATACGATTAAAATTACTTTCTTTGTATTGAAGAAAAAAAGCTGTCCAAGGCGACTAATTCGCGTATAGATTCTTTTTCTCCTCGCCCCCTCCCCTTGACTTTCTCGTATTGTTAAAGACAGACCTCGTACTCCAACGTCCATACAGGACCCTCCACCTCCTTCCTATTCGCCTAACTCCAGCCATCCAGACTCTCCCGCTGAAACAATGGAGGCCGAAAGCGAAGAAGCGAGCAAAAAAAAAAAAAAAAAAAAAAAAAAAAGGTATAATAATCGCGGCTTGGCGTTTTTGTAAGAAAGAAGGCCAAGACCAGGCAAGCCAGCCATCCTGCCTGCCTGCCACGGACGAGGGGTCGGCAGGGTCAGGCGATTTATGGGGACTGCTTTTTCCTTACCACCGAAAGGGAAAAGGAGTTTTATTTTTAGTAAAGAAGGAGTTTTCTTAAGATACGATTATTTGATCAGTGCGTTTTGTAAAGAAAATTTTTTATTTTAAAATTAATGTTAGGACAATGGGATCGGGAATCAGGGAAAAATGTTCTCTATTTTCCGATACCAAAAACGAATCTTTGGTTTTTGTTAAACATTTTCTATTGGTGATAGGAGAAAACTTGAAGGCCTACTAGACTCTCTCCTCCAGTATCTAACGTCTTCCTGTACATGTGTTTGTCATGACAACCAGATATGATGACACGTAAACACTGACTAAACATGCAAAATCACATAGTATTCGCGGCCCAGATAGGATCTCCTCAGTGCGAATAACCCACGAGGGATGGTGCATTAGCAGTGTCAGAAATTTCGTGAAAACTATTGAATAATTCCACCCGCCATCTTTCGAAGCTTATAACTCCTCGAAAAATGTCATTCAAGCCCTAATTTCTTTTTCAATTAAAGTAGCATTAAAAAAACACAAAAACAAACAACGTTTTTTTTTTGTTTTTTTTTGTTTTTTAAGGTTTAAAACTTCGGACTTTACAGGTAAATTTCTAAAAAACACTACTTTTTTTTGTTTTTAAATTTGAATATATTATTTATTGATCTTTTATCTTCAATTTGTGATATATAAAACTTTGATACATAAATTAATTATTTACTTTTTAATAGACATTTGAAAATGGGGGGGGCTTGAATTAAAAAAAAAAAACGTTTGTCTAAAATATTATATTCGGTTTATTGGAAAGAGCATAACATTTCACATTGACCCTAAAAATATCGTAAAAATAGAATCAATAGAAAACTTTTGATAGATTTTTAAAGTTTAAAAATTGAAAAATACTGAACTCGTAACATTCAATTAATTTCATTACTATTTTTTTTAAAAATATTTCTATTACTTTTTATACAACTTTAATAATTTATTTTGGAAGTATAATCCATAATGAAAATAAACAACCCACCTTTAAAAGAGAAATTACGAGTTTTTTTATATTTTATTTGCAGTTTCGTGTTAGGGGTGTAAAAAATTCCTACAAAAATTCTGATACACCTAGCGATGCACATTTTCCAAGTGATGTTACCTCAACTAGCAACACTAAGCTGGGTACTCCATCAGACTAGATGAATTCTTGTCCTGGAATCTAGTAAGACCAAGAAGAAAGATACACAACAACATATTCAAATAGTCAATTATGGAGAGGGAAAGTATGTCATCAAAAGTGTTCTTCAGATGCTAAACTCAAATTTCTTGTTCTTTCTCAGTGGAGGAGAAATCCTTCACGACTGTGATCATTTTGGGGTTTGTTTTACTATACACACAGATTCGAGAAAATTGTCAAAAAACAAATATATAACAAATAAATGTTATCAAAGGCAAGATGAGTTACTTTTCTACCTGACTGGATAAGTTTTTAGTGTTTTTATTTAATGTAAAATGTTTAACGGGTTCGAAAAACATGCAGTGTTTATTGATATATTTGAAAAAGACAAATGACGGCTATTATTGAATAATATGATATATTGAATTAAAATATTTTTTTATAAAAATATTTAGAATTTCGAAATAAATTACAACAAGTATTTGTTTGTATTTATAAGAAAGTGTATGACCGTCACGGACGCGGGTGCAGAGAGGGCTAGGTGATTTATGGGGACGATTCTTTCTTTACTACCGAAAAAAATCAAGGAAACTAAAGGGAGAAGGAGCTTGATTTTTTAAGAAGAAAGCAGTTTATAATGCGATTATTCGCTCTGTGCGGTTTGCAATGAAAATATTATTTAAAACTTAAGCGTGACAGACCAATGAATATGCTATTTAAAACTTGGACAAACGGACAATGGCTCTTATGAAGATTCATGGACGCATCGGAAAATGATACTGCCGAGTTAATAAAAGGTTGACGCATATCAAGATGAAGCCATTTATTATACGCGCTTGTCAATGAAAGGCTATTTAAAATTAGGATTGACAAAGAAAATGCTATTTCAAATTCAGAAGTTACAAACCAAAAATGTCATTAAAAATTAAAATGTCACAGACCAAAGAAAATGCCATTAAAAATTAAAATGTGACAGACCAAACAAAATGCTATTAAAAATTGAAGCGTGACAAACCACAAAAATACTATTAAGAATTGAAACATGGCAGACCAATGGAAATGATATTACAATTTGAGGCCTGCAAACTGACCGATTACCGAAGGCCTTCAAATGAGTAAACAGAAATAATAAAATAAAATAAATAAAGATAAAATAAATAAAAATAAAATAAATAGAAATAAAATAAATAGAAATAAAATAAATAGAAATAAAATAAATAGAAATAAAGTAAATAGAAATAAAATAAATAGAAATGAAATAAATAGAAATAAAATAAATAGAAATGAAATAAATAGAAATAAAATAAATAGAAATAAAATAAATAGAAATAAAATAAATAGAAATAAAATAAATAGAAATAAAATAAATAGAAATAAAATAAATAGAAATAAAATAAATAAATAAAAAACAATAAATAAAAATAAAATAAATAGAAATAAAATAAATAGAAATAAAATAAAAATAAAATAAATAAAGATAAAATGAATAGAAATAAAATGAATAAAATAAAATGAATAAAAATAAAATAAATTTGTTTTACGACATATCAACCTTTTTCAGGTTATTTAATGCCGAATCTAGTTATTAAAGGTTAATTAAGGTTAATTAAAGGGTGGCTCCACACTCCCTAAGGCCCGCAAGGTGGGGCCTCACCATCGAATATAGTTTTAGGTCATATCCAGGACCAAAATAAAATGATGTTTAGAAGTTAGATAACGGCGAATGAAATTGGACTGCTGTACGATTTTGCAGCGTTAACTTGGGTCACGGTAAGAAAAGGAAACAATGGAAGTAGGGGGGTCATAAAACCAACAAAAGAGAAAGGTTTTGTAGTTGTGATGAGGGTTAGAAAGAAAAGAAAAGAATCGATTATCTGTAGAAGTGAAAATAAGTTTACAGTGATGAATAAAAAAAGGTGGTGGGGGAGGGGGCTTAAGACGATGTCTTAAGGTATAGGGTGAATGAAGAAGAAAGATGTTCAAAGGAAAATTAGAGAAAACAGATTGCAAGTAAAAGGGTTTCATATTCGTGTAGCATTTTAAAAATGGAGGAACGAGCGAAGAAAAAATGGTGGAGGGACAGACGAAGAAAAAATGGTGGAGGGACGGACGAAGAAAAAATGGTGGAGGGACAGACGAAGAAAAAATGGTGGAGGGACGGACGAAGAAAAAATGGTGGAGGGACAGACGAAGAAAAAATGGTGGAGGGACGGACGAAGAAAAAATGGTGGAGGGACGGACGAAGAAAAAATGGTGGAGGGACGGACGAAGAAAAAATGGTGGAGGGACGGACGAAGAAAAAATGGTGGAGGGACAGACGAAGAAAAAATGGTGGAGGGACGGACGAAGAAAAAATGGTGGAGGGACGGACGAAGAAAAAATGGTGGAGGGACGGACGAAGAAAAAATGGTGGAGGGACGGACGAAGAAAAAATGGTGGAGGGACGGACGAAGAAAAAATGGTGGAGGGACAGACGAAGAAAAAATGGTGGAGGGACGGACGAAGAAAAAATGGTGGAGAGACGGACGAAGAAAAAATGGTGGAGAGACGGACGAAGAAAAAATGGTGGAGGGACGAAGAAAAAATGGTGGAGGGACGGACGAAGAAAAAATGGTGGAGGGACGGACGAAGAAAAAATGGTGGAGGGACGGACGAAGAAAAAATGGTGGAGGGACGGACGAAGAAAAAATGGTGGAGGGACGGACGAAGAAAAAATGGTGGAGGGACGGACGAAGAAAAAATGGTGGAGGGACGGACGAAGAAAAAATGGTGGAGGGACGGACGAAGAAAAAATGGTGGAGGGACGGACGAAGAAAAAATGGTGGAGAGACGGACGAAGAAAAAATGGTGGAGGGACGGACGAAGAAAAAATGGTGGAGGGACGGACGAAGAAAAAATGGTGGAGGGACGGACGAAGAAAAAATGGTGGAGGGACGGACGAAGAAAAAATGGTGGAGGGACGGACGAAGAAAAAATGGTGGAGGGACGGACGAAGAAAAAATGGTGGAGGGACGGACGAAGAAAAAATGGTGGAGGGACGGACGAAGAAAAAATGGTGGAGGGACGGACGAAGAAAAAATGGTGGAGGGACGGACGAAGAAAAAATGGTGGAGGGACGGACGAAGAAAAAATGGTGGAGGGACGGACGAAGAAAAAATGGTGGAGGGACGGACGAAGAAAAAATGGTGGAGAGACGGACGAAGAAAAAATGGTGGAGGGACGGACGAAGAAAAAATGGTGGAGGGACGGACGAAGAAAAAATGGTGGAGGGACAGACGAAGAAAAAATGGTGGAGGGACGGACGAAGAAAAAATGGTGGAGAGACGGACGAAGAAAAAATGGTGGAGAGACGGACGAAGAAAAAATGGTGGAGGGACGGACGAAGAAAAAATGGTGGAGGGACGGACGAAGAAAAAATGGTGGAGGGACGGACGAAGAAAAAATGGTGGAGGGACGGACGAAGAAAAAATGGTGGAGGGACGGACGAAGAAAAAATGGTGGAGGGACGGACGAAGAAAAAATGGTGGAGGGACGGACGAAGAAAAAATGGTGGAGGGACGGACAGAAGAAAAAATGGTGGAGGGACGGACGAAGAAAAAATGGTGGAGGGACGGACGAAGAAAAAATGGTGGAGGGACGAACGAAGAAAAAATGGTGGAGGGACGGACGAAGAAAAAATGGTGGAGGGACGGACGAAGAAAAAATGGTGGAGGGACGGACGAAGAAAAAATGGTGGAGGGACGGACGAAGAAAAAATGGTGGAGGGACGGACGAAGAAAAAATGGTGGAGGGACGGACGAAGAAAAAATGGTGGAGAGACGGACGAAGAAAAAATGGTGGAGGGACGGACGAAGAAAAAATGGTGGAGGGACGGACGAAGAAAAAATGGTGGAGAGACGGACGAAGAAAAAATGGTGGAGAGACGGACGAAGAAAAAATGGTGGAGAGACGGACGAAGAAAAAATGGTGGAGGGACGGACGAAGAAAAAATGGTGGAGGGACGGACGAAGAAAAAATGGTGGAGGGACGGACGAAGAAAAAATGGTGGAGGGACGGACGAAGAAAAAATGGTGGAGGGACGGACGAAGAAAAAATGGTGGAGGGACGGACGAAGAAAAAATGGTGGAGGGACGGACGAAGAAAAAATGGTGGAGGGACGGACGAAGAAAAAATGGTGGAGGGACGGACGAAGAAAAAATGGTGGAGGGACGGACGAAGAAAAAATGGTGGAGGGACGGACGAAGAAAAAATGGCGGAGGGACGGACGAAGAAAAAATGGCGGAGGGACGGACGAAGAAAAAATGGCGGAGGGACGGACGAAGAAAAAATGGCGGAGGGACGGACGAAGAAAAAATGGCGGAGGGACGGACGAAGAAAAAATGGCGGAGGGACGGACGAAGAAAAAATGGCGGAGGGACGGACGAAGAAAAAATGGCGGAGGGACGGACGAAGAAAAAATGGTGGAGAGACGGACGAAGAAAAAATGGTGGAGGGACGGACGAAGAAAAAATGGTGGAGAGACGGACGAAGAAAAAATGGTGGAGAGACGGACGAAGAAAAAATGGTGGAGGGACGGACGAAGAAAAAATGGTGGAGAGACGGACGAAGAAAAAATGGTGGAGGGACGGACGAAGAAAAAATGGTGGAGGGACAGACGAAGAAAAAATGGCGGAAGGACAGACGAAGAAAAAATGGCGGAAGGACAGACGAAGAGGTACGAGAAGTGGAAAATATGAGAGAGAGAGGAAATAGAATGAGGTTTAGAATGAAAGAAAGATCAAGTGCGATTAATAACTGAGAAACGGGAGAGACTGATGCAGATGAAGAGAGAAAAAGGTGAGAAAGAAAAACGAAAGGGAAACATTGGTTTTAAATCGTTTAAAATATTCACACTAGAAAGTATTGAACGCTATCAGAAAGAGGTGAAGGGTCTATTCAAGGGTAGAAATTGTCCCCTCAACACTAACCCTAAACATTGCAGAAAGGGAGGAAGCGGGGGAGGAGGAAGTGTGGTGGTTTTTATGAATCCGGCAATGACAACTGTGGAAGTTTTATTATTGTTTTACAGGCAAAGAAGAAAAGCTGTAACCGAGTTTTATCTGTCACAAATCAGGTGGTATGCAATAAGTCATTTGATAACGGGCACCGTGGTCGGGATTAGTGGGGATTTGGTAGACACCCGCGAAAAAAGGGGAGGAGGTCAACGAAAGAAAAAAGGGAAGGAAAGAAAAGAGAGAGGGACCAAGAAAGAAAGGAAAGGAAAGCACGACAGAAAGGAGGATAATAGGAGAATAAAGAAAGGAATCGGGAAAAAGAGATAGCGAGGAAGGAAGGGAGAGAGAGATAGGAAAGAAGGGAGAGAGAGATAGGAAAGAAGGGAGAGAGAGAGGAAAGAAGGGAGAGAGAGAGAGGAAAGAAGGGAGAGAGAGAGAGGAAAGAAGGGAGAGAGAGAGAGGAAAGAAGGGAGAAAGAGAGGAAAGAAGCGAGAGAGAGAGAGAGAGAGAGAGGAAAGAAGGGAGAGAGAGAGAGAGAGAGGAAAGAAGGGAGAGAGAGAGAGAGGAAGTAAGGTGAGGAAGGAAGGGAGAGAGAGGAAAGAAGAAAGGAAGGGAGAGAGGGGAAAGAAGAAAGGAAGGGAGAGAGAGGAAAGAAGAAAGGAAGGGAGAGAGAGGAAAGAAGAAAGGAAGGGAGAGAGAGGAAAGAAGAAAGGAAGGGAGAGAGAGGAAAGAAGAAAGGAAGGGAGAGAGAGGAAAGAAGAAAGGAAGGGAGAGAGAGGAAAGAAGAAAGGGAGGGAGAGAGAGGAAAGAAGAAAGGGAGGGAGAGAGAGGAAAGAAGAAAGGGAGGGAGAGAGAGGAAAGAAGAAAGGGAGGGAGAGAGAGGAAAGAAGAAAGGGAGGGAGAGAGAGGAAAGAAGAAAGGGAGGGAGAGAGAGGAAAGAAGAAAGGGAGGGAGAGAGAGGAAAGAAGAAAGGGAGGGAGAGAGAGGAAAGAAGAAAGGGAGGGAGAGAGAGGAAAGAAGAAAGGGAGGGAGAGAGAGGAAAGAAGAAAGGGAGAGAGAGAGGAAAGAAGAAAGGGAGAGAGAGAGGAAAGAAGAAAGGGAGAGAGAGAGGAAAGAAGAAAGGGAGAGAGAGAGGAAAGAAGAAAGGGAGAGAGAGAGGAAGGAAGGGAGAGAGAGAGGAAGGAAGGAAGGGAGAGAGAGAGGAAGGAAGGGAGAGAGAGAGGAAGGAAGGGAGAGAGAGAGGAAGGAAGGGAGAGAGAGAGGATGGAAGGGAGAGAGAGAGGAAGGAAGGGAGAGAGAGAGGAAGGAAGGGAGAGAGAGAGGAAGGGAGAGAGAGAGAGAGGAAGGGAGAGAGAGAGGAAGGAAGGGAGAGAGAGAGGAAGGAAGGGAGAGTGAGAGAGTAAGGAAGGAAGGGAGAGAGAGAGAGGAAGGAAGGAAGGGAGAGAGAGGGAGGAAGGAAGGAAGGGAGAGAGAGAGAGGAAGGAAGGAAGGGAGAGAGAGAGAGGAAGGAAGGAAGGGAGAGAGAGAGAGGAAGGAAGGAAGGGAGAGAGAGAGAGGAAGGAAGGGAGAGAGAGAGAGAGAGGAAGGAAGGGAGAGAGAGAGAGAGAGGAAGGAAGGAAGGGAGAGAGAGAGGAAAGAAGGGAGAGAGAGAGAGGAAGGAAGGGAGAGAGAGAGGAAGGAAGGGAGAGAGAGAGAGAGGAAGGAAGGGAGAGAGAGAGTGAGAGGAAGGAAGGAAGGGAGAGAGAGAGGAAGGAAGGGAGAGAGAGAGGAAGGAAGGGAGAGAGAGAGGAAGGAAGGGAGAGAGAGAGAGGAAGGAAGGGAGAGAGAGAGAGGAAGGAAGGGAGAGAGAGAGAGGAAGGAAGGGAGAGAGAGAGGAAGGAAGGGAGAGAGAGTAAGGAAGGGAGAGAGAGAGAGAGAGAGAGAGTAAGGAAGGGAGAGAGAAAGTGTGCGTCACAAGAAAAGGAGAGAAAGATATTCCATGTGGTCGAGGAGAGAAGCAAGTTGCGCAACTGGGAAAGATGGACGAGTGAAATCGAGGGTGAGAAAGCACGAGGTGGCGAGAGGAAAGACTCTTAAAAAGCACATGCGCATGCGATATGACTTTCGCCAAATCATCCAACCATGGTAGTGTTTGCATATATGGTTAAATGGCAGTTTTAGTCATTTAGAACTGCTTTAAAGCTTCACTGCTCACTCATTTTTCGACCAAATTTCAAACAATTATTAGTTTATAGATTACCTTCTGTGAAAAAAAATTTTTTTTTTTTTTTTTTAAATTTTCGTTCAGTAAAACAAAAGTTATGATGAATTTACTGGTGTTCAAAATCGTAAAAAAAAAAAAAAACGTAAGGAAGCGAGCAACATTTTTTATGACTGGTTTCCATAGCAAACACGTCGCTTATCCTTGAATATTTGGGCGATTTGATTTATAGCCAAAGATGTAGGCAATGGACAGATTACAACGCCAATTCCCTATACTATGTATTAGTGATGGGGTGATTCCAATATTTTTTTTCTGATTCCAATACAATTAAAAATTCTGATTCTTTTAAATTTCTAAACACAAGTTTGTTCGGGGGCTGAGGGGGGGGGCAGTTACCCCAAAAACTATTAAATCTGTACATATAATTTCCTAAACATTTGGAGATGATCTACAGGATTATTTTTATTGGTAGTTTAAAATCAATAAATATTTATTATTTGATCATTAATACGAATCGTGGAAATTGAGTTTCAATTAAAAACAAGAATTTTAAGAATCGATTTTTTGCATTGGAAAATAGGTACAAATTTTTCCGATTCTAATACCCCAAAATTCCGATTTTTTTTATTCCTGATTTCGATAATCGTCCTAACACTACTATGTAGAAATGAAAATGTTCTACAAACCTCAAGCGCTGCGCTTCTGAGAATTGGTTCGTTAATTGCTATTCTAATCCTGGAAATTTGGGTTAGAACAATCCAAAATAATTATATTATTTAAAAACAACAAACATTGACTTTTTTTTTTCTGTACAGAATAATTGTTTATTTATTTAGTTAGTTTTTATTTTAAACATCTTCGAACCTACGAAGGCCACAGTTCTGAAAGGTATGAATTTTTGGTATAAATATCACTGGTATGAAGATTGAAGCATGCGAGGGATGTCATAGCATGGTGACCCCCCCCCCCTCACAATATTGAAATTTAAATGAGAGCTCATCCAATCATATTCCAACAATATTCGATTCTTATATAGATTTATATTTATTTTTTTATTTTTTTTACATTAAACATCTTCGAACGTATAATTGCTACAGTTCTGAAAATGATAAGGCCAGTTCTTGGTATCAATACTGCTGGTGTACAGATTGAAGGATGAAAGGGGGGGGGACATAGTGTAGTGACCCCTCACAGCATTAGAGGAAGTCAACCAATCATATTCAATCAATATTAGATTCTAATACTTTTCAGTACTAAGACTTATACTTGAGTTATAGGGGCATACAATCAAGAACTTGGCTCCGGGCATGACCAAATTTCGGCACGCCATTGGTTAGTATTCATCCTTGACTAACACCCAACTTTCTCCACATGGACAGATTTGAAATTCAAAAACATTAAAAATACACCCACCCTTTTTTTTTTTTTTTTTTTTTTTTTTTAAAGAAATACCGACCCCCAAAGTTTAAGAATAAGTAATTTTAATCTTACCTCTGTGAAGACCTGGAAATATAATTAAGGGAGTAATCAGATTGGATTTCAAATAAACAGAGTGAGAGAGAGAGGAGAGACAACATGTTAGATTAAAAATTTACAGATTTTGAACAACGGATGTTAAGATCTAACCGAGATTAAAATATATCCAAGTTAACGTTACAAAAACTTGTTTTTGCAGAACCATTAGATATTATTATTTTTATTATTTTTATATTAGTTTTTTTTTTTTTTTTTTTTTGTCAGAACTGGAAATTTACGAGGAAATGCCAATTGAGAAACGCTGGTTATGGGATTGTTATTGTTATGAGAAATGTGTAGTTGATGAAATCGATTAGGATTTACTTTTTAATGTAAATAGAAATTGTTTGCTTTTTTTTTTTACAGATTGAATTTTAAATCAACAGAGAAAGAGAGAAGATAGAGAAAAATGAGAGAGATGGGGGAAAACAGATTAAGAATGAGAGAGATGGGGGAAAACAGATTAAGAATGAGAGAGATGGGGGAAAACAGATTAAGAATGAGAGAGAGGGGGAAAAGGGATTGAGAATGAGAGAGAGGGGGAAAAGGGATTGAGAGAGAGGGGGGAAAAGGGATTGAGAGAGAGGGGGAAAAGAGATTGAGAGAGAGGGGGAAAAGAGATTGAGAGAGAGGGGGGAAAAGAGATTGAGAGAGAGGGGGAAAAGAGATTGAGAGAGAGGGGGAAAAGAGATTGAGAGAGAGGGGGAAAAGAGATTGAGAGAGAGAGGGGGAAAAGAGATTGAGAGAGAGGGGGAAAAGAGATTTAGAGAGAGGGGGAAAAGAGATTGAGAGAGATGGGGAAAAGAGATTGAGAGAGATGGGGAAAAGAGATTGAGAGAGATGGGGAAAAGAGATTGAGAGAGAGGGGGAAAAGAGATTGAGAGAGAGGGGGAAAAGAGATTGAGAGAGGGAGAAAAGAGATTGAGAGAGAGGGGGGGGAAAGAGATTGAGAGAGAGGGGGAAAAGAGATTGAGAGAGAGGGGAAAAAGAGATTGAGAGAGAGGGGAAAAAGAGATTGAGAGAGAGGGGAAAAAGAGATTGAGAGAGAGGGGAAAAGAGATTGAGAGAGAGGGGAGTGGGAGGGAAAGATGCTGTAAGAAACGAGAAAAGGCTTTTGCATCCATTACCAGCCTTGACAGTAGGAGACGAAATATTGGAACGGACCCAAAAGGTTAGATTTTTTGCAACAAAATCATTGGTTTCTAATTAATAAAATTTGGCGTGATTGCTGCAGTCATGTTAGAACATGCATCGATATTTTAGTGGCATTTTTTTTTTTAAGAGACAAGTCCAGTCGGAACATCTACACAGGTATATTGAAGTATTAAAATCCGAGATTGCTTTTCTATAACAGGTTTGAAAACGATTAACTAAGACGACAAGAGTCATACATAGATATACATTATATATATATATTTTTTTTTCTTTATCTGTCTGTCTGTCTATTTCACTTTTTCAGAAAATATTGATCCGTTCGGGCTGAAATGTTGTATAGACCTTTTATCTGATGAGGTGCAGCAAACTAAGTGTTATGGTATCCGTTAGGTGCAAAGTTAAGGATCAATACAGATTAGTATTTAATGTAAAAGCGAGCACAAATTTAACCATATTTAACCATCAATTTGGCATAAAACACTCATTCTAAGTCAACAGTTATAACTTTTTTCCCACTTTTAACCGGTTAAAAAAGGTAGTGCATATATTTTGGAATGGAAATCACTTAAGACAAGGCATAGAGCCACTTGATCTTAGCAGCTAAAAAAAAAAAAAAAAAAAAAAAAAAGAAAAGAAAAACATCTCAAAGTCAAAAACTAGTCAACAATAACCGTTGGATTGATAGATTCCAATCCAGAAAATAGTAATTCTCATTTTGTTGAACACATCGCTCATGGAATATGAGGACTGAAGCACACAAATGGGAAAGTAAGAGTTACAAGAATGTCAAAAGTAAATTAAAGATCAACTTTATATATAATTAGTGTTGGGACGATTAATCGGATATCGAAAAAATAGGAACTTTTAACGGTATCAGAATCGGCGAAATTTGTACCTATTTCCCGATGCTAAAAATAATTGGTTTTTATTGTGTCTATTTCTTTGTTTTATTTAAAACTAAACTTTCTACGACTCTTATTAATCATCAAACTAGCCATCGTGTCCGGCGTTGCCCAGGTGTTTGGAGGTGTGTGTTGAGCAAAAAAAAAAAGTGGTAGTAGGCAGGCAGGCTCAAACCCGGACCGCAAAGGAGGAAAAGAATGTGAAAAAAAAAAAAAGAAAAAAAAAAAAAAAGTGGTGTGTTTGCTGTTGCGGCTATCGTCAAACCGGAAGTAACATAGGTTTAAATTAAGACTGGACAATTGAAAAGAGGCGATGACTTTCGAAAATATCGGCGAAAAAAAGCGACCCATCCTTGTAGAAATGTGAAGGATTTAATGTTTTGAGCCAATTTTTTGATATTTGTACTCCGAAGGGTCAAGCCAAAATGATACCGATCTCGTGAAAATCCGTCGCCTCTGTTGAAAGTTTTAGGCAGACATGTAAACATACATACACACACTAACATCTGTGCCTAAATCAAAACGTGGATCCCATGAACAAAGCTTCTTTCTTAGAACTGCACGCCTGTGGAACTCTGTTCCGTACGCCTGCTTCCCACCTGACTACAACTTGGATGTCTTCAAGTCCAACGTTAACAAATTCCTAATGTCCTTAATTGAACACTTCATTAAATCTCCACACTAACGTAATGTACTTGCAATAACCCTTATCCCTGAGTGGCTTCCGGGCCTTGATAAGTGATGACCACCGTGTAAAAAAAAAAAAAAAAAAAAAAAAAGGTGAGATTTATATAATAGATAAATATTCATGTGTTTTATACAACTTGCAAAATCAAAATCTATACGTCACACCTATAAGCGTATTTTTATGTTTGTAAATATATATGTGCATATTACATAGAGTTTATGGAAATCCAAACCACACAAAATAAAAAAAATAAATAAACAACTCTATAATTGGAAATTTAGAAAGTATTAGAATCGGTAATTATATTGGAATCGTCTTACCACTAATATATATATATATATATATATATATATATATATATTATGACAGTAGAATTTAGTTTCCTAGAAGTACATCCAATGAAACAACATGTGTCTACCGAAAAGTGCTCAATGAGTAAACAGAGCAGTTATATTAAATTTATTTATACAAACATTGATGGCTACATATGTGCATACATGTTTATGAAATCACCCATGCTGGGGAGATTACGTCTTCAGGCCAAGAATTTTTTTTTTAGGGAAATTCTTGGCCTGAAGACGTAATCTCCCCTGCACGGGTGATTACAGAAACATGTATGCACATGTGTAGCCATCAATGTTTGTATAAATAAATTTAATTATATATATTGTTGGGAGAAAATGTGGCATAATCGTGTTAACACACCGGTTCTCGTCAGATCACCAAAGTTAAGCAATGTTGAGCCTGGTTAATACCAGATGGGTGACCGTTTGGGAATTCTAGGCGCTGTATGTGCTCTCCGCTTATCTCGGCATTTGTTTCCGGTCGTCTTATGCTTCACTTGCCACTGGTATTTTACAATGTCGTCTCAGGAGAGGTGTGGTTTGAGATTGCGCACCTTCTGCCACAAAAATTTCATGCGCAAGCAAGCCTTCATGGGTATCCATAGTCTGTCCAAGACTGAAGGAGCCTGCTTTTATATATATATATATATATATATATATATGAACCTGATAAACCTGATATATATATATATGAACCTGATATATATATATATATATATATATATATGAATCTAATAAAGATACAATCTTTAAAAAAAGCTACCCAGATAGTAAAAGCTCTACACGATTAAGAGGAGCAATATGTATGTGTATTTTCGTTGGATAGTGAAAGATATTTTACTCAACTCTTTAGAGAGGGATGGATAATTCTCGAAAATTACTTAACCAGAATTACCACCTATCAAAGCCCAAAGGCCACTAGAGGATAAGGGTTAATAACCTAACAATAAACAAGAGATCTACCTGTTCCTATAATAACAAATTGACATAAGGATGCAGGGGCATTATGAAGGGAGTTGAGTAGCAAGATGTTTGTTCACATTACACTTGAACTTCTGCATATCAGTACAGTTGGGAAAGTAGAATCCCGGAAGGAAGTTCCAAAGACTTGCAGTTCTGGGAAAGAAACTATTGGAGTAAAAGGCTTTCTTTCACCTAGGGATCTCTACTGTAAAGGGGTGGGACTTCGTTGCTTGTCGGGTTTGTCGGGGATAGTCACGTCGCGGAGGCACAAGTGCTTGCAGTTCGTCAGAGCATTCACAATTAAAGTATTTGTAGAACAGGCAGAGGGATGCAACATCTCATCGATGGGACAGAGGCTGAAGCCTAGACGACAGTTCAAGACCTATCAGGTTGGCGACTCTCTTTTGAACCCTGTCAAGGAGTGAGAGACAAGCAGCAGATGCACCAGCCCAAATGTGACAACAGTACTCCATACATGGCTGAATGGTGGCCTTATAGAGGTACAGGATACTTTCAGGTGTAAGTAATTTTCTAGCAAGGTAGAGAGAGGCCACCTTCTTTGCAGCAGCCTTGGCAATGCTCTCAATCTATCAATTCCAGTTCATATTCCCTGTAAACGTTAGGTCGAGGAGTTTAAAAGAAGTACTTTCAGGCAATGTGTTCTTGGCCATTGCTATTGCTTTCTTGTAGTTATTGAAGGAAACAAGCTTAGTCTGGGCAGCATTGAATGTGACCATCCGTTTTTGCCCCCATTCCACTACAGATTTAAGAACATCCTCTTGTGTTTCTGCCATTTTCTTAGATATGTGTTCATTTGTTTTCCCCTCATATCTGTTATAGAGAGTGGTGTCATCGGCAAATATACCAAAACTTCCGGATTATGTTCTATATGTGTATAAGAGCTTCTCTGAGTGGGTGAGGAGGGGGGTTGCTTGTATGCCTTAGAAGGGGGGGGGGTCGAGAGTTAAACCCTGCCATAGAAGAATACTAAATAAATAAACAAAATTACAATCTGTGATCCCTAATTTCGATTTTCACTATTAAAACTAAAATAAATATATCCCACCATCCATCGCCTTTACTACAAACAGGATTTTCTCATGTGAACCCATTTTACCCCTTTTTTCTATGTTTTTTTTTATTGATAAGAGAGATGGAAAATTTCACTTTTTAATTAATTCAGAAAATGACATATTGACGGATATATGAACCCTAACCCTGCCCATTAAAAAAAAAAAAGGCAACCAATTTAAAGAGTAAAAGGTAAAGTGCCCTCCCTGAATGCCTCTTCCCTTAAAAAAAAAAAAAAAAGAAATAGCCCCTTCAAATCCGTTATCACTAAATAATCAATCTTTAGTTTGGGAGAGGTCAAAGGTTACCAGTGTCCAATGTATAAAGATGCCCACCCTCACCCTAGACAGAAAAAAGACAAAAAAAAAACATTCTTTCTAGAAGTTATCTTGTTGTTAAGTTGATACAACTAAAGGCCAGAAAACCGTCGGGTGGGGGTGGTAAGTGTTACTTATGCCCCATTTGGTCAAGGGGTTTGGGTAATTCAACATGCAAGGGTCAACATTCTTTCTTTCACTATAATTTGGCTTTTCAAAATAAAGGGTCATGAATAAAAGGGGATATAGATGATGGGCAGATTTGACCACCATCAGTTGTACCTTACAAGTTGGCAATTCAAAAGTGAGATTTATTAATGGAAATAAAAAGAAAAAAATAAAGTAAAAAAAAAACAAACTATTACATAAAGGGCAGTTGCCTATATGTCTAGCTTAACCTTCAAAACTACCTAACAAACCCCTACAAAGTTGGTAATTTTTTAGCATAACCCCAAGAAACCAATATGTAAAATTTAGAAAAAGACAAAAGACCAATGTCATCTTACGTCATTGAAAATAATTATTTATATCAGGGATCTATGGACAAATTTATCTTTAGGTAACAAGTAAAAATGAATTACCTCCCTTGAACATAACTGAATGAATTAATCTTTGACCGTTTGAACTTAAAATACACGCAATAAAAAAATAAAACATTTTCAAAAACATTTAAACGACAACGCCAGTTATAACCATATTAAGCAGAATTTGAATTACGTCCCTTGATCTTAAAATCTATAGAATTATTTCCCCTGGATGTTTAAGGGCATTAATTAATCTTTGAGCGTTTGGATTTAAATCTAAATAAAATAACCATTTTGCAATTTACATCCTAGAGAGAGGATTCATTTCTCCATTGACGATGGGTTTATTACTCGAAAGGACTTTTGGAATTAAATACCATCAACAGTTAAAATTCAGGTAGATAAATGAAGAAATATGTATTAAAAATATATTATATATATATATAATAAATAAAAAAGAAAAAATATTGAATTATGTACATTCATGCATTTTCTAACAATGCTCCAAGCAAACTACACCATACTTTTTAAATTTATCTTTAGTTGACCTTTGACAACTACATGTTTTCGTTTACTAGCCGAACCCATATGATTTTTGGAATATGACATCTTCGTTCTGTGAGGAGTATGTACATCATAAAGATTTTTCTGTATTTTTTTTTTTAAATAAATGTAATTCTAAATATGCAACAAATTTTATGTTGACACTTGAAGATATAAACATCTGAATTTCATCACATGTTTTTTAAAACAACCACTCGCTAAAAAAAAAAAAAAAGAGTATATTCTTCTATTAACTTTTTATTGTTTAAATAATTTAACTTTGTTCATTTTATTTAAAAAAATAAAGATAAAAAAAAGTTGAAAAGATATTTTTCACTCAGTAGTGAGCGTTGGAAGATTGTCAGTGAAAGAAATACAATCGTCGAAAGATAAGCGTTTTATTATTTCTAGTCGCCACTTTGAAAAATCACTCGCAAATGCGACTGTTTCACTCGCAATGTAGAGCCCTATATATATATTACTGTTTTTTGACCCCAAACAAAGAACAGTGCCACTAAGTTGTAAAGGGACCACATTTGCAGGAATATTATGTAGAGAATTGTGTACTGTTAATAACTTTATGTGGATATATATATATATATTAAAAAGTTTGACTAATGTTCAAGTTACCTACATCTAAAATTTCAAGTGTTTAGATCCAAAATTGGCGGAGGAGTTTGATAGAGTCTGCAAAGATCAACTCTTTCAACTTTGACCTTTTGACAGCCAAATTTACGCCAAAAAAAATAATTAAAAAGTTTACTGCATGTCTGAATCCCCTTTATGTAAAATTTCAAATATCTACACCGAAAATTGGCTGAATAATTTCCTGGAGACCACATTTTTTTTTTTACTTTAACCCCTTGGCAGCCAAATTTTCGGCAAAAAAAATAAAACGATTAAAAAGCTTGTCCTATGTCTGAATACACTTTATGTAAAATTTCAAGTGTTTAGAGCAAAAATTGGCCGAGTAAATTGGTAGAGACCGCAAAGGTCAATTTTTTAAACTTTGACCTCAATTTTGACCCCTTAACATTTATTGTTTTGGGCTCAAATCGAATTAAAATGTTCGATCCATGCCCAAACAACCTACATCTGAAATTACAAGTGTTTAGATCCAAAATTGGTGGAGTTTGGTAGAGTTTTCAAAGGTCAAATTGTTGAACTTTGACCCCAAATCTCAATACCCCTTTATGTCAGATCCCGACTCTGTAGACTGAAAATTGACAGAGCAGTTTGTTATGGAAATGTACACACACAGACAGACAATTTCAATTTTATAGATATACTAGCATTTCATCCCGGCGTTGCCCGGCTGTTTGGAGGTGTATGCTGAGCAACAACAAAAAAAGGTCAATTGTTTTTAACTTTGACCCCTATTATGACCCCTTAACATTTATTGTTTTGGGCTCAAATCAAGTTATTAAGTTAGATCCATGTCCAAGGAACCTATATCTAAAATGTCAACTGTGTAGGCCCAAAATTGTTGGAGAAGTTTGGTAGAGTTGTCAAAGGTCAAATCGTTGAATCCCTTAACTGCTGATCACACAGATTTTCCCAAATCTCAGTACCCTGTATATCAAATTTCGAGTCTGTAGACTAAAAATTGAGTTATTGCAGGGAAATGTACACAGACATACAGATACACAGACATGTTCACTTTTATAGATATATAGATAGATTGAAAATCTATCCTTTACAGAGAAAATCAAATTACATTTTGCTAAATATCGGCTCCACAAAAAAATAAAAATAAATAAATAATAAAAAGTAAAAAATAAATAAATAAAAAAGATAGTTTTTTTTTTTTTTTTGAGGATATCTATTTGTTTATTTGACAAAAGAAATTGCTCCTTGCTGAACCTTTTAAAAATATCAGAGAGAGGGTAGTAAAGTACAGCCGGGAAGTAGGGCCCATTAAAGACAGGAGTAGAAAAGCTCAGTAGTCAAGTGTTGGTGTCTACTCCTCCCCCCCCCGGTCCAACTTTAGGAAGACAGACCCAAAAAAAAGCCAGCCTCTCCCCCAACCCCCAGAAAAAATAAATAAACTACAGGGGAAAGAGGAACTTAACTAAACTAGTGATTATAAAATCCTTAACTCACAAAAATGGGGGTCAAGAGATATCAGAGTAGCCACAAAATATCAGTGGTCATTATTTTTATTTCAACCCTTTCTCCATCAAAGGAGCTGACCTAGCATATACAACCCTCTCTTTAAAAAAAAAAAAAAAAAAAAAAAAACATCCCAAAGTCATCCTGGTCTTAGTTTGGTTCAACCTCGACCTCCACCTGTCCCCTCAACACAAAAATTGTACACTATCATTATAAAAGGCGCCCCTAACTAGCAATGAGAATCTCTCTAGTAATTATCACACACCTCTCTTTTACCCCAAAGTGAACTACCTTTCCTGACCCCCGCGGGACCCTTTAAACACACACTCACAAAAAAAAAGAAGAAAAAAAACAGGCTACTTATGATTGTAGCAATTATAATAAGAGCTATCTGTTCTGTGGTTATATATATAGAAAGAGGCCGAGACAAAGACAGACAGAGAGAGACACACACAGAAAGAGAGGGAGAGAGACAGAAAGCCAGAGGGCAAAAGAGAGACAGAAAAAGAGACAGAAAGTAACAGAAAGACAGAGAGAAAGAAAAACACACACAGAAATTAAGAGAGAAAGAGAGAAATGCAGAGAGAGAGAGAGAGAGAGAGAGAGACGGAGAAATGCAGATAGAAAGAGAGAGACGGATTGGTTGGTTGGTTGTTTTACGGCATATCAACCTTTTCAGGTTATTTAATGCCGAATCTAGTTATTTTGAGGAACGATTTTTAATGGAGTATATTTTTTTATTTTATGTCAAGTTCTATTTAACCCATAGTTGGGACCCTAACAGGTACTACCACTCCGGGTCAGAGTGGACCTGGGAGCAATGGCAATTAAAGGGTGGCTCCACACTCCCCAAAGTCTGCAAGGTGGGGCCTCACCATCGAATATAGTTTTAGGTCATATCCAGGACCTAGAGAGACGGAGAAATGCAGTGAGAAAAAGAGAGACGGAGAAATGCAGAGAGAGATGGAGAAACAAGGGAGTGAGAGAGAGAGTGATACAGAGATTATAAGAGAGACATGTATGGATCAAAAGAGAATAGACCCTTTTTAAACGAATGCATGTCAGAGAAAAGCTGGGATTCTGATGTTCCACGATCTCACAGATATCAGATTTTTGGGCACCGGTGGTGGGGATCTGACCTCTGACCTTGGAGTCTCCAGCAGTAACTGAAATTCCAAATATTCCACTTTGGTTTGTCCACCCTATTTTTTTATACTTCAGCTGAAAGAGAGAGGGGGTGGGGTCTGGAGTGATAAAACTCGGTATCCTTGCTAAGGAGGAGAGGAAGGGAAGGAGAGATATCAATCAGTATTTAGATTTTCCAGGAATCCAATTGATCCCCTTCCCCAAACATTCACTCAATTTTGGCCCAGTGAACAGCCCCCCCCCCCTCCCAGGTCCACCTGCTCACAAGTTTGGTCAAGAATGAGGTTTTATGAGAGAGAGCACAAAAATCAACTGATTTTTTTTTTTTCACATTTTTTTTTTCTATTTTATTTATTAGAAAAAATATTTGAGGTGTCAATTTTGATATTAAACTAGGGAAAAAGTACCCGTCCCAGGACAGGTAAGATAAAACAGTCTCTCCAACGGCACAGTTTTGCACCACTTTTATGCGTTGTTGCACAAATTAAAACCAAAATATAATACTAAACCCCATGTCTAGAATCCATATTACAATTTTGATCAAAGTGATACAAGATCAGGTTGTCTAAAGATACTGGCTTCCTAACATGGAATGCATCAAACATTGATGTTATTTCTTTTTTCCTTTGCAAAAATTCAATCATGTTCTGCAAAGTCAAAAAAACGAAAACAACAATTTTCTTCTACACAACAACCAAACCAAACACCACAAATAAATACTTGAAGGTATAAAGAACTTGAAGCATAAAATCTTTCCCCAAAATGATCAGATTCAGCATTAAATGGGCCAAAAAGAAAAGGGTTGATATGCCGTAAAACAAAATCAAATGATCAAAATCCATTACATGATTTTGGTTCGAAAAAAAAAAAAAATATCTAAAATTTAAGGCTTAAGGAGTCTTATGAGATCGAGATTAAGGGAATCTCACTTAATTGGTGTCTAACGTAGCCAGGGGGTCGGGGGGGGGGGTCCGCCCGGGGTGACAGCAAAAAAGGAGTGATACAATGTCACCCTAGCAAATTTTTTCAGCCAGACTAAAGTGTGAAAATAGTCTGAAAGTAGGATTTATTTATCATTTATTATGTAAAGTTTTAAAGTTTTGAATCTTTTCCAAAATATTAGAAACTCTTACATTTTTTTAAAATGAGTAACTGAAGAATATTTTTGCCGACGTTTATTGAAAACGCTAAACCCTGTATTTTTTTGTAGTTTTTAATAGTACATTTGAAATCAATATATATATATATATATATATATTATATATACTAGCATTTCAGCCTGGCGTTGGCCGGGTGTTTGGAGGTGTATGTTGAGCAAAAAAAAAAAAAAAAAAAGCTGTCAATTTTTTTGACTTTGACTCCTATTATACCCCCTTAACATTTATTGTTTGTGGCTCAAATCAAGTTATTAAGTTAAATTCATGTCCAAGGAACCTATATCTAAAATTTCAAGTGTTTAGACCCAAAATTGGCGGAGGAGTTTGATAGAGTTCTCAAAGGTCAAATCGTGGAACTTTGATCTCTTAACAGCCAAATTTCTGGCCGAAAATGAATTACAAAGATTTTCCCAAATCTCAATACCATGTATATCAAATTTCAAGTCTGTAGACTTGAAATTGACAGAGTTGTTGCATAGGGAAATGTAGACACACAGACACGTTCACACACACACACACACACACACACACACACACACATATATATAAGCGCCTGGTTTGGGTGACAGGAAAGACGGGATGACACAATGTCAGTGAGGTGGCATTTAAGCAGATCGCCCCGGGTGACGTTTACTCTAGCTTCGCCACTGACTCTCGAGTATATATCCGATACAGTTAGACACAGTGATTCAACCGAGAACCACATTAGTCTGCACAAAATCATATAAGATATCAACGGATACACACTCTAGAGTCAAAACAATGAAAAGAATATGCTGTTGTCACAACCCTACTAATGACTACGATTCGAATCTAAAGTATTTGAAATTCTAATTGGGAGGTTACGGCCATAATACACCCCTAAAAAACATTTTTTAAGTCCTCCAAAGAAACTGAAATTTTGGAAAGAATATTTTTTTAATTAATGTCTATTTTTTTTATTTTTTATTTATTCTTGTAATCTTTCTCACGAGCATCTGAGCTTTAATTGAACAACTCTGCTCTTTTTGCCCTCATTTGGATAAAACTAAATTAAACTAAATATATCCCACATTTGGCCCCTCCCTTATGCTTAGCAATTATCTTTCAAAAGTCAGAATCGGTTAATTAGTTTAGAAGTGAACACTAAAAACAAATATACCTTTATTTGACAAATTGGTAATAGTGTTTGCTGATGGTTTGGGTCTGTTTTTTTGTTTGTTTTTTTTTAACACCTTCACCCCAAACAAGGCATATCTGCCACTTGGCCGTAAGGGGCTACTATTTGGGACTATGCTTATGGAAGATGAACAAGACGTTGGTTTACATTACATTTAAACTTTGAGGGAAGAAACTATTAGAGCAGAAAGCTTTCTGGCATTTAGGGCCTCAACAGTGAAGGGGTGTGATTTTGTTACGAGTTTGTTGGGGATATGTACATTGAAGGAACACAAGTGCAACGAGTTCGTCAGAGCACATTCCATTAAAATACTTCTAAAACAGGCACAGGGACGCAACATTGTGGCGATGAGACAGGGGTTGGGTCCCAGTTGATAAAGCAGGACCTACTAGAGTGAAAACTTTTTTGGACCCTATCCAAGAGAGAGAGACTAGTGAGAGAGACCAGCCCATATATGACAACAATACTCCATGCATGGGGGAATGGTGGCCTTGTAGATATACAGGATACTCTCAGGTGCAAGTAGTTTTCTAGCATGATAGAGGGAGCCCACGTTCCTTGCAACAGCCTCCGCAATGTCATCAATGTATTCGTTCCATTTCATATTTCCTGTGAATGTTAAGCCAAGGAGTTTGAAGGAGGAATTTTCAGGAAAGGAGTTATTTGTCATGGATATCGGTGGTTTGAAAGGTGTCTTGCAATTGTTAAAGGAGAGCAGTTGAGTCTTACTAGCATTCAATGTTACCCTTCATTTACGGCCCTATTCCACTGGAGCTCATTTTCTAAGGATGCTAAGTACAACTTGTGAATTTGTGGCTTTCTATCACTGTTATTCACGGAAACACAGTGAGCCTGCTCTCAGCCTGCCAAACCAGCAATACATCCGATGAAATGACGTAATACTTGTATATTGTTTAAACGATTCAGGCTATTGTTCTTATCCTAAGTGTTATTATCCATAATGTTTCGGTCGACGTAAAACTTCCGACCTTCATGAGGTGCATCTTGAATTCGGGAATCTTTCTGTCGAACTCCAATATCTGCATAGAATTTTGAATGGAACCCGTTTCACCCCAAATAAGGCACAGTGCCATTTTGATGTAAGGGGCTACTATCGGGGACATAATTTGCAGGGATACTATGTAGGGAGTTGAGCAGTTTGAACTTCTGCTTGTCAGTACAGTTGGAGAAGCAGGGAACCGGAAGGGAATTCCAAAATCTAGCAGTCCTATGTGTAAGGGATGTTGCTGCTTGTTAGGGTTTGTCAGGGGTTTTTACGTCGAAGGGTACAAGGGCTTGTAGTTTGTCAGAGCATCTACGATTAAAATACTTGTAAAATAGAGGAATGCAACATTTCGTTGATGGGACAGAGGCTGATATAGTTCCATTGCTTCATTCCATCAATTCGGGATGCGATTAGGAAGAAGATGAAACCCTTAACGAATCTACAATCTCAAAACATTCTTTGAAATTCTTACACATTTTTTTTTATCGTCTACTTTGCTGTCTAGTTAAAAGATAACCTCTTTAGAACGTCTTCGTTTGACAGATTCCTGCAGTGAAAGACCGAGGGTTCATGCCCCCTTTAAAGGGGCTCGATTAGTTCTCGTCTCCTGCTGCTTGCTGTTAAGGAGTCTGTCAAGATCCTCCGTAAGGAGAGGAGGGGGAGGTAAAAAAAACAAAACAAAAATAATAACACGGACTCATTCCTGCCTTGATAAAGTACAAAATAGACCTTGAAATCTAGTGTTTGTGTATGATGGTGGGGGTGGGGGGGTGATCTTTTCTCTACAGCATCTTTTTCATAAAAGAAAAAGATGCTGCCAATCACTCTACTCTATTGATACTCTCGTGGAAGGTGCTCGACTGAGCTCCAGTCTTTGGTGCTTCCTTGAAAGACATCATCAGAAAGATCTTGTTTTCCTACCACAACGGCCAAATACTTTCCTTTTTAAATACATATTCCTAGCATATTTATTTGTTTATTCATTTATTTATTTGCGGAATATCAACCTCACATTTGTAGTTGTTTTCACAACGTTTTGGCCAACTATTCCTCTGGCCTTGTTCAAGTGGTTAACCGCGACGGGATAGGAATGCTGAGTCTCTTAACTGTATTCTCAGTAATTACTGCCTTCCATAGTTGTTGTTGTCTCATCACATTTTTGGTCAACTAATCCTCTGGCTGGCTTTGAGTAGGATTGAAACCGCTATCTTCAGAAACTGCTCACCTGGAACCGTAAAGATTCAATGTCTCTAACCACTGCACCATGGGCCCCAGAGAAAACAGCAACTACGAAGATGAGGATAATAGTCCGCAAATAAATATATAGATCACTCATCTCAAAAGGATTCCAATTATAAAAATAATATATTCTTCTAAGTGTATCTTATACAGAAAACTTTGTAGGAAAGCGAAACACAAAAGAGAGAACTTGAATGCCTACTAGACACTATCCTCGAGTGTCTAATTCTCTTTGTACAACGGCTTGTTAGAATAACCTGTCATGAGGATATTTTTCCCCTACAAGTAAACCCTGACTAAATATTCAAAATCACATTGTATTTTGTATTATTTGGATTCATCGGACTACTGTTCTCATCTTGAGTGTGATTTTCACAACGTTTTGGTCAATATAACCTCCGACCTTCTTCAGAAGTATCTTATCAAACACAGGAATGTTTCTATTGAACTTGGGAATTTGGACGTAATTTCAAGCAAGGACACATGGCGCAGTGGTTAGAGTACTTGGAAAAATCAATTGCAAAAAGTGATATTCTCCTGAGGGTTGAAGGTTCAAGCCTCAGTGTGGCCGACCGAAAAATACAATTACGAATTACTTAGGACCTCTATCCAGTCATGGCTGACGGAACAAGAGCATGCTACCCCCGTGAAGTAAATAAAGGGTTCCGCTCGAAATTCCATCCAAATTCCCGAGTTGGACAAGACACTCGTGAAAAAGGTCAAAGGTTACATTGACTGAAATATTGTGAAAATGGCACTCAAGATGAGAACAGTAGTCCGATGAATCCAAATAATACGAATAACCAATCCTCATCTCAAAAATTCAGAAACGTCACATAGTATTTGTTGGCCTCAGTATGGCTAACCCGCACTGGCTTTTATGAGGAATCATGCACTTCTCCAAGTGATGGCATGAAGCTGGATACTCAACCAGACTAGATGAATTCTTGTCCTTGAATCTAGTAAGACGAAGTGACCAATTAAAAAGATATGCTATAACATTTAAAAGTATGTTCTCAACTTCTTTACTATCTCAGTTTTTCATATAAAATGATAAAGGAGAAATTGAATGGAATATTCGAATATCTAGGTGTGCCATTAGTCCTAGGAAGGAGGTCCCTTGATTTCTGAGAAGTTTGACTGCAGTAGAATGAACCTACAGACTTATATATATATATATATATATATATATATACACATACACTTTTTGCACACATTACTAGGTACGTACAAAATGAACGGCTGATCCCCAAAAAGGTATAGACATTTTGACCCCCCTTCTTCACTTAAAACTTCACTAAAATCCAGGAAATCAACCTATATTTATTAATTAATGATCACAGAATATAATGAACCTATTGTTTTTATTAAGTCTTAGTGAAAATGTATTATTTTTTGTGAACAAAAAAAAAAGGCCTTTGCCAAAGTTATAGTTTTAAGTATGAAAAAAACAAAAAAAACAACAAAAAAAGGCCTTTGCCAAAGTTATAGTTTTAAGTATGAAAAAAAAAAAAAAAAAAAAAAAAAAAAAAAAAAAAGGCCTTTGTCAAAGTTATAGTTTTAAGTATGAAAAAAAAAAAAAAAAAAAGGTCCTTTGCCAAAGTTATAGTTTTAAGTATGAAAAAAAACAAAAAAAAAAAAAAAGGCCTTTGCCAAAGTTATAGTTTTAAGTATGAAAAAAACAAAAAAAACACAAAAAACGCATGAATTCATTGTTCCTTTTTCACGAAAATAAAACATCGAAGATGTTGACAATTAAATTTTTTACAATATCTTAGGAATAATAAAAAAAAGCACCTAAAGCCTGTGTTAACGGAATCAATATAACGTAAAGAAAAATTAATGTCTCGAACTAACGATATTATCATTGAATTAAGCATTGTTTATTAAATATTTATGCCTGAAATAATACAACCACAAAAGAATATTTCATGTGATTTCAATAAGACGAAAATTTTAAATGTAATATATTTTCCTTGAATGTACGAACGTGCACATATCAGCGTAAGAATGATTGCAAAAACTGAGAACCTGAACAAAACAAGTGAAGTATGCACGGTCCCCCGTGAGTGCACAGTGAACGAGGCATAAAAAAAATGACTAAGTTCAGCATTTGCCCCCCTCCAATTTAGCCCCCAAAGTCCCTAGGGGACGTCAAATCCTGGTGAAAATGAACAAATGATGCAGTTTTAGGCCTTAATATATGTAAATTTGAGTTCTGCACCATGCAAAAAAAAAAAAATAAATAAATAAATTAAGTTCAGCACCATGCAAATCTGCTAAATCGCCATGCACAGAAAATTTTGGACAAATATGGTAAAATAGTTCCAAAAATGGAGTGTTTTTATTAGCCCTAAAAGAGTCCCTGGGGCGCACCCAAGACTTATCGCGAAGTATAGACAAACAAAATTATATAGAAATCAGTTACAACTTTTCAGAAAGTTTTATAAAAATCCAAGGCATCAATTTTTTTTAATAAGCACAAAAGTGTCAATTTTAGCCATTTTAACCTGAAAGGCATCCCTAGGGGTGCAACCGAATTTTCCCGGAACATACGTTCTGTTACTTTTTTATTCATCTCATATTTAATAATAATCTTTTTTCTTTTTTTACATGGTGGTCACCACTTATCAAGGCCCGGAAGCCACTCGGGGATAAGGGTTATTGCGTGTACAGTAATCAATGGGATAGTATCGTAGTACTCGTTAGTATTGGAGATTTGATAAAGTGTCTTATTAAGAGGGTGGTTTATCAGAAATTTGTTTATGTTGGACTTGAAGACATCCAAGTTGTAGTCAAGTGGGAAACAGGCAAACGGAAGTGAGTTCCACAGGCGTGCACTTCTAAGAAAAAAGCTTTGCTCATGGAATCTACGTTTTGGTTTAGGCACAGATAAAGAGTGGGGAAAATTTTTGACAGTGGTTTCAGCTAGGTGGTTTATCGTGAAAGATTGGCGAGGGATTACTAGAGATTGGAGCTCAGACAAGCACTTGCCATGGAAATAACGATAAAACAAAGGCTCACAACGTCTCTTCTGTGGGAGAGAGGTTGCAGGGTAGAGAAAAGGGCATCCCCAACTAAGCAACAACGTCTATTTTGTACTCTATCAAGGCAGGATAGGCTGTTTTTAGCAGCTCCTGCCCAGATGTGGCAGCAGTATTCCACCCTTGGACGTAATTGGCTTTTATATAGATAGAGAATTGCATCATTAGTGAGATATCTTCTGGAGCGATAGAAAGATCCAACCATTTTCCTACTTTTATTTAAAAAGGATTCATTTCTCCTTAGAACATGTTTCAGAATAAATCAAGTCATCACGTAAAAAAGTAAATAAATTAAACAACCACTTCCTTTTTTATTACAACAAATAGGATTACTTAAATTAATATTTTTTTAAGCTTCAAAAATACACAAATTAAAGCATAAGGTTTCAATTTTTCTATAAATATAAAAATAAAATTGAAATTATGACATTTGAGGCTTCCATAGAAATTCTGCACATTGGTCTGCCTTTTGTTAAAATCCAACGAAAACCGATTTATGTCACCAAACTTGCTTTTTGGAAATATATTTTTTTTTTTTATAAAAACTTCTTTTTAAATCCAATATCTGAAGACTTTACTAATTATCTTTGAAACAGTTCCAGAAACTAATATTTATCTTTCAAGAGATTTTTACAATTTAATCAACTTTCAAATTTAGATGAATTTTCGAGTTTTCGTAGTTGCCGTAAAAATATTTTTAATTACAACATTCTTCCATATGTAAAATACTTTTTTTTTTTTTTTTTTTTAGAGATTATCTATAGGCCTTAATCTTTCAAACACAATCAAAAATTAATTGTAAACTTAAAACAAAAAAAAACAAAACATAAGTCGACTTTCAAAACCATGGGTTCTACTAATTTTCATCATTAAACTGAACATACCTAAAACACACACACCTATAACATATATATATATATATATATATACACACACACACAGGCTCCCTCAGTCTTTGACAGACTATGGATACCCACTGTAGGAGTGCCTGCGCATGAAATTTTCGTGGCAGAGAGTGTAAAATCTCCAACCACACCTCTCCTGAGTCGACATTGTTAAATACCAGTGACAAGTGAAGTGTATGTACAGGACGACTGGACACAAATGCCGAGATAAGCGGAGAGCACATACAGCACCTAGAATTCCCAAATGGTCTCCCATCTGGTACTAACCAGGCTCAACGTTGCTTAACTTCGGTGATGTGACGAGAACCGGTGTGTCAACGCCATTATGGCGTATATTACATACACACATACATATTTAACACACACTTATACCTACATACACACATACATACATACATACATACATTCACCCTATGACTAAATAGACTAATAAGAGGTAAAAGTTTAAGAGCATTCCTTCGTTGTAGCTTCACAGCAAGTTGCAGCATTGACCTTTAAGGGAGTCGGGGAGTCACTTCCTCCTGATCCAGATCCCCCACAGTTTGGGAAGAGATGTAAGAAGGTTCATTCGTAGGCGGAAGGGGGGGGGGCGGTGTTCTAGTGAAGAAACTGAAATAATGACGATGAATGAGGTAAGAGAGGGAGAGAGAGTGGGAAGGGAGATAACACCTGAAGAGCAATTTTTCAGTTTTGTCTTATAATCAACTGAAAGGCTTTTAAAGACAGGTAAACATGTGTATATATATATATATATATATATATATATATATATATATATATATATACGCACGCAAAATATGCCAAGAAGCAGACATCTAAATGTACTTTTCTTCTTGCACCTTCAATCCCGCCTCCAATATTTACGACTGCACATCCTACACTCCCCATACACGCAGTACTAATATTCGCAAAAAAGCACTGTAGGTTGGGGTTGGAGGGAAGTGTCGAGGTACGCATGTGTGCTCTGCAGGGTATCCACAACCTGTTTGAAGGCTAGACAGGAGGACACACAACAGACGTGTTCTTTTCTTTTATTGTGTGTGTGTGTGTGTGTGTGTGTATTTGCTTGTGTGTGTGTCTGTGTTTAATTTAAAAGATAGGAGTAGGGGACAGGGTTGGTAATTCTTTTCTTTATATCCTCAGGATAAAGCACCCCCCCCCCGGACGAAAACTACAGAAATATATATATATATATATATATATATATATATATATATATATATATATATATATGAAGCGATCTGACTATCTGTCTCTATATTTTAAAACTATCTCTTCCGAAACTAAGTGTCGCAGAACGGCGCCAAGGACCTAAAATGATTGGATTTTTTACGGACCGTTCTTTTATAGATCTTCAGTCGGTTAAAATATTTTTTAAGGGGTCAAAAAGGGGTAAAAATTGAGAAAAAATCATTATACATTTTGTACATTCCTCTTAATTTATTTTAAATTCTTAATCAGTTCATATGCGTGTCACGTTGGTACGTCACCAGCTTTCAATGCTACAGTTTCGCTTTTCGTTTCGATTCTAGCTGAAGGCACCCAAATACTTGTATTTTTTTTACTTTTGAAATCACAACTCTATAATATATACGACATCTGGACAAATTAAAATATCATATTTAAGCGTATTTTACGACTGGGCAACCCACTAGTATATATGATTTTATTTCTGTCGTTTCCTAGATGTAAATCCGCCCAATCTCCGGTGTTTATGAAAATTGTGCTCAATGACAAGTGCAACATAATTATAGTATATTTGTTCATACAAACACTATTGGCTACATATGTGCATACATGTTTCTGTTGTGACTCCTTTAGACAGGCAGCGTCAATCTTTTATACAATGTCTTTTTGTTATTTGAAAGGAAAAGTTTTCTTCTCAGCTAACTACAACATAGTTGTTTTCAAGTCCAATCTAAACAAAGTCTCATCATCTACGTGACACTCTTTAACCGTTATCCTCAAGTGGGTTTTGAACCTTGATGAAAGGTAGCACCTTAGTAAAAAAAAAAATTTTTAATCAACTTTGAGATATGTATTAGGAGAACATCTTCAACCAATGCCTCCGTTTAGTCTCACGAGACAATGGATAAGGGGGGGGGGCTGTCTAATGCCGGCCCCTGGAGTGGTTGTGCAACCCGCCCAGTGACCCGGACAGTGGGAATCTCCACGAAAAAAAATATATAATAAAGACTGACAGACCATCGTCAAGACCGGCCTTGGAAAAATAAGTTACGATAGCTGCACATGTAACTGTGAGGCAAGGGTTGCCCAATCTCCTACAACACCTCTCAAAACGGCACTGCTTGGTCTAGTGACAAGGAGAGGCCCAAGACTGACGGGAAACAATGCTGACATAAGCGGAGAACACATACAACACCTGAAATTCACAAATGATCATTCATCTTAGTATTGACCAGGCTCGATATTGCTTAACTTCGGTGATCTGATAGGAACTGGTGTGTCAACTTAATTATGCCTTGAACCATGGCCCAAGAAAGACAGATAACAAATGCAAAGTTATGTAGAATCCATTAACGAAGATACAACCAGCCGCACTCTCCTCTCCCGCGCAGCTTACAGCCTAATTAAACATGTGCTGGTCTCTCCCTCCCCCACCTGTAATCAGTCTTACACACACAAAAATAGAAAAGAAAAAAAAAAAAGAAAAAAGAAAGAAAGAAGAAAGAAAGAAGGAAGGAAAAGAGAAATGTAGAATTAAGATAACACCAGCTTATTTCGTTCCGACAATATTCACCTGTTCATCTCAGACTGACAGTCCCAAAACGAAAACAAAACAAAACGCCCCCATTTCTCCGCCCCACCCTTGTTCTTCGGGACGTAAACAGGATGGACTCCACCCTCGGAGCATCACCTGGGTATTTAACAAAAAAAAAAAAAAAAAGAGAGAGAGAGAGAGAGAGAGAGAGAGAGAGAGAGAGAGAGAGTGAGAGAGAGAGATGTGTATTAGCCTGAGTTTTATTTTCTTCCTTCCTTTCTTTTTCTCATCTCCCTTTTCTTCTACACCCTTTCCTTCCACTTACTCCTTTCCTTCACGTTCTTCTTTCTTTTGTTTTCTCCCACCTACTTTTTCACATTCTCTCTCTTCTAATTATTTCCTTCCTGTCTAATCCCCTTTTTGCACCCCCTGGTTTATTTCCTACCATTTTTTCGACACTTCCCTTTCTTCCATTCTTCATCCCCCCTCCCTTGCCCTTTCTTTATTCCATCCTATCCTTCCTTTCCCCATCTCTTCTTTTCTTTCCTTCTCTCTTCCCTCCCATCCTCCCTTTCCTTCTTTTTAACCTTCCCATTCTCCTTGTTCTTTTCTATCCCATTCTTTCTTTCTCTATTCTCTCCTATCCTGTCTTTTTCCTCCCTCCCATCCTTCCTTTCTTTTCTCTCCCATCCTCCCTTTCGTTTCCTATATTCCTTGCATCCTTCCTTTTTATCTTCCATCCTTTCTTTTTCTATTTCTCCCTATCATTCCTTCCACCGTTTTTTTTTTCCTCACAATTTAGGTTTTCTCTTCATGAAAAGTGCTCGGCCGAGCTTCAATCCCCAATTCCTCCATGTAAGAGTTCACCGCAAGAACTTCTTTTCTTCAACAACGACAAAGAATGCTGCTTTCTTCGGCAGAATTTCCATGAATTTATTTCCATTTTATTATGGAACCGATTAACTCGGGACTGCTTTCCTGCAACGTGGTCATTTTCAAATCCAATATATAAAAGGCTACATGTCTGTCTGTCTGTTTTCAATATTTTCAAACTATCTTCTCCGAAACTAAAAGTCGCAGAGCAGCATAAGGGGCCTCAAATGATTGGATTTTTTTTATGGGTCTTTAGCCGGTTAAAATAGTTTTAAGGGGTCAAAAAGGGGTCAAAATTGAAAAAAAAAAAACTCGCTATACATTTTGTACATTCATTTTAGTTTATTTTTAATCAGTTTATATGGGTTTCACATTGATACAGTGGTAACGTCACCAGCTTTGAATGCTACAGTTTTGCTTTCGGTTTCGATTCTAGCTGATTGCACCCAAATACTTCATTTTTTTTTACTTTTGAAACTACAATTTTAAAATAATAAATATGAAATCTGGACAAATCAAAATATCATATTTAAGCGTATTTTATGACCGGGCAAAGCCCCCCCCCCGTCCCAGTTTAATATAAACAAATACTTGTCATAAACAGCATCGATAAATCAAGCTTTATTTATTCCAGTTATCATTTCCAATCTTCTCATTATCTTCTTCACCATTCAACTGATAATCCATTCGTCTTGGTAAATGTTATTCTCAAGTCGCTTTTGGCATTGATAAGCTGAGATTAATTATTCACAATAAGTTCTTCACGGGGGTGAGGGGAGTGGAATCTATTTTCATCTATAATATAAATCTCACCTGTCTGTTTAAATCGGTGGTTCCCAACCTATTTTGGGCTATGCCCCACCTAGGCATTTCTAAAATCCTGATGCCTCATATTTAATATATAATATGGTATAGTACGCCCAAGGGTGCACGTCCTGCCTATGCCCCACCAAAATATTGCCATGCCCCACCGGTGGGGCATGCGCCCCACGTTGGGAATGATTGGTTTAAATCTATGTATTATGTATGTCTGCCTTAAACTTTCGACAGAGGCAATGGATTTTCACGAGATCGATATCGTTTATAAGCTCAACCCTTCGGACGACAAATATAAAAAAATTGGCCAAAAACATTAATTCCTTCACCATCAACTGGGTACTTTTCTACATGGCTTTTTTCGCCGATATTTTCGAAAGTCATCCCCTCTTTTCAACTGACTAACCTTAAAACCGTCGCCACTTCCGGTTTGGCGATGGACACAACGGTAAAGACATTACTTTTTTTTTTCACGTTCTTTTCCTCTTTTTTTTTTTTTTAAGCTCAACACACACCTCCAAACACCCGGGCAACTGCGGGCATCCAGGCTAGTTAGTGATAAAACTTGATACTCCTTATATCCAACCTACTTAAAATAATGGGGTGGTGGATCTTATAATTAAGTTGTCTTTTATCCCTGCCTGCCCTCCAAATCTAGGAAGACATCACAGTAAGAACCCTGTAAAGGGATTAAACATTTCATTCCTCCTGGACTTAAATTCCCCATCCAACTAAGCCTGTTGAGTAATTCTGTTTTGCATAGACCAGATGATCTGGTCAAGAAGCCCATTACAGTCTCTCAAATAATCGGGAATTCAAGTAGATACTTAAGAATGCTAAATTAATGACTTCCCAACACCATCGCGACTGAAATATAAACATCGAGGATACAGAAAAGCGATTGACTGACTTACAAACTCCAGCATCCTGAAACGCATTAGAAAGAGTGTTCCATCATGTTTGGTCAATAAATCTGATTTGATTTAAATGGATATGATCGATCAGATAACAATTATTTTACGGCATATCAACGCTTTTTTAGTGTATTTAATAGAGACACAGACTCGATATAAAAAAAAAAACTCAATTCATTTATTGGTGTATTTTACGGTTTATCCACCTTCAATTCTAAATTAATTAAAGCAGAAAACAATATCTATTGTAAAAATATTTAATTAGTGTAGTTTTGTTTTTTTTGTTTTATTTGTTGTTGTTGTTTTGTTTTTTTTTACAGAAAATTACGCGAAAGGTACGATTCCTAAATTATACAATTCAGAATTTAGGGATACCAACAGATCTGATCCCTATTTTCAACGTTTTAATACTCACTGTCTTGATTCTTTGGAGATCAAAAAATCTAGCTCAGACGCCCAGCATTCTTATGAACCTGCCGGCCGCCTCTGAGTCCGACTGACCCCGCTTTACCCTCATGAATCCAACCGAACATTTATGAATCCAAGTAATTACTCATTTGTCTATTTTTTGCTGTCGAATTTGGGAATCTGCAAGTAGCCATGATGCTTTTAATTCAGTTATAAATTACACTCTTCTGGAGATTGAAGGTTTCATTCGCAGTATGAGCAACACTCAAAGTACATTACTAAGGACTACATGTAAATTACTTAGGACTTCTACACAGTAATTAAAGACTTCTGATTTCCAGACTTCGGACAGAAAGATTTCCAGATTTCTGCAGAAACATTCTTAGACTTTGACAGAAACATTCACAGACGTCGACAGAAATATTCACAGACATCAACAGACACATTCACAGACGTCGACAGAAACATTCCAGAGTTAGACAAAATAAATCTGGAAAAATTTGGAGGTTACATTGACAAAAACGTTGTGAAAATAACGCTCAAGATTAGAACAGTGTTCCTAAGAATCCAAATAATACAAATTCCTCAATTCTCATCTCAAAAACTCAGAAACAAAACCATATCTTTTGTGTCTGCACGGCTTGTTGCACATTTGCTATTTTTGTTTTTGTTCAATAAATTTGATTTGATTTAAATGCCCACGATCGATCAGACAACAGATCCCATAGCCTGTGACCGTATCCATTGTAATCTCCTCTCCCCACTCGAGGCCATGGATCACTAAACCATGACAAAATGTTTCAAAATTATCATCCATCAAAAGACTATAGCAATGAACTCCGATCGGGAATAGTATCGAAGTGATTAAACTGTCGCTCTTTTTATTACGGCCGATTCGATGTAAAACGGATTTGGTGCCGATAAAATGACAGACAGAAGCAGAAAGGAAAAAAAAAAAAAGAACATCACGTAACGGAGCATCTTAGTTATTATCCCCTCCCCTCAAGTCGATTTGATGATCGTAATGCTGGACTGAAAACATCGTAATCAAGGTGGGTGGGGATCTCTTCTGTTCGTTATGCCCAAAGATGAGTGGCTACTGCCACCCACATCTAGGATGGCGCCACTCAATATATTAACCTCACCCCCAAATTCGCCTAGTTGCAACAGCTGTCAACAATTTCTATGTGTGCTCGAAACTAAATGAAACTTCCATGAGCAAAGTTTCTTTCCTAGAAACTGCCCGTCTTTGGAAGACAATACCGTGGGGCTGCTTCCTCACCCACTATAACAGGGTTGCTTTCAAGTCTAAAGTAAACACGTTTTTGTTGAGGTGTCCTCTTAAATAATTAAATTCTGTCCAAACTCCACCGTTATCATCCCAATGTTGTCTCGGCGTTCACCTAATACGAATTAATCGTTATTCAACTGTTTAACCAATCACGCATGCACATTCGTTAAACAGTGAATAAATAGATGACCCTCACGTACACATTTTTTAATTTTGACCCCTTGCCAGTTCTTTTCATCAGATGAAACCAATTATTAAGTTGTCCACATGCTTTGATAACCTATATACCTAATTTCAAGTATGTAGATAAAAAAATCGTTGAGTATATAGGTTGAGAAGTGTCCTTACACACACACACACACACACACACACACACACACACACACACACACACACACACTCTCTCACTTTTATGAATATACTAGAAGATGTACCTGACGTAGCCCGGTATTAAAAATGAAGAATAAAGAAATGAAAAGAAACTAAGACATGTGCATGCGAGCATTACGTTGTTTTTTTCTTTCTAAACAGTTCACTTCTTGTAAATAAAAATACTCAAGCAAAGCTCGAAACCAAAATCTAAAGACAAGGAGTTAAGTATGATAACCATTAGACCAGCTTGCCACGTTCTTTAAAAGATATTTTCAAACCTCGTGAAACACTTATTAAACAGATAATATCTGATGACCCACAAGTTTCAATTTTAATCCCTTAGCAGCCCTGTTTTTTTTTTCTGGATAAAAACCGATTAAAAAGTTTTCCATACGTCTGAATACCGTATCTACCAAATTTCAAGTCTGTAGATAAAAAATTCGTTGAGTATATAGGTTGGAAATGTCCTCACACACATTCTCACTTTTATAGATGTATAGATAGATGATTTTTATTTTTTTTAATCTTTTGAGACGCGGCTTCATGTAATCATTCTTTTTTGTGTGCACTTATTCTCATCTTCATAGTTGTTGTTTTACCACGTTTCGGCCAACTCATCCTCCGGACTTCTTCAGATAATTAACGACAGGATAGGACTGCTGAGTCTAGTAACTACTGCCATCCATAGTCGTTGCTGTCTCACCCTGTTTTCGCCAACTAATCCTCTGGCTTACTTGGGTAGGATTGAATGACTGCTTCGGGGCCCGCAGTGCAGTGGATAAAGGCGTTGAGTCACTACGGTTCCAGATGAGTATTGTCTGAAGATAGCGATTTCGATCCAACCGAAGCAGGCCAGAGGATTAGTCGGCCAAAACGTGGCGGGACAACAACAAATTTGACTTTCATATTTTTTTTGTCTTTCATTCTGATGCCGTTAATCGGTAAAACGGTTCTACTCAAATTTGATTGGTCCATTTAATCGCAGACTAGAAATGCTTTTATAGGTTTTGCCTAAAATCGCGGAACAAGAAATCGTAATAATAACGGCAAAGTGTTTTCGGATTCCGAGGGGGGGGGAACAAAAAAACAAACAAAAACGTTATTACCTACACACCCACACGTATCGTCTAGTTCAATCAGATTTAATTCTCTCTCTCTGATTCTTATATATATATATATATATATATATATATATATATATATATATACACACACACACCATTATTAATTTTATTTTTGTTTCGGACTATAATTCTCATCTTTATTAGTCGTTGTTTTCATCTTTATTGGTTGTTGTTTTTCACGACGTTTCGGCCAACTATTCCTCTGGTCTTCGTGAGATGACAACAACTACGGATGGCAGTGACTGCTGAGATGCAGTTAGGAGATTCGAAGTTCCTATCCGTCGCGGCTACCACCTGACGAAGGCCAGAGGAATAGTTGGACGAAACGTCGTGAAAAACAACAACCAATAAAGATGAAAAACAACAACTAATAAAGATGAGAATAATAGTCAGAAATAAAAATAAAATTAATATATATAATGCTCATCTCAAAAATTAATTCCAATTAAGGGATAATATATATATATATATATATATATATATATATATATATATATATATATACCATTAGTTATCATTCCAAATGTCGAAATCTTTCGGCTCATAATGGTTTTAACTTAATTTTCTCAATCTTCTTATCATCCTGAAAAAGTCCCCTGAAAATGAGAGCGAAACGTTGATATTTTTCTAATGCTTTAGATTTTTCTTTTCTATAACGCCATACTATTGCATATATATATATATATATATATATATATATATATATATATATATATATATATATAGAGAGAGAGAGAGAGAGAGAGAGAGAGAGAGAGAGAGACAAATATTATTGAATAGCACGGAATTATTCTGTTTTACAATTTTCCCTTTTTTCTTCTCCAATCTCCGAATAGTCAATATTTGTCTCAATGAGAAAATGCTGCCTAAATAGACACAATATATATATATACACACACACACACACACACACACACACACACACACACACACACACACACACACACCTGATGACAAAAATGCTCTTATTTATTCCATGAAGCCCAAACATTAGCTATCGATCTACAACAGAACCACACAACGATACACAAATCTGTCATAAATAGAAACAAATCAGTTCAAAAATCCAACACCCGATATTGTTTCGGTCATTGGGTAATCTAAACTTCCGATTTCTTAAACGTATGGGAGCATGTTTTTATGAAATGTGTGTACATAGGCGGGCAAATGTTTTTTTTTTCTTTCTCCATTAAGCACAAAACAAGATTTTCCTATAAAATGAAATGAATTCCCAAGGTGATTAATATCGTAAAAACGTAAACCAATGAATAGAAAATTCATATATTGCTAGTGTCGGCTAGGTTAACTGGATGAGAGAGTATGATGCCCGGACATCGTAAAAACTCCTAGAATTTAGTCTAAAGACTCTTCGTAGACTTTAGAAACTATATATTTACGATCATTTAGCAATATCTTTTATTATTACGTATCAATTGGCAGTACTTTATTTTTTTTTAGATTTTCGTTATTTTAGCTGTTTCTTTTTTATTAGGAACTAGCCTGAGTGCTCGGCGTTGCTCGGGTGTTTGGGTTGAGTGTTAAAAAAAAAAGTGGTAGTAGGCAGGCAGGCTCGAACCCGTACCGCGAAGGAAGAAAAAAAAAGAAACGTGACGTCTTTGCTGTTGCACCCATCGCCAAACTGGAAGTGACAAATGTTTAAATTAAGGCTAGTCAATTGAAAAGAGGGGATGACTTTCGAAAATATCGGCGAAAAAAGCGACCCTTCCCTGCAGTAAAGTGCACAGTTGAGGGTGAAGGAATGAATATCTTGCGCCAATTTTTCTATATTCGTCGTCCAAAGGGTCGGACTTCAAAACGATGCCAATCTCGTGAAAATCCGTCGCAGTTGTCGAAAGTTTTAGGCATACATACATACATACATTTAAACATACAGCTAAGATTTATATTGTGGATACCAAAATTTTTCGCACTATTAAAATTTCATAAAAGAGACGACTTTTTTTTTTTGATTTCACGGAGTTTGCATTTTTTGTAAAGACGAATTCATTGACCTAAAAATAAATTGAGTTCAAAATAAATAAATGAAGAGGAAAATACGATTGAGAAAAAATATGATTGAGAAAACAATTGTAAAAATGAAAAGAGATTTTTTTTAAAGAATAGGAAGGGAAAAAGAAAAAGGAAAATGGAAGATAGACAAAGGAAGGATAGAAAATGAAAAGAAAAGAAAAAAGGAAAAAAAGGAACAAAAACAAATAAAATGAAAACGAACGAAAAATGGAAAAACGAAAACGAACGAAAAATGGAAGAACGAAAAATGGAAGAACGAAAAATGGAAGAACGAAAAATGGAAGAACGAAAAATGGAAAAACGTAAAATGGAGAAACGAAAAATGGAGAAACGAAAAATGGAGAAACGAAAAATGGAGAAACGAAAAATGGAGAAACGAAAAATGGAGAAACGAAAAATGGAGAAACGAAAACTGGAAAAACGAAAAATGGAAAAACGAAAAATGGAAAAACGAAAAATTGAAAAACGAAAAAGAACGAAAATGGAAAAACGAAAAAGAACGAAAATGGAAAAACGAAAAAAAAACAAATACGAACAAGAAAAAAACGAAAAATAACGAAAACAAATGAACGAAAAAGAGAAAGAAAAAAAGAGGAGAAAGAGGAAGAAAAGGAAAAAGAAAAACACTAGACAAAATTAAGGAAAAGTAAATTAAACAAAGAAAAAAAAGAGAAAAAAGAATGAGCGTAAAAAATGAACAAAGCAGACAAAGGAGAGAGAGAGAGAGGGTGAGATGAAAAGAATGCAAAGGAGATAGAAATGAAGAGAGAGAAAGTGAAAATATAGACATACACGCGAGCACGCTGATGATGATGATGATGATCTCGTTGTTGGGGGGGGGGGTAGAGAGCGTGAGTGCTTAGAGAGTTAATACAGCAACAACTCCTAATGCCCTTGTTTGTCCCAGACTGCAGGAGCAAACGTGTTGGAGTGAGAGAAAAAGCGACACAAATTCTACCCCCCCCACACACACACCACAACCCCGCACCCCCGTCCCTTCCCCTAGAATATCCTGCCCACCTCCACACTCGGACTAATCCACCCAACAACCACTGGGAATTGCCTTCAACTCTAATCAGCATCAATAATTGATTTCATACTCCGTCATCTGGTTGCTCCATCCCCAACCCTCTGATCGACTGCCCGACCCCCAGCGACACCTCTTAATCTTCGGCAGAGTATATACACAAGTTTAGCAGCTTTTCAAGAATGGAAGAAAACGCGCAGAAATAATGACACTCAAAATGAAGTTCAAAGAAAATTTGGGTTTGTATTGCTATACACATAGATTCAAAAAAGTTGTCAAAAATGAAACAAAAACAAATATATAACAAATAAATGTTATCAAAAGCAAGAGAAGTTACTTTTCTACCTAACTGAATAATTTTTTTAGTGTTTTTATTTAATGTAACATGTTTATTCAGCTCGAAAAAACAGTGTTTACCGATGTATTTGAAAATTTCAAATGGCGCCAGACTCTCTGTTGAACACGGTAAGTTTGGGAAAATGAGTTAAAAATAATAAAAACTATACAAAATACTGTTAAAAAAAAACCCACCGAATATAAGTCAGCCTACTTCACGGTAACATATATTGAGCGAGTTTCTAACAGGCTTCAAAACGATACCGATCTCGTGAAAATCTATCGCCTCCGTCGAAAGTTTTAGGTAGACATGCATACATGATGATGATTGCTGCATCTTTCCAGATGATCGCCGTCACGTTGAGTTCACCCAATCTTGTCGTCCATGCAATCTCAGATGACTCTGCACTCCCGCCGCAGATTTGCACATCTTGAAGCAGATGTGACATACAAATTGAGCAATTTCCATCGAGTTGACTTCCTCTGGAGGTTGAACAATCACGTCTTCTCAAATCAGCAGTAGACTTGCAAACTTTGCTGCATATAAAACAGATCGTTTGGTTCGGACTAACAGGTGCAAAGTTGACCTGGACAGGAGTTTTGTGCGACTTAAGGTGGTTGACGTAGCCAGCTTTTGACAAAAGCACTCATTCACAAGTGTCGCATTTCCAGCTCTGTGTGTCATGGTTAAGACCGTCAATTAAATTTTTGCGAAGCTCTCACTTCAGATTGCTGTGGGTGTGCTTTCTTTTCTCTAGAGCATCACAACTTTCACGAACAAGCTTTCGCCACTTCGGCCTTTGCAGAGTAAGTTCTTCCCATGTGTCATACACATATACATACATGATGATGATTGCAGCGTCTTGTCAGACGAGTGCCACTCCTTCAGACACACAGTCCATGAACCCAAAAATTACTTCTCTCGCCACAGGACCATTTTTATAGACGAATGTCTGAGGGAGTATCTATACACATATGATGTTACATAGTCTTAGCTTTGTACGACAGCTAAGTCTCTCTCTCTCGGTTCAAAATGTTGAGATCCAGTAACAAGCAAGAGCAAGATAGCCAGCAACAAGTTAAACTGCAGACCAGCTTAATGCGGGTACTGGTCTCCCGCTTTATGGTTTTTTAAATCAGAGATTTGCTTCTCCTAGAAAGGTTACCTTCACCATGGCTTACAGGAGTCCTCTCCACCCCAACACACACATACATACACACAAACACACACTGTGCTAGTTGGCCATTGACCCAGAAAAAGGGGTACATACATACATACATACATTTAAACAGACAGGTGAGATTTATATTATAGATGAACATAAACGTTTACAACTTGAGACTATAATTGGGTAAAAGTCTTAATTAATTTGCAAGTGTATTTTGAGTGTCATCCTCACTGGTGATTGAACCATCAACCTTCATAAGATGTAACTTCCAATTGAATTTTACCAAGTATTCTATCCACCACACCACGACTATAACTGACGGAATGAGAACATTCTATCCCTATGAATTAAATAAATATAATTGTTGTTTCACCATGTTTCGGACAACTATTCCTCTTGCCTTCTTCAGGTGGTTAAAGAATGACAATTTAGAAGAGAGATAACCAAAAGAACAACTTAAATAAACGATCGTTCATCTGTTCTGTCCTCAGTCAGTGGAGGAGCGATTTTTCTAGAATGTGAAAATCTAACTTTTTGTTCCAATCCTGAGCGCCCCTTTTTCTTTGGGGGGGGGGGAGGAGGGATGGATCATAATACTGTGCCCTCATGGCAAGGCAAGTAAATACGGACTTCACACTGTCGATAGTTTTTATCTCTGGGTAAAAATCGTGTTGGGATGTCAGGAAAATCATCATAATATTTAGTTTTACATGCTGGCATGTGTTGGACGGCTTTTAGAAATCAACTTCAAAACTAACCTATCTCTTCTTTATCTTTTATTTATCCCTCTTTCTCTCGAGTCCGTTTTTATCAATTTTTCCATTTTCCTTGGCCTTCCGTTATAAACTGGACGTGCTACCTCTGCCTTTTCTACAAGTATTTTAGTGGTGAATGCTCTGACGAACTGCAATCACTTGTGCCCCCACGACGTGAGCACCCTCCACAAACCCGACAGGCTGCTAAATCCCACCCCCACACTGTAGAGATCCCTAGATGTAAAAGATCTTTTTACTCCAATAGTTTCTTCCCCAGAACCGCTAGACTCTGGAATTCCATTCCAGGTCCCTGCTTCCCCAACAGTACTGACGTGCAGAAGTTCAAGTGTAACGTGAACCGACATCTTGCTGCCCAAATCCCTACATAGTACCCCAGTAGTTGTTGCCCCTGATAGTAGCCCCCTACACCAAAGTGGCAATTTGCTTAGGGGTGAAAATGTAAGAAAAAAAAAAAAAAATTACTAATGCAAGAACTTTCATGCAATCTTTTATCATACCATCAAAGTCTCCTGCTCTAAAAATGCTAACAAATCTAATATATAAAAAGTTATGTCTGTCTGTCAGTCTGTATCCATATTTTCAAACTCTATCTCCTCCCAAACTAAAAGTCACGGAGCGGCCCTAAGGTCCTCAAATGATTGGATTTTTTTACGAACCATTCTTTTATGGGTCTTTAGCTGGTTAGTTTTAAAGATGGGTCAAAACTGAAAAAAAATCGTTCTACATTTTCTACATTCATCTTAATTTATTTTTAATCAGTTTATATGCGTGTCATGTTGGTACAGTGGTAACATCACCAGCTTTGGATGCTGCAGTTTCAGTTTCGATTCTAGCTGATGGCACTTAAATAATTTTTTTTTTTTTTTTCAAATCACGATTCTATATTATGTATACGAAATCTGGACAAATTAAAATATCAAAATATAATATTTAAGCATATTTTACACCCAGGCAAAGCCGCTCTCCCCCTTCAACCTGGTGTTACAGTAAGGGGCCTTGAATTACATATAAAGATAAAATAACGCCAAGTCATCAGGTTTTAAAAACGAAAATCCCTCCATATTATGCTTTGATAGTACCTATTTACAATGCCTCCCCACGGGACAGAGTTAGACACCAGGGTCGTTTTTTAACGTGGAGAAAAGGTACAAACATAAAAATTGTCTCAGTCGTGAAGGATTTCTCCTCCACTGAAAGAGAACGAGAAATGAAAGTGCCGCCTCTGAAGGACAGATACTACACTTTGAGGTATTTATTTGCTCCCCCACCGAGCAAATTAGGCACAAGGCCGATTTTTAATGTGAGGAGTGAAGGGGAAATGGGGACCAACTCCCCCGGGAGTAGGGGAGCTGGATAGTGACAATTGGTATGAAGGGTTGCCCCCACATCCACTAAGGTCTCATATGTGGGGCCGCCCCCACACATGGTCCCTGCCTGCAGCATCTGCCGGAACAGACACTACACTTTGATCTTGGCCAAAAGGCCAGCCACGAATTATACTATGCTTTGATAGTAGTGCACCCACCTAAACCACCCAAGGGGACAGCACAGAGGATGTGTGGTGGGGCAAAGTTTATACAAAGTTTTATCTGACAAAATCTCAGGATTTAGATGCTCCTGTCCCTAAAGCCGCAGATTATCCGATAGATAATAATTCTTTAGCATTTTAACGGATTGCGCGAATTTATTCGATAATAAAGCTAATCACTTCTTTTTACACACATTATTTGGATATTCTGGACTACTCCCCTCATATGGAATACTATTTTCGCAACATTTCGACCAATGTAATCTCCAACCTTCTCCAGGTATTATATATGAATGAGTCCTCTATGGAGTTTCTACGGGTCCTGCTAGTCTTTGTTATTTTCATAATATTTTGTAATTGACCTTCCTCAAGCATGCAATGTAATCATGTACAGAAATGAAACCTGGCCTGGGAATATTGAGGACATGCGTTGCATGAAGAGAATAAATAAATATACTTCGTAGCCTAGTGGGGGATGCTCTTTTCTCTTCCCTGCAACCTCTTTCCCACAGAAGAGACGTTGCGAGTCTGCCTCTGCTTCATCGTTATTTTCATGGCAAGTGCTCGTCTGAGCTCCAATATATGGTCCCCTCGCCCGTCCTGACTTTCACGAAAAACACTCATCTAGCTAAAACCACTATCAATAATTTCCCCCACGCTTTATCTGTGCCAAAACCTAAACGTAGATTCCATGAAGAAAGCTTCTTTCTTAGAACTGCACGCCTGTGGAACTGTCTTCCGTTTTCCTGCTTTACAGCTGACTACAATATGGTTGTCTTCAAGTCCAATGTAAACAAATTCTTGATGAACCGTTGTTTAATAATCCAATTTACCAAATTTCCACTACTAGCAATTATTACGATGTTGCCCTATTGACTACTGTTCACTAATTAACCCTTATCCTCGAGTGGCCCCCAGGCCTTGATAAGTGATGGATTCTTTGTAAAAAAAAGAATGATACAATAGATAAGCAATAAATACAGGCTTAGATCTGATGACCTCAGAGGCAAATTAAATCTAAACAGTATAGAGATAACATAACATTACAGGAGACTTTGATGGTATGGCCACATTGAAAAAAAAAGTGGATGACAGCTTTTGGGTTTCTAGGTGTGGAACAGCTGAGGTAGCAGATATAGTTTGTAGAACCTCAAGAGAAACATAGGAGGAAATGATAAAAATAAACTCGAGAGAAAGAGGGATAAACAAAGACCTGGCCAGAGTTAGGTTAGTTCAGAAGACAATTTTTTAAAGCTGTCCAACACATGCCAACATGTAAAATGAATGTTAGTCCGAATATGGCGACGATGATTATGATGGAGTCATCTCATCAACCTCGGGAATCCATTGCATTATTTGGATTATTTAGATTACAATTCACAACGTCTCAGCCGATGTAACCTCCAACCTGCCTCAAATGCATCTTTTTGACCTTGAATGGCTTAATAGTTAAACTCCATGAATCTGGACCGAAATGTGATAAGTAAAAATTAAATGAAACTTACCAGGTTATGGCTGACGGAATGAAAACAATCTACCCCATAGTTACATAATTGTTATAATAAATGTGAATCAACGTTTCTTTCTCCAAGTTTTTTTTTTTAATTTCCTATGTATGTTTACTGACTCAAAATGTGCTAAAACACTTTAGTTTTGGGATTGAGTTATGTTTAAAATGATAATTTATACATGAAACATTTATTTACGGAAATAATTCTATGATAATTATATGAACATTTTAGTATTACATCTAGATAACTAATGAGAGAAAACACTGGCGAAGCATAATTTCTTTTTTATAATTGTTGACATACTCTTTGATTTTAGTCTAATGATCCTCTGCATATATTGTTGCTTGTTCTAGAGTCATTCTCTCGATTCCTGGCGGTCAATCCTTGTTCAAAAACATCAAGGAAAAACAAGAGAACCTCGTTTTCTTTTAGCCATTGCACTGTTCATGCACCCATGCAACGTGATGCTTGCATTTCGAAAGGCGCAGAGCCAATTTATTGATCTTACCCCTCATCAGGAGAGTGTTTACCATTTTTCGCTTCCACAGGAAAAGCACTTGCCGCTGACTGTCAGATTGTGTTGCTGCAGAACCTCTCAGTGCACTGAAGAGTGCGGCATTTCTAAATTAGGCTAGATGTGATTTTACTCAACATGCGCATATGTGCGCTTCAGAATACATATATGCACTTAGCAGCTGCGAACAATTTTAAAAACTAAAGATGTGCACACTTCGTTAAAAACAAAAAAAAACACCATTGTGCATATTCTAAGTCACACATATTTTGAAACACGCACTCGAAAAGATGTGCACACTTCGTTAAAAACAAAAAAAACCATTGTGCATATTCTAAGTCACACATATTTTGAAACATGCACTCGAAAAGATGTGCACACTTCGTTAAAAACAAAAAAAAACAACATTGTGCATATTCTAAGTCACACATATTTTGAAACGTGCACTCGAAAAGATGTGCACACTTCGTTAAAAACAAAAAAAAACAACATTGTGCATATTCTAAGTCACACATATTTTGAAACGTGCACTCGAAAAGATGTGCACACCTCATAAAAAAGGAGCTGGACGAATCAAAACATAGCTGCACACTTATAAGTCAGTGCAACCTTCATGAGCTTGCATAATTCTGAAAACCTAACCGAGTCAGAGTTCAGGCTACCATAAACCTAACCGATTCAGAGCCTGGTCTACCATAAACCTAACTGAGTTATACCCCGGTCTACCATAAACCTAACCGACCCATAGCCCTGGTTACCATAAATCTAACCATGTCCAGGCTACCGTAAGCCTCACCGAGTTTAGACTTGGCTACCATAAGCTATACCATCAAGAAGTCCAGGCTACCATAAGCCTTGCTGACAAAGAGCTCAGGTCACCATAAGCCTGGCCGACAAGGAGTTCTAGCTATTGTAATCCTGGCTGACAAGGAGCCTGGGCTACCGTAAGCCTGGACTACATTAAGCCTGGCCGACAAGGTGCCAGGCCAACAATGAACTGGACAACCGTAAGTCTGGCCGACAAGGAGCTAGGTTATCTTAAGCCTGGCTGGCAAGGAGCCTGGGCTACCGTAAGCCTGGTGGCAAGGAGTCGGGCTATCATAAGCCTGGCCAACAAGGAGCTAGGTTACTGTAAGCCTGACCAATAATGAACTAGGCTACCATATACCTGAACGACCAATTGACCTGGAAGCACGTTTTAGATGTCTAACCAATCTGTAGGCATATGTCCGACTGACTTGAAGGTGCATTCCATAAGCCAAACTAATTTTGAAGTGTGCTACCAAAGCCAAATCGACTTAGAGACACACTACGAATTACAAAAGCCTAACAGACTCAGAGATACATTTGAAGTGAATTTTTAAAATTTATGCAACTTTGAAAGAAGGGGAAATGGGGACCAACTCCCCGGGGAGTAGGGGAGCCGGACAGTGACAATTGGTATAGAAACTTTTTACCAAAATGACAGGATTTGATTTTAAGTAACCCCCCAAAATGGGTTCATATGTTGTAAAATCCAAAACAGTCTTCTTTGAAATGGATTACACACCAAAGAATGGGTCCATCATTCAAAGCTTGAACTCGATTTTGGATTGTTCATTCCATGTAGAACACCCCATACCTTTTGTAGTTCTCTAAAAATGGAAACAAATAAATGAAAAATGGAAAGAAAAATAGATTACATTTCGTAATCACAAGGACGCTTGGCGTAGTGGATTAAGTACTTGGTTATATTTTAATAATAATATTAAAAATAATAGTAAAATAGAAGTTACACTTTTTGGGAGGTTGAAGATTCAATTGTGACACTCAAAGCGGCACTCAAAAATACGACTGTGAATTAGTTCAGACTTTTGGCTGACAGAATGAGCGCATGCTATCTCTCTAGATTAAATAAAGAGTTCTGTTCGAAATTTTTGCAGATTCCCGAGTTTGACAGGAAGATTTCTGAATTCGGTAAGACAGATATATTATTTAATTGGAATTCATTATTTAGATGAGTATTATTTATTCATTTGTTGCAGACTTATCCTAATCTTTCTCTTAAATGTTGTTTCATGACATTTCAGCCAACTATCCCGTCGCGGTTACGACCTGACGAAGGCCAGAAGAATAGTTCGCTGAAACGTTGTGAAACAACATCCAAGAGAAAGATGAGGATAATAGTCCGCAATAAATAAAAAAATTTTAAATTCGGTAAGATAGATCTAAAAGAGAAGTCAGGGCATACATTGACCAAAACGTTGTGGAAATAGCGAAGAGGAGAACAGCAGTCCAAAAAATCCAAATATGAAATATAGATTGTAACATTGAAAAAAAAAAAAAAAAAAAAAAATAGCAGATCTATAGCTAGTAGTAGTGCCAGGAGTGTTGGGAGCATCCGGAAGTAGGTTACAAGATGGAGGGAGGATTTCAGCGGCAGTATAAAAAAAAAAAAAAAAAAAAGAAAAAAAAAAAAATTTGCATAAATCTGTCTGCTAAATCTTTTAATCCGTTTGGATTAAAAACCAATTCAACAATCGGATTTGTCTCAGTAGACTTCAATTTATGCATGGATCTTTTCCCACCCACTTTTTATCCCGATCGGAACTTCTTCTTTCCGCATCCTCTTTTTTGCTTTTTATATATATATATATATATATATATATATATATATATATAAATGTTGTAAGGACTAAAATCAGAAAAAACAAAACAAAAACCATTTCATTAATTTTTTGCTAAGGTCATTTTTAATATCAATACTAGTGGAAGTACACCACATAGTCAGATTGCCAAATTCACAGAATAGGTAAAATTCAGTTGTAAATGACGGTCTTCTGAAAGTTGAAGATTCAATCCTCAGTGTGGGCGATATTAAGAATACAAAGGCGAATTTCTTAAAATATCTACCTGATCATAGCTGAAGGAATGAGAACATGTTACCCCCTGTGGATTCAATAAAGGGTTCTGTTTGAAATTCTATGTAGATTCCTAGAGTTTGACAAAAAGATTTCTGAATTCCACAAGACACACCTGACAAAGGTTGGAGGTTACATTGGCCGAAACAAAAAAATAAATAAATAAAATAAAATAACACTCAAGACGAGAACAGTAGACGGACTATGAATTATCAATCCTCATCTTAAAAATTCAAAACATTGTTTAGTCAGCATCAAAGTCTGATATGTCAACTTAAATACGATTTAGGTCCACCTATGCATAAATATTATATTTTTTTATTCATACAGAAACTGAGACAGGTGCATGCAAGTATTATGTTTTTTTTCTAAACAGTTCACTTCTTGTAAGTAAAATAAAACAAAATCCTCAAGCTGAGATCGAAACCAAAATCTAAAGACTGAGTCAAGTACGATAACCATTAGGCCAGCTGGATATGATTTTTACAAAGTGTTTTCAAACCTACTTATTCTTAATATAAGGAATTAGTCATGTGAACGATTAATGCAAGCACATGAAACAGTTGACAAACAGATAAAAATCCGATAATCCCACATAACAATTTTCAAATTTTGTCCCTTTGCGGCTCTTTTCTCTGGATGAAAATGGATTAAAAAGTTCTCCACATGTCTGAATACTCTATATACAAAATTTCCAGTCTGTAGATCAAAACTTCGTTGAGTATATAGGTTGAGAAGTGTGCTCATACACACACGTTTTCACTTTTATAGATATATAGAAATGTGTTTGTATGTGCGTGTAAATGTGTTTTCTAGGTGCGCAGCTATAGGAATTACATTGTCATCGTGGATGGTGCATGGCTGTACTTTTTTGTATATATTCCCAGGACTTGCAGCTGCATCAAATATTCAACTTTTTACTGGTGATGCAGCGGAGATATTCACAGGCTTCATTGTGTCACATCCTACAGTAGCCGTTCCCGAGCAAAATTTTACTGCTGGATGTCAGATTACTAGTCTTATATGTCAGCTTAAATGCTATTTAGGTCCAACTCTAAAAATCTCACGAGTTAACTTTACGTATTACTAGCAGGGGCACCTGGCGTTGCCTGGTCATAAAAAAAACGCTTTAATATATCTTAATTTACGCAGATTCTGTATTTATCATTATAGACTTAATTATTTCATATACTATTGCACCCAATATATAGTCATGGTTTCGAAAGTAAAAATATATATGATTTGAGTGCCATCAGCTAGAATCGAAACCAGAACATAAAATATAAATTTCAATCATGAAACAATGTTTACAAGTTAAGCAAAGACTGAAGTTTATTTATACTCGATTTGGTTGGATTGTGGACAGGACCGTAAATTTTATTAAATACAAGCTGGTTTCTATGGCAACAATGTTTTTGATAGAGCAGATGCAAGCAAGGACAGTCGAACGGTTCACAAAGATTTATAATGATATAGATGTGTGTTGGAATCTGCATGAGTGTGTGTTGGTGTATTGTGTGTGTGTGTGTGTGTGTGTGTGCACAGTGTTCGTGTATATTGTGTGTGTGTGTGTGTGTACGCGGTGTTCGTGTATATTGTGTGTGTGTGTCTGTGTGTGTCTGTGCGCACGCTGGTGTATTGTGTGTGTGTGTGAACGCGCTGGTGTATTGTGTGTGTGTGTGTGAACGCGCTGGTGTATTGTGTGTGTGTGTGTGTGTGTGGTGGTGTAATGCGTCTGCTGGTGTATTGTATATGTGTGTGTGCGTGCTGGTGTAGTGCGTGTGTTGGTGTATTGCATGTTTTGGTGTATTGCATGTGTTGGTGTATTGCATGCATGTGCGTGTGTGTATGCAGACAGTAATGCCTGCACACACATGGTAGAGCGTCAGATTTTCAGAGGTCACACAAGTGCCTGCATTTTTGCCATTTTGTGGGGGGGGGGGGAATACAAATAAACAAGCATTAAAGGCAGGAAAATGAACACTCACACGGTGGGCCCCCGCCTCCCAGATTTGTGGCACGCCAATGGTCGCAAAAACTTTAAGTGTATAGCAGCAAGTATGAAAAGAATTTGTGTGCAGATCTGTTTTAAAAGGATTACAGAGATATTAAAAAGCGGCACCTTCGTGTTGCAAGAGGAATTCCCAAGATAGTTTAAGCTGTACTCAGAGACTTTGGCAGGAATTGTTATCGTTTTTTTTTTTTGTTTTTTATAGAAGATGATGGCATGATGAAAGAGTAATAAAGTGCGGGGGAGGAGGGGAG
>NC_136525.1:37627956-37667956 GCF_053919585.1 Euprymna scolopes
CTGTGAAGAGGTCAAAGTTCGACGATTTGACCTTTGAAAACTCTACCAAACTACTCCGTCAATTTTGGGTTTAAACACTCGAAATCTTAGCGGTAAATTACTTGGACATGGATCAAACTTTTAAATTTGATTTAAACCCAAAACAATAAATGTTAAGTCAAAATTGGGTTCAAATAAAAAAACAAAATTATCTCTGTGGTCTCTACCAAATTACTCAGCCAATTTTTGGTCTAAACATTTGAAATTTTACATAAAGTGTATTCACGCATAAGGGAAGCTTTTTAATCGGTTTTTGGCCGAAAATTTGGCTGCTAAGGAGTCAAAGTTCAACGTATTTGACCTTTGCGGTCTCTAGCAAACTATTCAGCCAATTTTGGATCTAAACATTTGAAATTTTACATAAAGGGTATTCAGACATATGGCAAGCTTTTTAATCGGTTTTTGGCCGAAAATTTGGCTGCTAAGGAGTCAAAGTTCAAGACATTTGACCTTTTCGGTCTCTAGCAAACTATTCAGCCAATTTTGGGTCTAAACATTTGAAATTTTACATAAAGGGTATTCAGACATATGGCAAGCTTTTTAATCGGTTTTTGGCCGAAAATTTGGCTGCTAAGGAGTCAAAGTTCAAGACATTTGACCTTTTCGGTCTCTAGCAAACTATTCAGCCAATTTTGGGTCTAAACATTTGAAATTTTACATAAAGGGTATTCAGACATATGGCAAGCTTTTTAATCGGTTTTTGGCCGAAAATTTGGCTGCTAAGGAGTCAAAGTTCAAGACATTTGACCTTTTCGGTCTCTAGCAAACTATTCAGCCAATTTTGGGTCTAAACATTTGAAATTTTACATAAAGGGTATTCAGACATATGGCAAGCTTTTTAATCGGTTTTTGGCCGAAAATTTGGCTGCTAAGGAGTCAAAGTTCAAGACATTTGACCTTTTCGGTCTCTAGCAAACTATTCAGCCAATTTTGGGTCTAAACATTTGAAATTTTACATAAAGGGTATTCAGACATATGGCAAGCTTTTTAATCGGTTTTTGGCCGAAAATTTGGCTGCTAAAGAGTCAAAGTTGAAAGAGTTGACCTTTGCAGACTCTACCAAACTTCAGAAATTTGGGGTCTAAACACTTGAAATTTTAGATGTAGGTTACCTGGACATGAGTAAAACTTTTTAATATATATATATATATATATATATATATTCACATACAATTATGAACCGTACATAGGGCCCGAGCAAAGCCGGGCTGAACTGCTAGTGTGTATATATATATATATATATATATATATATATATATATATATATGCGCCTGTGTTGGAGGAGTATAAAAAAAGAAACAAAACACAGGACCAGTTCATCGGTGAAGGTGTTTTCCTTTGCAGCGACATTGTTTTTATTCATGAACGCACATCCGACCCGACGATTAGAGATAAAGGCGATGAAAGGTGGACGTTGTCAGGTACCCAGGCTAATGACACTCAAGAGTTTTGACTATCTTACGCCAGGGATGCTTGAAAGATAGCCTGGCGACGTTCGGGGGTGGCGAGGGGGCGAGGATACTTGCTATCACAAAAACCTAGGCCTAGTCAGTGTGTCATTATGTGTCATGCACACATACATGTATATAATTTTCTGATCAGTTTGTTCAACCAAGAGATCTTTTTAAAATTCTGACCGTCGCTTTAAGTGCAATTGTTTGAATCTTTCTTGTACTTGGTTCACCGGGTATATTTTCCATGTAGTTTTTTTTCTCTTAAATACCTTTTCAGGAGTGCATTTGCTCCCCTAATTACTGGAATAATAGAGATCTTCCTAAGATTCCAATTTCTTTTCATGTCGTACATAAGACCTTTTATGCTATAGCATTGATTTCTTGCTTCACTCATTATCGATGACGTCCAACATTGCTCGATTTCGATATTCATACACATACACGCATTACATGCACACCCACACACACATATATATATATATATATATATATATATATATATATATATATATATATATATATATATATATATATATATTAGTGTTAGGACACTTAATCATTATCGCAATCGGGAAAATCAGAACTTTTTGAGGTATCGGAATCGGAAAAATTTGTGCATATTTTCCGATGCCAAAATTACTTATCTTTTCTTTATTTGATTATTTTTAAACACTTTTACTGCTGTATTAACAATGAAATAATAAATATTTATTGATTTTAAACTATCAGTAAAGTTAAAATCTATAGATCACCCCTTCGCAAGTGTATGTTACGTTTGAGAAAATATGTGCAAGTTTACCACGTGTTTTACGGTAATCGGGGAAAATAGCAACTTCATCGTTAAATATTTACAGATTTCTGAAGAATCGGAATCGGTAATTGTATTGGAATCGTCCCATCACTTACACATATATACGTACGTGTGTAAACAAATATATATTTATGATGTATATCTCTATATAAATAAAATGAACTCATTTTTTCCCGTCTGATTTTGACATTAATAGGATTAAAAATCAAGATATTTCATGCAAATATAATATGCACAAACGGCAGAACAATATCTGAGGTGTGTTATAGGCTTATTTCTCAAATTCCTCGATAATCTTAGATTTCTATACTTTTTCTGCGGAGAAGTCACGGCCAAAATCGGTTAAGATCAATGGAAGTGGTAAAATATTTTCTCCCTTATAAATTCCTCCTCCCCCTGCCACCACTTAACACCGTTTGGGGATCGTTCACAAGGAACAGTTGAGAAGAAAACACCGGTTTGGCTTCGTAGTTCTTTTCATGTGAAGTTATTTAAAATCACTATACTAAGCTGCAGTGCTCTGTGGCGTAGTGGTTAGCGTGCTGGACAATTCACATTATATTTTCCCGTTCGCGCCGACCTACCGTAGTCGTTTTTTTTTTTGTTTTTTTTTTCCTAAACAACTGGAATGGACTTTTCTTGGTAGCCGAACTGTTAACGTTGCAGATGTTTTTTTTTGTTGTTTTTTTTTCACACTTTATTTTCCTACTTATACTCATGACTCCGGGTTTGATCCTTCCTACTTTCCTACCATAACATTTTTTAAAACTCCCCCCCCGTCCCGGAAACAAACACTCGGGCAACGCCGGGTACCCCCGCTAGTATGCAATAAAGTTATCTAAAATTTCCACAATTAATTAAGTTCAATAAAAATGGATTTACATTTTCAATTATAAATTTATTAAAAATTCCAAAGTCACAGAAATATTCACTTAATTCACATGCATGTTGTTTCATTGCTGCGTCTTACACGTGTTTCATTTAATGGCATGAATAGAAAAAAAAAGCCAGATACGTCCAAGGATAGAGTAGTGTTGCCACATCTGCTACTAAAAAGAGTTTATCGTGCCTTGACAGAGTTCAAAATAGACTTCGTAACCTAGTGGAAGATGCCCATTTTCCCTTCCCTGCAACCCACAGAAGAGACGTTGCGAGCCCTGCTATGCTTTATCTTTATTTTCAAGACAAATGCTCGTCTGAGCTCCAATCTATGGTCCCCCCTCGCCAAACTTTCACAAAAAACACTTGTCTAGCTGAAACCACTATCAATAATTTCCCCCACTCTGTGCCTAAACCTAAACGTAGATTCCATGAACGAAGCTTCTTTCTTAGAACTGCACATCTATGGAACTCTCTTCCGTTTGCCTGCTTTCCAGCTGACTACAATTTGGTCATCTTCAAGTCCAACATAAACAAGTTCTAGATGAACCGTTCCCTTAAGGAATCCAAGTTACCAAACCTCCACTACTATCGATTAATACGATATTATCCCATTGACTGCTGTACACTCATTAACCTTTTCCTCGAGTGGCCTCCGGGCCTTGATAAGTGGTGACTCCTTTGTAAAAAAAAAAAAAAAAATCACCTGAAACTTACTCCTTAGAAAAAAAATATACTGGTTCTTTTTTTTAATTATTTTATTAGTAGAAAAAAAAAAAAAAGAAAAAGAAAAATGCATATTTTTCCGAAGGAACTCATGTAAGTCTCTTACGATTTGCTTGGTATATTCATGCCATTCAATGAAACACGCGTAAGACGCAGTAATAAAACGATATAGATGTTAATTAAGCGAATACTTCTGTAACTTTGAAATGTTTAAGTTATATATATATATATATATATATATATACACACACACACAAATGCGCACACACGCATATATATAACTGTACAGAAAGTCAGAAAAACATTGAAACCGACGGTACCAATGTTTTTCTGACTTTCTGTACAGTTTTACATAAATAAATATTAAGCTTTTATATTGAAATTTTTTCTTCGTAATCGCGCACTTTGATGGAATTCTTTCAACAAAACAGTACACACACACACACATTATATATATATATATATATATATATATATATATATATATATATACATAGTAATTTATAAAATATATATGGCGATTAAGCTACACTTAATATTCTGCGTTTCATCCACTATAGGATTCATCAGGCTTATGCGCATAAGCCTGACGAATCCTATAGTGGATGAAACGCAGAATATTCAGTGTAGCTTAATCGCCATATATATTTTATAAATTACTAACTAGCTCTACCTACGTATTGAGCACTTTTGAAGTAAATACTTAAAGTTTACGCATAAATCTATACTTTCGTATATTAAATTTATGTGAGTAAATGAAGTAGTTATATATATTATACACATATATACATAGGTATGCATGTGTGTATGAATCTAAGTTTATGTATGTGTGTAGACGTAGTCTATTTCTACATGTTTTGATTCAGAGATGATGATAAGGAGGAAGATAAACAATTACAGACATGAAGAGGAGAGTGAGAATTACAGTTAAGAAGGGAGAGGGAGAGAGTTGTGAGCATGAAGGGGGAGAGAGCAACACAGAAACAATTACTGAGAGGCAAAGAAGATAAACGAAAATGTGCAAGTCTTCCAACTGCTTCTTCATCTGATTTTTAATTTAAAAATAGATATTTAATAATTTACAAAACAATAAAAAATACCAATCTGTGAATATCAAATGAAACTAAATGTAAAATATCCAAATTAAAAGATTTCATAAAAACAGAAAAAAATACAAATTAAAAAAAACAACAAATGGATGAACTGAATCCCATAAAAAAAAACAAAATTATATCAAGAAAGCTATTTCCTTGCGATAGAAAAATAATTAAAAAAAATAATAACTTAAAAAAAAATAGACATGGAATAAATTATATTTTCCCCAGAGATTATAAAATTAAATGTTTTTTTGCATAGTCATCGAATTAAATAAAAAAGAAAATATCTGAACTCGAAGCAAAAGTCCAAGAAATCGGCTTATTGCTTGGTAATCTCATCAGGGCATCAGACAAGACAATGAAAGAAAATTCTTGAAAAACCAACGAGATGCCAACGACGCAGTTCCATGGGAGAATCTTTGACGGACATCATGAACATCTCCAATTAAATGCCGTGGAAAATGGTCTTACAATTAGTACGTTCAAAAGAGTCGGATGCTTTTTCTTTGCGTCCGAGTACCTTGACTTGGTACGAGCTGGGTAAGCTCCACCGTATACAACATACACAGGTATACACGTATATATAATAACACGCTGTCAATTCCATTGATAGCCAGGATACGATTGTGAATTACTTGGGATGGATATATAAATATACATACATACACACACACACACACACACACACACACATTGATAGCCAGGATACGATTATGAATTACTTGGGATGGATATATATATATATATATATATATATATATATATATATATATATATATATATATATATATATATATAATATACACACATACACACAAGTGTACATATGTGTATATTTTGGTAGCAAGTCATTATTCAAGCACGTCTGATTGAACACGACAGAGTTCTTCTTTTATCCGATTTTGTTGAATAACTTTTCAATTCGCCAAGTGGTCTTTTTTATTCCGGCTGGCATGTTGTATATTATGGCGCCCAGTAGTTGTTGTTCAGCCATATTTTTCTCAAGCGCTTTCTATCGGTGGATTCGATCGTCGTCAGGAGTGATTGTTGTCGTTTTTTTTTCTTTTCTTTATTGAGACTTGGTGTATTTATAGTTTTGTTTTTTGTACATTGCGTACACACACACACACACACACACACACGTTGCTAATCCTGTTTTGGGAAATGGAAAACAAAGCTGCTACTCCCTATAATTAAGAATGGACGATGCCGCCGGAAGGGAAAAGAATACTCGTCCAGAATGGCCGTCGTCATCGTCACCGCCGGCGACGCACACAAAGGGGAGTTATTATTGTGCAGAGGCGTTTGATAATAGTATATATAAAAAACAAACTAAAACACAAAAACACTATTTTAAGTCGGATTATGTCATTCGTTGGCGGTAAACTTTTGGATGAAAAGAAAGTTAAGGGCAACTAAGGATTAGTAAAAGCGATTGGGACGGAAAACACACGGTACGAAAAAAAAAAAAAACGGAGAGAGGGGGGTGCGATTAAGGAATTTCAATGAGTCTTAAGAGATTGAGTTAGTTTTTCTTATTTTGTGTGTGGGAGAGCGAGGGGAAAACAAGAAGAATGAGAGAGACAGAGAAATAGGGACCAGAGAAAAAGAAGGAGGTGATAAGACCAGAGAGAAAGAAAAAGGTGTGTGTGTGTGAGTGAGTGAGTGAGTGAGTGAGTGAGTGAGAGAGAGAGAGAGAGAGAGAGAGAGAGAGAGAGGCTATTTATTTGCTCCCCCACCGAGCAAATTGGGCACAAGGCCGATTTTTAAAGTGAGGAGTGAAGGGGAAATGGGGACCAACTCCCCGGGGAGTAGGGGAGCTAGATAGTGACAATTGGTATGAAGGGTTGCCCCTACATTGACCAAGGTCTTATATGTGGGGTTGCCCCCACATTTGGTCTTTGCTTGACACTTGTTGCCCAGGCCCCGAAGGACCAGGGCCGGGTAGAGAAAAAAAAATCTAGACGTCCAGAGAGAAAGAAGGAAGATTGAGAACAGAAAGATGGCCAGAGAGAGAGAGAGAGAGAGAGAGAGAGAGAGAGAGAGAGAGAGAGAGAGAGAGAGAATCTATGTAATTAAACCAACGTTTTTTTTTAAATTAAAAACAAAACTTATCTTAAATGATGACATAAATTGAATTGCTTCGCAAAGAAAACCACAACAAATTTAAAAACAAAAAGAAAGCTATAAAATTAAATTAAAAAATATTATAAAATACGCAAAAATAGACAGAAATAATAAAATAAAAACGTCCTTATTAAACGATAATTGCATTAAGCCTGCAGGAAGATCAGAATTAAATTGGAGTTGCGACGCAAATAAGAAATGCAGATATTAAACAATCCGACCTGCCCCGGCCCTCACCAGTGCTTTCCTAACTGCCAGTAACCTAGCCCCCGGGATGTCGGAGGAAGCGATAGCAACAATTAAAAAAAAAAAAAAAAAAAAGGATTTGTACGACATTAGCCCGGGGAGGTTGTATTAATTGACGAGCTGAAAACATTATATAATTTTTATTCTAAGAGTATTAATACGTGTATAGAGATGTCCGTTTTATAGGAAGAGGATTAATTCATATACACCGACATATATATATATATATATATATATATATATATATATTAGCAAAAGTACCCGTCGTTGACTGGGTTCAAAAACAGCCTACAGAAAATGGACTCTGATTTATGAAAGTACTAGCGGGGGTTACTCGGCGTTGCCCGGGTATTTGGAGGTGTGTGTGGTTTTGGGTAAATCAAAACTCGGGGGGGGGGTTAAAATAAAAAAAAGTTTTAGTAGGTGAGTATGAGGATCGAACCCGAACCATTGAGGCGACGTTGGAAATTAAAGTGTGAAAAAAAAAGCGTGCGACGTTAACCATTGAGCCACCGATAGACATACGTTTGAATTTATTTAATTACTTAGATTTGACAGGTGCACGTTTTAATGACTTAATGAGGTTAACTTTGACTGCGGGATAGTATTTCATTTACTGCGGAAAGCTTTTTTATTTTTGTTTCCCAAATATGTTGGTGGGGGTGGGACCCAGCTCCCCTTGTCCAATTTGAATAGCAATTGTTTGATATAAGGAAAATATTTCCATATTGATCAAAGCTGATTCTTTTCGGACATTTCGCCGATAGACGGAAAATACCGCCAGAATTAGTGTCGCTTTTATTATAGGAAAAAGACTAATCCACATGTGGTGAGCGACAAATGTTGAATATTTATCTTCCCGAAGTCGAGCAAATTAAATAGACAGGCGAGCTCCATTTTTAACTGTGAGATATTATAATTTCTATGTGATATAAAAAGTTTTAAGAGTTGCGAGCCGACCGACCGACCGTTTCTCTGAAAAAAGCCTTTCTTTGACATACACAAAAAGCGAACATACATACACACATTTTCGCTTTTATATATATAGAAGATGATAGGTTATGAAAAGGAAGGGTTGTAAAGAGATAGCTTCGAATTTGGGGGTATCAAAACTAAAGCAAAATATGATGAAAGTAAAAAAAAAATAGATAAACCCCATAATTTATTATACCATACCTGTTCACACTGAAACACTTATCATAATATTCTGTGGATCTATATTAAAAAACCTTGTTAAACTTTGTGACATATTTCCATTCTATGGAGGCCAGGCGCGAACGCAGAGCCCACAATTTTATCATACCATCCCTATTTAAGTTAAAACATTAAAGAAAATCTAATTCAATAATTAGCTCCGTGTTATTAATAGTTTATTGTAACACTTGTTTTATTGTCCTAGTTATAAATATTAAAGTTGCTTTTTTTCTTTTATTTATTTTATATTTAATTATTCTTAGTAAACATAAATTGCTTTTAAAAACAGCAATAAGTTTATTTATTTAAGCTGTGAGAATTATTTCTCATTTTTAGGTATGAGAGTTATTTTCCCGTTTAATTTTCATAGACAAAAATGGATGTTTTGTGCTTCCATAAATTTTTAGGTATGAGAGTTATGTACATGTGGTTACTTCCTGAATGTAGATTTTCTTTTGAATAAATAGTATATATTGAAATCATGTTGGCAGGAAAGTGTGTAAGCGTACGTTTTCAATATGAAAATAAATTTATGAAAGTACATATTAATCAAATTGTGGACAAACAGACAAGAAGACGACTTTATTATGATTAGTGTTGGGACGATTAAATCGTAATCGGAAAAATTTGTGCCTATTTCCAATGCTACAAACGATACCTTTAATTATCTTTTTTCTTTGATTTTGTTTAAAACAAAATCTTCTACCGCTGGTAGTAGTAATAAAATAATCAATATTTATTGATTTTAAACTATCAATAAAACTGAACTCTATAGATCATACCCTCACAAGTGTAGTTTTACGTCTGAGAAAATATACGCACATTTAAGATGTGTTTTTACGGTAATCGGGGTGGGGTTGGGGAGACAAACAACTTTATAGTTAAATATTTAGATATTCATAAAATATCGGAATCGGGGATTTAGTAAAAAATCGGTTATTGTATCGGAATCGAGAAAAATATTGGAATTGTCCATCATTAATTATAATATGAATACACATACACACACACACACCATTAACGTATCCACTTCGTCTCTCTTCACCCATTCTCTCAGTCTATCTATCTATCCATTCATTTACTGTCTAGCTAAAATCCTTTTTTAATTTAAAATAAAATAGCAAAAAATATCGAAATCAAAACAAGACGTCGACCGAATTTAACCTGAAGTCGTTCGATCTTTCTTACTCACCATAATGTTGACCCAGTTCAAGAATGTTTTTTCTCAACGTTACATGCGTAATAAAGAAATGGATTTTAACTCCAACCGACTCATCATTTTATTAACTAGTCTTGGTGCACAGCGTTGCCTGGGTGTTTGGAGGTGTGTGTTGAGAAAAAAAAAGTGGTAGTAGAAGGCAGGTTTGAACCCGTACAGTGAAGAAGGAAAAGAACGTGAGAAAAAAAAGTGACGTTTTTGCCGTTGCGTCCATCGCCAAACCGGAAGTGGCGAAGGTTTACATTTAGGCTAGTCAATCGAAAAGAGGGGATAACTTTCGAAAATATCGGCGAAAAAAGTGACCCCTCCCTGGTGAATAGTGCTCAGTTAAGAGTGAAAGAATTAATGTTTTTCGCTAATTTTTCGATATTTGTCGTCCGAAGGGTCGTTCTTCAACACGATACCGATCTTGTGAAAATCCGTTGCCGCTGTCGACAGTTTTAAGCAGACATACAAACATACATTTAAACAGACAGGCGAACACCATTTTTAACGCCTATACAGAATTATTTATTCGGATTTTGATCTGGCCGCGATCTTTAACGATTACCCTATTCTTGTATAATATTAAATAAAGCAACAACATGCCAATGAATTAATAAGAACAAGTTTATTTTAGCCACATGACCAAAGGCTCAGGTTAGGTAAAATCATACGGGGGAAGGACAGTTACAACTGTGTTCACATATAGCCTAAAAGTAAATAAAATAAAAAATAATGAGGGCTATGTATTATTTTATATTTACTTTTTTTTTTTTTTTTTAACCCCATTGCTGCGAAATACATTCGTGGCCCTTTCCAGGACTTGCTACAATTTGTTTTATTTAGTTCCGAGCTTCCTCGGCAGAAGGGTCTATCACGCTGCTAAATAAATAATTGGGCCCCAACGGGCTTCGGGATGGGGACACCTCGGCTGTAATATGGATGCTCAGTGACAACCTGCTAAGGCCTTTTTGAAACAAGCTATTTCCCATTGGCTGCTAATTTAGCCGGCATCGGTAAGTAGCTTTGACAGCTGGGGCTTGATTAGAACAGAAACAATAATTTCAAGGGAATTATATATATATGTGTGTGTGTGTGTGTGTGTGTGTGTGTGTGTGTGTGTGTGTGTGTATAAATACGAGCATGAAAAGTAATATGGTTAAGCTTAAACATGGAAAAGAAAAGGACAATATATTATAGTAAAAAATATTAAAAAAAAATTATAACTTAAAATATTGCAGCATTAAAAATTGATTATATAATGTTATAAATTGAATTTTAAAAAATCATATTACTTTTCACACTCGCATTTTTCTATCGTAATCCATGATTTTTGCAGGCTTCCAGTAAATTCACTTGTTCTTTGTTTAAATTCAGCCCCATATATATATATATAATTATTTTTTTACTATAATAATTATTAAATACCTACAGACACTAGTGTTCTATCCTTTCGGGAATCTTCATTGCAGGGTGTCACGATTAATACCAGTCGAACGATTCGCATCACGAGACATCTCTGGCTCGGTTTAGCGAAGACCTAATCCATTCGGCTACCATTAACCGCGTGAAAATAACGTCGAATTTAAACGTTTTAATTTTTAAATGTTCATTTACGTCAGTCAGAGAGTGATCTAACCGTTATACGATGATCTATATATATATATATATATATATATATATAATCTTAAAAGTCAACGTATGCTTCTAGGATAGTGATTTCAAGGTTATGAGGTTTTTTATGAAGCAGAAAAAAGATGTTATTTTTTTACATTTAATATTTTATTTTACTTTATTTATATTTCAAGCGGACCTCCGCTCTTGGTCACAAAAAAAATAATGAAAATGAAAGACGTTTAAAAAAAAAATGAATTATTTTAGCCGTTTGTGAGAAAAAGAATGTAAAGAAAACATAAGCAATTGAAAAAAATATTCAACGGATTTAATAGTGCGAAAACTGGCGAAGTATACTACGGCCCTGACCAAGTCATTTTTGAGAGATGATGTATTTTCGTAATTAATATTAATACATTGTTTAATCTCTCGCAACAGCTAGTACTTCATATTATTATTATTATTATTTATGGCAAAATCGCGTTGACACACCGGTTCTCGTCAGATCATCGAAGTTAAGCAACGTTTAGCCCGATTAGTACCAGATGGGTGACCATTTGGGAATTCTGCTGTATGTGCTCTCCGCTTATCTCGGCATTGTTTCCAGTGGTCCTGAACAGACACTTCACTTGCCACTGGTATTCAACAATGTCGACTCAGGAGAGGTGTGGTTAGAGATTGCGCAACTCTTACCACAAAAATTTCACGCGCAGGCACTCCTTAGGTGGATATCCATGGTCTGTCAAAGATTGAAGGAGCCCTATGTTATTGTTGTTGTTATTGTTGTAATTATTGTCGTTGTTATTGTTATTATTATTGTAATTATTGTCGTTATTATTGTCGTTGTTATTGTAATTATTGTTGTTATTATTGTCGTTGTTATTGTTATTATTAATATAATTATTGTTGTTATTATTGTCGTTGTTATTGTTATTATTAATATAATTATTGTTGTTATTATTGTCGTTGTTATTGTTATTATTAATATAATTATTGTTGTTATTATTGTCGTTGTTATTGTAATTATTGTTGTTATTATTGTCGTTGTTAGTGTTATTATTATTGTAATTATTGTTGTTATTATTGTCGTTGTTCTTATTATTGTCGTTGTTATTGTTATTATTATAATCATTGTTGTTATTATTGTCGTTGTTATTGTTATTATAATTATTGTTGTTATTATTGTCGTTATTATTGTTGTTATTATTGTCGTTGTTATTGTTATTATTATTATAATTATTGTTATTATTGTCGTTGTTATTGTTATTATTGTAATTATTGTTGTTATTATTGTCGTTGTTATTGTTATTATTATTGTAATTATTGTTATTATTGTCGTTGTTATTGTTATTATTATTGTAATCATTATTGTTATTATTGTCGTTGTTATTGTTATTATTGTAATTATTATTGTTATTATTGTCGTTGTTATTGTTATTATTGTAATTATTATTGTTATTATTGTCGTTGTTATTGTTATTATTATAATTATTGTTGTTATTATTGTCGTTGTTATTGTTATTATTATTGTAATTATTGTCGTTGTTATTGTTATTATTGTAATTATTGTTGTTATTATTGTCGTTGTTATTGTTATTATTATTGTAATTATTGTTGTTATTATTGTCGTTGTTCTTATTATTGTCGTTGTTATTGTTATTATTATAATCATTGTTGTTATTATTGTCGTTGTTATTGTTATTATTATAATTATTGTTGTTATTATTGTCGTTGTTATTGTTGTTATTATTGTCGTTGTTATTGTTATTATTATTATAATTATTGTTGTTATTATTGTCGTTGTTATTGTTATTATTGTAATTATTGTTGTTATTATTGTCGTTGTTATTGTTATTATTATTGTAATTATTGTTATTATTGTCGTTGTTATTGTTATTATTATTGTAATCATTGTTGTTATTATTGTCGTTGTTATTGTTATTATTATTGTAATTATTGTTGTTACTATTGTCGTTGTTATTGTTATTATTATTGTAATTATTGTTGTTACTATTGTCGTTGTTATTGTTATTATTGTAATTATTATTGTTATTATTGTCGTTGTTATTGTTATTATTATTGTAATTATTGTTGTTATTATTGTCGTAATTGTTATTATTATTGTCGTTGTTGTTGTTGTTATTATTATTGTCGTTATTATTGTTGTAATTATTGTTGTTATTATTGTCGTTGTTATTGTTATTATTATTGTAATTATTGTTGTTACTATTGTCGTTGTTATTGTTATTATTGTAATTATTATTGTTATTGTCGTTGTTATTGTTATTATTATTGTAATTATTGTTGTTATTATTGTCGTAATTGTTATTATTATTGTCGTTGTTGTTGTTGTTATTATTATTGTCGTTATTATTGTTGTAATTATTGTTGTTATTATTGTCGTTGTTATTGTTATTATTATTGTAATTATTGTTGTTACTATTGTCGTTGTTATTGTTATTATTGTAATTATTATTGTTATTGTCGTTGTTATTGTTATTATTATTGTAATTATTGTTGTTATTATTGTCGTAATTGTTATTATTGTCGTTGTTGTTGTTGTTATTATTATTGTCGTTATTATTGTTGTAATTATTGTTGTTATTATTGTCGTTGTTATTGTTATTATTTTAATTGTTATTGTCGTCATCGTCGTCGTCCAACATCTGACTCAAAAAATATAGCCTCGAGATGAGTTCTTTTTTTGTACTTTTATTATTCAGTACTTGACTCGATCGTTATCATTTTTCGTACTTTACTTAATCCAAAAGCAGATTCCGCTAAAGGAGATTATCTTAAGCTAGAGCCTAATCTCCACCGGATACAAGCAAATATGCAAGTGCAGAAAATTAAATAAAAATAATAAAAAGTAGGCTAACAAATGATAATAAAAATAAAAACGATTAAACAGGTACATATTTATATGAGGATAGAATACACAATATATCATCAATTGAAATGCCGTGGAGACAGGACATACGAAAAAAAAAAGACATGGAAAAACTATTACACACCGGAAGAAATTCTAAAAGCGGGAGATTTACCGGTTTCGTGCAGATCACCGAACGTCTTCCGTGGAACTTTGAAATGAATTTAATAAAACAAAGCTGGATATTATTTGAAACGCGCGTTAATATTTTCTTTTGTGCACTTTGCAATACGCACACACATAATTACAGCCAGGTATGTGTGACTGATTTAATGCTTGTTGGTATCTAATCAGTGGTACACTGGTACGATGGCTATATGCAGAACGAAACACGTGCAAGGCGTAAAGGTTTACTTTCATCTTGTCTGTGCACATTTACGGTAATTTCATTGGCTAGCGCGCTCGGAATTGGAATTAAATATGTAATCCTGTGTTACGAATTGTACGACTGGCGTGAATGGCTATTTCCACACTGATGATTCCGCAAGGATGAAACATGTAGGTAGAAAGTGTATGTATATATATATATATATATATATATATATATATATATATATATATATATACAGTAATAGGCAGTGTCTCCCCCTCTCCCCTTCCATTTATTCTGATGAGAAGACGATGTCCGGAAATACTTTACTTATTTCTCGAGGATTTTATTTGTAATTACCGAATTACTAAAAGGACATTGCTTCCGAAACGATCGTACATATAAACATGCTTTTGTTGTTTCCTCCTATGAAAACTTAATTAGTAATTTCACAGTTAATAATTCCTCACTCTCTCTGACTTTTTTTTTTTGTCGAGACGAAGTAGGTCCATTTCACAGTCGGATTTCGGCGCGGTTTGCTTGATCTCTGTTAGTTATATTTATAATTATAATAATTAATAAACAAATATGTAAACATAAAATGTAAGTGAACAAATATCAAGATTAAAATTAGCTCACGTCACAACACAAAGAAAAAGGCAATCAGATCCCCGCCAAAAAGAACAAACGAACAGATTAGAGGTCAAGTGTAACCTTCCTGATAAATGCACACCCACTAGCTACAATAAATGTGTGTGTGAATAATAAAGAATTTGATCGGCTGACTAGCAAACACAGTATTATGGGAACAGCTAAAAACATGAAGCAACATTGATTCCATGCAATATACTGAAAAATCCGCAAGCAGATGAAACGGGGAAAATTATGTGTAGCTAAATTGCCATATATATTTTCAAACCTTATTAGTTAGCTATAATTACATATAGAGCCCTGTTGAAGTAAATACTGAAAATAGATACATAAATGCTATGTTGATAATAAAATAATAATTATATATATTATTTACATACAAACACTCGTCTAGCCGAATCCACTGTGAAAAATTTTCCCCCACTCTTTATCTGTGCCTAAATCAAAACGTGGATTCCATGAACAAAGCTTCTTTCTTAGAACTGCACGCCTGTGGAACTCTGTTCCGTCTGCCTGCTTCCCACCTGACTACAACTTGGATGTGTTCAAGTCCAACGTTAACAAATTCCTAATGAACCGCCCCCTTAAGTAAACACGTCATCAAATCTCCACACTAACGTAATGTACGTACTTGCAATAACCCTTATCCCTGAGTGGCTTCCGGGCCTTGATAAGTGTGTAAAAAAAAAAAAAAATGTACCTATTTTTACAAAAAAAAAAAAAAAAAAAAAAAAAATCTGTACATTTTATTTTTTTGGTAACAGTCTCTGATAAATAGTTTGGTTCATGCCATTCAATGAAAAACGTATAAGACGCATTAATTTAAACAATATAACGTATATTCCTGCGATTTTGGAATGTTAAATAAAGTTACGTATGTTCTGAAAGTGTAAATCTATTTTCATTGAGCTTAATAAACCGTTGCAATTTTAAAATAGCCTTATATATACATATATATATATATATATATATATATATATATATATATATATATATATATATATATATATATATATATATAAACAAGTATGTTTTCTACAAGGGTAACTTGTAGATATGCATCGGCGGGACATTTTCAATAAGGAGATATTTTCTGAGACAATCAGCTTAAAATGGCAGAAAAATCAAAATAAATTTTTTAAAAGCGGGTGGGGGGGATGAAAAAATATTCGAAGAGATAAAATTTCAAGATAGAAGATAATCCTATTTAGTTTGAATTTATTGAGAATAACAAAAATATATAAAGTGGATTAAGTTCCTCGTCAGCATTATATATATATATATATATATATATATATATATATATATATATATATATATGACAGGTAGTTGCTGAGTGATTATATGCAGTTCTTAAAGTATGTCGATATGTTTGCATATATATATATTCCAGGTAGAAAAGTATTCAAAAATTAAGAATTGAATTTCAACAAGGATCGTTGATAGTGCTCAATCAAAGAGAGCAAAGTATATTTTTTTTATTATCTTTAAGAAAAGCATATATATATATATATATATATATATATATATATATATATATATATATATATATATATAGTAATTTATAAAATATATATGGCGATTTAAGCTACACTGAATATTCGGCGTTTCATCCACTCTGGGATTCGTCAGGCTTATGCGCGAATTCTGTGGTTGTTTATTGTTTTTATATGGTCCTCTTCTGTTGAGGATTCAGTTAGCCAATCAGCTTTCTAGTATCCACCGCGCCCCTTCATATCAGCCAATGGGCATGCATTTTATCGAACAAAGGATCTGTTTTAAAACTAGGTTAGTGGTTTAAGGCAGACATTTTTTTTTTTAGTTTATATATAAATATACATACGAGTACATACATATATTCACACACATTATATATATATATATATATATATATATATATATATATATATATATATTAGTTATTTTTGGAAGAAAACGAAATCCAGCAGAGTGCTCAATTATAAGGAAAATCTGAAAATAAGAGCGTATTTATATTTTGTATTTTGTTAAAGAGAAAGTTTTTAGATGATACCAATCATCCGTACCGTCGGTTTTAAACCCGATAAGTATGACCGTTTTAGATACCCATATCAAGCTCTCTTCAGCCAATACTCATACATTGATTATATATATGCGTATTATATACTGCACTGTATTTTGTTGCTAATTTTTAATGCCGTATCCCGGGGTTCTACTCTATATAATTATTTTTTTTACCATGATAATTAAATACCTACAGGCACTAGTGTTTCAACCTTCCGGGAATCTTCAGTGCAGGGTGTCACGATTAACACCAGTCGACAGATTCAAACTCGGCAACACGAGCCATCTCTGGCTTGATTAGCAAAGACCGTATCCAATCGGTTACCATAAACCGCGTGTAATAACGTTGAATTTAAAAATTTTAGTTTTAAATGTTCTTTACGTCAGTAACAGTGATCTAATCGTCATACGATGATCTCTCTCTCTCATACATATATATATATATATATATATATATATATATATATATTCGGAAGAGAAACCAAAGCCATAAATTAAAATTACAGGTACAGTATAACCCTAACCATAAATTAAAATTACCGGTACAATATAACCCTAGGATATGGTATTAATCCGTTCCAGGATTGAGATCGTAAGCTGAAATCGTTGTATGGCGCGGCCTATCAAAAGTTTATGCAGTACACGTTAAAAATTAATAACAATTTCAGAGAATGATATTCTTCTCTTCAAAGGAACGAAAGAAATTAACAAATTATTATTATAGCAGAGCTGAAATTTGCATTAAACTAAACAGCACTTTATTATGGTTCGTCATAAATTGCAAACAAAAAAAGTGCTCATGTCAGTTAAAACATGTGAAAAAATAGGAAAAAAATGGAGGGGGGGCAAACAAACGGGTATAGAAAGTCCAGAGTCCATGAAGACCGACATGGACACTTTTTTGTTTGTTTGCAATTTACGACAAACCGTCATAAACTGCTCTTTTAACTCGGCTGTAATGATTTGTTGATTTCTTTCTTTCCTCTGTAGAGAAAAATAACATTCTTTGAAACTCCATGGAATAAGGATTTTTTTTTAAATTGTTTTAAGAGTATTCTGTCGAACAATAAATGTACTTGTAAATTTTTTTTTTTGACACACTTGATTTCTTTTCCTTATGACGAGCTCTACTGTGTTTTATTGAGCTTTTTTTGTTGGGATTAATATATTAACATAAATATTAATATTAGATTGAAGTTTACACTTGCTTGTAATGAGTAAACACGTCATTACTATTGCATATATATATATGTGTGTGTGTGTGTGTGTATGTTTAATGACTTTGATTAAAATTCAATATGGCGCAATGGAAAAATATAAAGGTAACTGCAGCTTCCCTTCCAATTTTCGGATTTTCACCATGTCAAATCACATTTTAATTCTTTTTAACGGATTGATTATTACTATTTCTTCTGATGAGTTAAGGGCATAATAGATTCACTGATCGATATAATAATTAAGTGATTGATTTTGCGCTACGAAACAGATACTGTCAAGAATTGTATAAATCAATGATTTAAAGGAATAAACTATAAGATTGTCGACATCATGAATTTTGGAATATAAATTTTTGTCATTTATTCTATATATTGCTATGTAATCACATTGAGCTTCTTATATAAGGATTGATATATAATAAGAAAAATATATTTCTACAGAAATTTTATATATATATATATATATATATATATATATGATGAATTTAATTCACTTTATATAGTTTTGGTATTGACATAATAATTACATGAAAGATTCTGCGCTACGAAACAGGTGCTGTCAAGAATTTTGCATTGCATCGTAATTAAAGAAATCAACGGGAAGTCTCACACATTTGGAAATTTGGAATATAGACTTTTGTCATTTATATATACAGAGAGAGAGACAGACAGACAGACATAACTATTGCATTGCTGTTTCCTAGATGTTTCATTGTTTACATAATAGTGCTCAATAACCCATCGAATAAATACAAACATTACGTGCATAAAAGATAAATACGTTTTAGTATATTTTTAATTGTTAGGACATCGTCATATTGAATCAAAAAGGTGATATTAAAGAGAAATACTACAATTCAAAATAATAAAAAAAAACATGAATAGATTTACCGTAATAAGAGATACGAGTACTTCTACACGTATAAGCGATTAGTATAGGTGTGTATGCTCATAGAGAGGAAAGATACAAGGTAGGGTGGGGGTGAGGTCTTTTGTCTATCACGGTGTAAAAATGGGGCGTTTACAACGGAAGTGCGGAGGAGGGGGATGTCGAAATTGTATGAAACGAAACATTACAGCGATAGAATTTAATTTTGTGACACGACAATCTCACACCTCAATAAAAAACAACAAAACAAACAAACAATTTTTAAGAATGAAATCATAGATATACAATGCTGATATAGACTTGTATGGAATATTTGTCTCCTCTTCCTCCGTACTCCAACAGACATTTGTTTGGGGGTGGGGGGAAATATGTCAAAACTATCAAAAATAAGGAGAGAGAAAAAGAGTGTGACCAAGAAGGAAGAGAGAAACAAAGGGAGAGAGAGAGACAGAAAGACAGATGGACGAGGAAGAGAGAGAGAGAGCGAGAGAGAGAGAGACAAGGAGACAAACACAAAGAGAGAAACATGCGAAGAGACAGACAGACAAAGAGAGAGAGAGAGAGAGAGAGACAGACAGACAGACGAGGAGACAGACAGACAGATGAGGAGACAGACCGACAGACAGACGAGGAGAGAGACCGACAGACAGACGAGGAGAGAGACCGACAGACAGACAGACGAGGAGACAGACAGACGAGGAGACAGACAGACAGACGGACAGACGAGGAGACAGACAGACAGACGAGGAGACAGACAGACGAGGAGAGAGAGAGACAGACGAGGAGAGAGAGAGAGACAGACGAGGAGAGAGAGAGAGAGACAGACGAGGAGAGAGAGAGAGAGACAGACGAGGAGAGAGAGAGACAGACGAGGAGAGAGAGAGACAGACGAGGAGAGAGAGAGACAGACGAGGAGAGAGAGAGACAGACGAGGAGAGAGAGAGAGACAGACGAGGAGAGAGAGAGAGACATACGAGGAGAGAGAGAGAGACATACGAGGAGAGAGAGAGAGACAGACGAGGAGAGAGAGAGACAGACGAGGAGAGAGAGAGAGACAGAGACAGACAGACGCGGAGAGAGAGAGAGAGAGAGAGAGAGAGAGAGAAAGAGACAGACAGACGAGGAGAGAGAGAGAGAAAGAGACAGACAGACGAGGAGAGAGACAGAGACAGACAGACGAGGAGAGAGACAGAGACAGACAGACGAGAAGAGAGACAGAGACAGACAGACGAGGAGAGAGAGAGACAGACAGACTAGAAAAGAGAGACAGAGACAGACAGACGAGGAGAGAGAGAGACAGACAGACTAGAAAAGAGAGAGAGAGACAGACAGACTAGAAAAGAGAGAGACAGACAGACAGACGAGGAGAGAGAGACAGACAGACAGACGAGGAGAGAGAGACAGACAGACAGACGAGGAGAGAGAGAGACAGACAGACGAGGAGAGAGAGAGACAGACAGACGAGGAGAGAGAGAGACAGACAGACGAGGAGAGAGAGAGACAGACAGACGAGGAGAGAGACAGAGACAGACAGACGAGGAGAGAGACAGAGACAGACAGACGAGGAGACAGACGAGGAGAGAGACAGAGACAGACAGACGAGGAGAGAGACAGAGACAGACAGACGAGGAGAGAGACAGAGACAGACAGACGAGGAGAAAGAGACAGACGAGGAGAAAGAGACAGACGAGGAGAAAGAGACAGACGAGGAGAAAGAGACAGACGAGGAGAAAGAGACAGACTAGGAGAAAGAGACAGACTAGGAGAAAGAGACAGACGAGGAGAAAGAGACAGACGAGGAGAAAGAGACAGACAGACGAGTAGAGAGAGACGGACAGACAGACGAATAGACAGAAGGGAAGGCAAGGAGAGATAAAAATAGACAAGGAGAGAAAGAATGACAGACAGACAGACAATGAGAGAGTGACGGACAGACAGAAATAGAAAAACAGACAGACAGACAAGAGAAACAGATCCAGACAATAGACAAAAGAAAGAGAGAGCACACAAACAAGAGATAAAAAGAAAATGCAACTGAGAGAAAGGGAGGGGAGTGTGACAGACAAAGAGATTGTGACAGAGCGAGTGAGCGACTGGCAGAGAGGGGGGGGGGTCAGTGTGACAAAGAGAAAGTGAATGAAAGGGAAAGATTATAAAAGGAATAAAGTTATTCATTCAACAAAATTAAGCAATACATGAGACCAAAACAAAAAAAAAAAAAAAAATCAGCACAAGACAAAAAAAAAAAAAAAAATAATAAATTAAAAAAAGAAACGCAATATTTGATGAAATTAAATCCATGCCAACATAAGTCAAGTATAAACGATACAGTCATTAGTCTCGGGAGAGGGAGGAAATGGAACTCTTTCTCACTTTATATATATATATATATATATATATATATATATATATATATATATGTGTGTGTGTGTGTATACGCTTGATATGATAAATGTCTAATTGGATTAGATGCGTACAGAGATGTGTAGACAGCGTTTTCGCTTGAACTGAAGACGCCAAAAATGTGAACGCAAAAAGTGGTGAAGAATAAAGTATTTCTAAACCATTAATATATATATATATATATATATATATATATATATGTATAAATTTTTTATTGAAAACTGTACAGAAGGTCAAACAAACATTGGTACCGTCGGTTTCAAGCCTAACATAAGGGGGATCAGTTAAGGGTAAATATTAACTGCCCCCCCCCCCCTCATGTTAGGCTTGAAACCGACGGTACCAATGTTTTTCTGACCTTCTATACAGTCTTAAATAAATAAATATTAAGCTCTTATATTGAAATTTTTTTCTTTGTAATCGAGCACTTTCTTGGAATTCTTTCCCATCAAACAGTAAACACACACACACACGCACATTATATATATATATATATATATATATATATATATATATATATATATATATATATATATACTAGCAGACTCGTAGTATACATTGTCCGGTCGTAAAATACGCTTAAATATATATTCATTCATGCAAATTCTATCGTTATTTCCATGGCAAGTGCTTGTCTGAGCTCCAATCTCTGGTAACCCCTCGCCAATCTTTCACGATAAACACCTGTTTAGCTGAGACCACTGTCAATAATTTTCTCCACTCTTTATCTGTGCCTAAATCAAAACCTAGATTCCATGAACAAAGCTTCTTTCTTAGAAGTGCATGCCTGCGGAACTCTCTTCCGTTTGCCTGTCTCCCACCTGACTACAACTTGGATGTCTTAAAGTCCAACATAAACAAATTCCTGATGAACCGCCCCCTTAAATAAGACACTTTATCAAATCTCCAATACTAACGATTACTACGATACTATCCCATTGATTACTGTACACGCAATAACCCTTATCCACGAGTGACTTCCAGGCCTTGATAAGTGGTGACCACCATGTAAAAAAAAAAAAAAAGAAAAAAGATTACGTAATTATTATCATGAAACAATTTTTCCATTGATTATTATATTGTATATAATAATGATTTGCAAAATTAAATAAAACGACTTGGTGCCATCAACTGGAATAGAAACCAGAATATTTAGCTCTTCAGCCATAGTCATTACTGTCCGAGTTATCGACAGATGGATAAAAAGACTTAAAAAAAAAAAAAAAAGTAACTTCAAGCTAAAAATGCATATGTACGCATGCTCAGAAGTAAGCCGATTTATTCCTGCCAAGGTCAACAGTTTTTTCCGTCAATTTTGACCACTCAGAAGCTATTCTTTAGACTAAAATCCAAATCGAAAGTGTTCCCGAGGCCAAATCACCTTATAGATCAAGTTTCAAGTGGGGCGACCAAATACTTAAAGAGGAGTTTGGTAGAGGTGTTTCGCACACAGACAAGGTTACTTATATATATATATATATATATATATATATATATATATAGATACATATAAAAACATGCTCGTGTGTTAGAACAGTTTTTTTTATAATAGAGTAACCACTTATCAAGGCCCGAAGGCCACTCAAGGTTAATGAATGTAAGGCCATAATGACGGAATCATTAATGGTGTAGATTAAATAGAATTGGGATTACTTAAGGCGATGGCTCAACAAGAACTTGTTTACATTGTACTTGAAGGCTACCATATTGTAATCGGCCGAGAAGCTGGCCAATTAAACAGTGCACCACAGGAAGGCAGTTTTATGAAAGAAGCTTTGTTCATGGAATCTACGTAGAGAATGGGGGAAATTGCTGATAGTGGTTGTAGCTAGTTGAGTATTTTTTATGAAAGTTTGGCAAAGGGGACCATAGATTGAAGCGCAGATGAGCACTTGCCATAATAATAACGAGAGAGCAGAGACAGGCTCGCAACGTCTATTTTGTGGGAAAGAGGTCGCAGGGAAAACATTAGGGCATTACTTACTAGATTTCGAAGCCAGTTTTTAGCTCTATCAAGTCTAAATAGGGCAACAATAGTCCATTTTAGGACGTACTTGGCTCTTATACAAAAAGAGAAATGCATCGGCAGTGAGATACCTACTGGAGCGGTAGAATGATCCAACCATTTTTCCAGATATCGTTTGCAGCTTAAATTCTTCGCAATTATTCGGTTACAGCTGATAAGTTTTTATTTCAGCTTCGATTCAAGCTAATACACCCAAGTCATATGGATATATATATATATATATATATATATATATATATATATATATATATATTGAAATCGCAGCTTTATAACATAAAAATCGATAGGACATTAACTTTATAATAAAATATATGAAATCTGCAAGAATTAAAATATCATATTTAAGCGTACTTTACGACCGGGCTTTACCGGGCGTTCATGCTAGCTTGGATAAATACTTTTGCAGTTTTAACAAAAAAGCTAAAATGATATCAAAGCGTCTCCATTTACACTGAACATCTACAGAATGACAACATCAATATATTTCATACGAATGAGTCCTCTGTGGAATTTCCACAGGTCCCACTAGTATATATGATGAGAATAAAGGAAATAATATTCTGGCGAGAGCGAGACATGAAAAGGGAATAAACCAAATTATATTTTCATCAACGTTTCGTCTTTATTTCAAGATTCTTCGGGATGATTAAATTCATAGCCAAGGTTCATGCAAAATATCAGTCTGATCAGTCCAGTAGCTTCCGTGAAAAATGGGACGGACAAACAGACTAAGAGGAGAAGTGCGTGCGTGTGCGTGCGTGCGTGCTTATACAGCTATGTGTATTATATTTCTCTTAGTTTATCTGTCCGTTAAACATTTTCTCGGAAACTATTAGGCCGATCTGACCGAAATTTTTGTTAAGGGACTTTACTGTGATAAAGTGCAACGAACTAAGTATTACGGTATACGTTAATAGCGATTCATATTCAATGCAAAAATGAGCAGAACTATACTCAACTCTCAAAAAAAAAAAAAAAAAACGTCCATCCTAAGTTAATGACCTATATCCTTTGTCCGTTTTTGGTTGACTTAAAAGTCCATTATATATATATATATATATATATATATATATATATATATATATACACACACACACGGTGTGTGTGTGTGTGTGTGTGTTTATACAAACATACACACACACATTTTGTTTGGCCAAGGAACTTTTATACATCTACACTTCCTTGTAAATACGTACTTCTGCACACAACAACCTCCCCATAAGGGGGAACGTAACAAATCCGAACCCGTGACCCCGACCACACTCCCACCCCCGCCGCGCCTTTGTTTTGAGAAGTCGGTATCCCTATCCTCTGATTGCAGAGAGAGGGAGGATAGGGCGCGGGAGGGGAGGGAGATGGGAGGATCGAAAGATAAAGGTCTTCACATTCTTGACAGTTCCGAGTAATCTTCGATACTCTACGATTAATCCACTTGTTTGTCGTATCTCGGAGAAGATCGCTCACTCTCCACCGGCGCACCGGGGACCCCCGCCACCCTCGTTTCCCTGGTCCGGTTCATAACTGGAGACTCTTCCTCTCGCCTTAGATTCTTTCCCATCACCGATTTCAAAATCCCTGCAGAAAAAGCTTTTTCGAAAATTTGTTAACGTCGCTTCGTTGTTTGCGCACGACTTGGAAACGGTGACCAAATCCCAAACGCTTTCCTCGCGGTTTCACACTCTTGGCGATCATCAGTGCGCCTAAAAGTATATAAATTATGATCGTATAACTTTAAACTGTTCAATTGCGTAGCTTTCTGGCGATCTCTAAAAACGCGAAACCACCTACAAATAAAACACATTATCCTACTACCATGAAGAAATTAGATACTGTATTTTAATACAAATTCAAAATTGAGAACCAGTTTTAAAAATGTGCGTGTGTGTGTGTGTGTGTGTGTGTGTGTGTGTGTGATGCTCCTTATCTTGAGTTGAGCACATTAGGAAGTGATACACGATATACCATTAGCGTATATTAGCGATACTCTTTGTGTAAACAAGGACGGTGTCAAAAACATTGTTAATTCACTACCCTCACAGCAGGTGCTGATTAGCGTAATGGTCCCCGGCGTGCTGGTGGAGGTTCCTTGACTGTCGTACAAGCAGTCGGGCTTCGATCCTGTCTTGAGGTAGTTGCCTGTCTAGCCGCACTGATGAGCTGTGATACAGCGAAACAGTACTGTATGTGGATGACTATATATAATGGTTGTATCGATTGGCTTCCTGGATATAAATCTAATGAAACTCACGTGATTATTATAGAGTGTTAAATGCAGGACAGAGCTGGTGTATAATCTGTTCATAATGCAAACATTATTAGTTACAAATGTGCAGCACATGTTTCAGCGGAATCCCAAATTTAAGGATAACATTTCACTCCCCACTACGACAGCTTAACCACACAAAATCGTACTTCACCTCCTCCTTTCCTTCACCACACCTCCCTCCAAAACCCCCACTGCTCACATTTAAAAAGTATACACCCCACTTACTCCTAGAACGTAAACCACACCCGAATATCTCATGTAATTAATGTAATTTTGACTGCCATTTTAATATCGATTTTTTCCTGCTCTGATGAAGTGTTGTCCTTGAATTTGGGATCTCACTGAAACATGTATGCACATATGTAACCAATAATGTTTGTATAATATATAAATAAATATATATATATATATATATATATATATATATATATATATTAGTGATGGGATGATTTCAAAATTTTTCCTCATTCAGATACAATTACCAATTTTGTTTTAAATTATCGATTCCGATACAATTACTGATTCAGATTCTTTTTAAAATCACTAAATATTTAGCTACAGAGTTGTATTTTTTTAGATTGCTATACGAACCCATGTGATAATGTTGTGAAAGTAAAAATACATTTCTATGGCATATACATTTTAATTTGGTTTGTAGTTTAAAAGCAATTCACATTTATCATTTTATCTTTAGTAGTAGTAATAGAAAATTACTTTTTAAATAAACACAAACGAAATAATAAACAATTACAAGAATCGTTTTTGGCATCGGAAAGTAGGCACAATTTTCTTCGAGTCCGATATCTTGGAAAGTTACGATTCCAGATTTCGATCAAGTGTTCCAACACTAATATATATATATATATATATATATATATATATATATATATATATTAACCAAGTAAGATCTGTGACTTACTTGTAGTTTCACTAAATACTTTTACATGCAAAATCCGATCCAGCATTTTGCTAATTCCTGCCCTCTTATGAGAAGGAGAGTATTTCTTCGAAACTCCGCTGATTAAGGACTATCCACTTATCTCGTGCTTCCTTTTTAAAATTAAATATGTTTTTAACTCTTTTTCAAGATGTCTTTTAACATGTTTTATTAATCATTTGTTCATATATATATATATATATATATATATATATATATGAGAGAGAGAGAGAGAGAGAGAACAAATGACAAAAGTTATATTCCAAAATTCATGATGTTGACCATTTAAATTTAATTTAATTCAGTTGACTTATAGAATTGTAAAGGAATCAATTATAAGATGGTCAACACCATGAATTTTAGAATATAACCTTTTGTCATTTATTCTCTATATTGCTCTGTAATTACATCGAGCTTCTTATATAGGGATTGATATATAATAAGAAAATATATTTCTACAGAAATATATATATATACACACACTTCAGAATAATCAATCATAATTCAGAATAATAATTACCATACAATTTGGATATGAAATTCAATATCCTTTTCATTTTGAACCAATATATAATTTCCCTTACTCTGATTTAAAAACTTTTACTGATGATTTTCTATGTTTATTTTATTTAGCAAATTAGGTATAAACCATTTATAACATGTGCTAATATTCTCTTCTGAGATATACTTATTGAAATGTATTCTTTGTTCTTGCATAGAAAAAAAAATTCAAGATTTGAAATTTAACCATTTCACATCATAAAATTTAAATTACTAAATTATGATTATATATATATATATATATATATATATATATATATATATATATATATATATATATATATATATATATATACGCAAATATGCGTTTTATTTTTTATTACCGTATCTTTCTGTTAAGTTACATTATTGTTTCAGCTACTCGGCCGTTTTTTGGCCATCTGTAGCTTCCTCAGAGTTTTAAAGATTCTGTAAAAGTCTGAGGAAGCTACAGACGGATGCAATTCAATGAACCATATATAACAAAGTTATATTTTTAAGTAAATAGAAAAAAAGGGGGTTTTAATATGAAAATCAATACACAAAAGCTCAAATTTTTAGAGGCAGAGACACAAACAGAAATTTTTTTTTTTACACGGTGGTCACCACTTATCAAGGCACGGACGCCACTCAGGGATAAGGGTTATTGCAAGTAAAGTACGTTAGTGTGGAGATTTGATGAAGTGTTTATTTAAGGGGGCGGTTCATTAGGAATTTGTTACCGTTGGACTTGAAGACATCCAAGTTGTAGTCAGGTGGGAAGCAAGCAGACGGAACAGAGTTCCACAGGCGTGCAGTTCTAAGAAAGAAGCTTTGTTCATGGAATCCACGTTTTGATTTAGGCACAGATAAAGAGTGGGGGAAATTTTTCACAGTGGATTCAGCTAGATGGGTGTTTTTCGTGAAAGATTGGCAAGGGGAGACCAGAGATTGGAGTTCAGACGAGCACCTGCCATGGAAATAACGATAAAACAAGGATAGGTTCGCAACGTCTCTTCTGTGGGAGAGAGGTTGCAGGGTAGAGAAAAGGGCATCCCCCACTAAGCCACGAAGTCTATTTTGTGCTCTGTCAAGGCAGGATAGGCTGTTTTAGCAGCTCCTGCCCAGATATGGCAGTAGTATTCCATCCTTGGACGTACTTGACTTTATATATTATCAGTAAAAAAAGCGATCCAATAATAATTAAATATAATTGTTAATATCTTAAGTAAAAAAAAAAAAAAAAGATCTAAAACAGAACGAAAGCGAAATGACTCCCGGGCAATGCTTGGTTGTTACTGCTAGACTTGAGTATATTTAGAAGACATTTGTGAAAAAAAAATCAGTTTAGATTCTTTTAAAAGATTATTATCATAAAGCAATTCTGTATAAATTTAACAACAACAATAATATTAACAACAACAACAATGATGATAAAGCGCTTGCTTATCTCCCCTATTTAACCTTTTCTCTTTAGGAAATCAAAATGGCGCTTTATGCAATCAGAATCAAAAATCTTTTAGAAGTTTTGTGAATGGCATTATGTAATTTCCTTTTTTTCCTTTAATTTTTCGTATTCCTATAAATCACACGTTAATTGTCGAATGTCTAAAAGGTGTCGCAGTTTTTTCCTTGTTAAAAATTAAATAAAAAATTAAGTAAAATAAAAAGTGAAACAAATATTTCAAAATATCAGTTTAAAAAATCTGCCAAAATGTTTCTTTTCTGAAACGCCTTTTTTCTTCTTTTTTTGTTTTTAATAATTACATTAGGTTAGCATTTTGGCTTTGCAACAAAGTCATGATGACCTTTCATTTATTTTATTTATTATTCATTTTCTTTTTCTTTTTGAAGATTTTGTATGGAGCTCTCTGGAGAAAAAGAAGGTAGTCTGTTTTCGTAAATTAATGAAAACTCAAGTGGAAAGACAAGGTACCAGACAGAGTTTTTAGCCCGGTCAAACCTACCGTCAATACACATCATGTTGTACTACAACAGTGTCCGGTTCGATGCCATGAAAATAAATATATATTAGAGTTGCTAAATGTATCATTGTTGACCTTCGAGGCCTCAATGTTAGTAGAGGCATGTTTACCGATCTGTCCTCCTGTTCTATGGCTGCGAGACAAGTGTTTAATTTGCAGAAGTTGAAAGTCTTCGACAACGGTTGCTTCCCTGAATAATCCATTAAGCAACAAAATCCCACCCTTCACTGTTGAGATCCGTAGATGCCAGAAAGCTATCTACTTATACTAATAGTTTCTTCCCGCAGACTGCTAGACTTCGGAATTACCTCCCTTTTTCCTGCTTCGTTAGCTGTACTAAACTGCGGAAAACAGATATCTCGATCCTAAACTCCCCACAGCTTCCTATTAGACACGATTCCAAATAGTAGCCCCTTATATTCCAAGTGGCAACATGTCTTTTTGGGGTTAAAAAGAGTAAAATAAATAAATAAAAAACCGTGAGTCCCTCATCTAACAAAATTTAGAAAGAAAATTTACGTAAACACAAAGAATTTATATAAAACAAAATACGCATCAAGTGCACTTGAAAGCCAAATCACAACGTAATATTAGGAAATAAACAAATATTTTACTTGTTTGAAATTTATAACAAATATATTTCGCAGCTATACTCCATGTTGTTTTCTTTCTTTTTTTCTTTTCTTCTTTCTTGCCAAGTAGCAAAGTTGGAGAAAGAAAAGTCTGTTTGTAAAGAGCCGCGCGTTGTATATGATCGGTTGTATTTTGAAATGTTGGAACAGTGCCCGGGTAACGCGAGAATAACGTCAAGGATGAGAGTTCATATAGAAACGTTATTTTAATTTGAATAAAATAAAATACGCATCAAGTACGCTTGAAAGCCAAATCACAACGTAATATCAGGAATTTTATTTTATATTATATTTATATATATTTTATTCAAATTAAATTAACGTTTCTGTATGGAACTCACACCCTTGAAAGAATTCATAGTTATATACAAACACATTAACAAATAATTACTTTTTCATATACACCCACATTAAATAATTAACGATGAATATTATGAAATCAACATGAGACGATAATTACCCATTAGTGAATAAATAATTAATATTTGCTATTAAAACATTAATAAATACAAATGGTTAATGTAGTTTGTTTGAAGCATTGTGTAGTGTGTATATATTAATGAAAATTAATCAATGGAGAGGTGTCGCGGATCGACCAAAACTGAAGCAACTTAACACATACGAGAGTTCCTATTTACAATGCCTTCCCGTGGGACAGAGTTAGACACTAGGGGCTTTTTTTTTAACGCGGAGAAAAGTAACAAAAATAAAAAATATTGTCTTAGTCGTGAAGGATTTCTCCTCCACTGACAGAGAACAAGAAATCGAAGTGCAGCATCTTAAGAACAGATACTACACTTTGATCTTGGCCCGAAGTGTAGTAGTTCCAAAAGGTAAAGCCTTTTATTTTTTTTTAATTCAAAAAGTTGAAGAGCTATGAAGACGGGAGTAATATAAATAAAACGAGCGATATTTCGTGCTAGAAAACTTTTTTTTTTTTTTTTTTTTTTACATAGTCACCATTATTTACAGTGCACTTTTCTGAAGAATTCAATGACCCATCTCCGATTCTGACGCACTCATTTATGGATAAATAATTAATATGTGCTATTAAAATATTAATATTAGTGATGGGACGATTCCAATATTTTTCCCGATTCCATAACAATTACTGATTCTGATTCTTTATGAAACTCTAAATATTTACTATAAAGTTGTTAATTTTTTTCTTGATTACCGTAAAAGCTTGTGGAAAATGTGCAGATATTTTCTAAAAACGTGAAAGTGTCCTTGCAAGGGATGATCTATAGATGTTAGTTTGATTGGTAATTTAAAATCAATAAGTATTATTTTTTATTGCTACCAGCTGTAGAAGATTTTGTTTTAATTGAAATCAAAAAAAAAAAAAAAAGAAAAGATAATTAAAGGAATCGTTTTGGCATCAGAAAATAGATACAAATTTTTCCGATTCCGATACCCCAAAAAGTCCCGATTATTCCGATTCCAATAAATCGTCCCAACACTAATTAATATATATATATGGAGTTAATAGAGTGTGCTTGAAGCATTGTCTAATGTGTGTATATAAACAACGTTTATAGAAAGCAACACAGTGCAGAGGTGTAACGGATAAACACAATCTGAAGTAAATGAAGACATAACGATGTAATAAGCTATACAGATTCACCTTATCTATGAAAGTAAGAACGTGTGTGTAAGAGGACACTTCTCAACCTATACACTCAACAAATTTTTGATCTAGAGGCTTGAAATTAAGTATAAAGCGTATTCAGACATGTGGAAAAATTTTTAATCCGTTTTCATCCAGAAAAAAAGGGCTGCTAGGGGGGTCAAAATTGATAAATTGTTACGTGGAGGTCATCAGATGTTTATCTGTTTGCTAACTGTTTCATGACTGCGCATGCACTAATATTTCATGTGTTAAGAACAAAAAGGTTTGAAAACATATTTTGGAGATCGTATTAAATTGGGCTAATGGTTATCATACGTGACTCACCGTCTTTAGGTTTTAAATCGAGTATTTAAAAAAAAAAATTTTTACTTACAAGAAGTGAACTGTTTAGAAAAAGTATAATGCACATGTCTCATTTTCTTTCCTTTTACATATTGTACGACCGGGCAACGCCAGACGGTCTGCTAGTACAATGTATATGTATGGGTGTTTTTTTTTTTAGTTTAAACATTACATTATGTTCTTGCGTCTGTACGGTCAGATTAACGTCTGTACTGTATGATATTTCGGGAAATCTTACCTTCCTCAGGTATAAGTTTGACTTTAGTCCAAACATGCATATTAACAAATAATAAATTAACGGGAATTTACCATTATGACCAATATGTCAAAACTAAATGTAGTAGACCCTTACGGTGGACGTTTGGGGGCGGGGAAAAAATTACATGGTAAAAATTAAACTAAAACTTAAAAAAAAAACATCATTTTAACTAGTTTGTTCTTTTACAGACGCCAACGTCCTCGCCTTCGGGCCCGTCGCTCCCCAGCTGCGATACCATCTGTCCCGGGCAATGCACGTGACATACAATGGTTTACATATCATTTGCTTAGAAGAGGAAGAGATAAGTATTGTTTGGAGCTCGGGAGCAGATGAACCACTCAATGCGCGACCACTCAGGTGTACTTGAACGGGAAAAAGGTTAAAGGTAGCAGAAAATGTCAACAACAACTACATATATATATATATATATATATATATATATATATATGAGAGAGAGTGAGAGAGGGTCAGGTAGATAAAAAGAAAAACTAGACATTAGAGAAGCGAACGGTTGTAAATTAAATATTGAATAACCTGTGCTACACATGTTAACTCAGAATGGACTCGTCCACTCACATGTTTCTGAATAGCATGGGCCTCGGTAATCTATATATATATAAAAGTGAACGTATCTGTGTGTGTGTATCTCTGTACATTTTCCTACGCAATAACTCTGTCAATTTTAAGTTTACAGACTCGAACTTTGATATACAGGGTACTGAGATTTGGGAAAATCTTTGTGGTCGGTTTTTGGCCAGAAATTTGGCTGTTAAGGGGTCAAAGTTCAACGATTTGGCCTTTGAGAACTCTACCAAACTCCTCCGACAATTTTGGGTCTAAATACTTGAAATTTTAGATATAGGTTTCTTGGGCATGGATCTAACTTAATAACTTGATTTGAGCCCAAAACAAAAGTTATGGGGTCATAATAGGGGTCAAATTAAAAAAAAAAATTGACCGCTTTTTTTTTTTGCTCAACATACACCTGCAAACACCAGGGCAAGGTCGGGCTGAAATGCTAGTATAAATAAAAAATAGATGTGACATTTGTTTGCATTTAATCCTCTAAAATACTTGACATATATATATATATATATATATATATATATATATATATATATATATAATCTTATTTATAATATACCTAATTTTATTATGTTTATATAATTGAGAATTCGGTAATCATTCACATACCAATACATTTTAAGTCAGTATAAAGTGACTAATTTGTAAGCTTCAAGATTACTAGTTTTTATAATCGAGCATTCATATATTGTTTTAACAAAAGCAAGACAACAAAGAGTGGATTGATAGCAACAAGTGGTGTATTTTCATTATTCGTTACAAATGTTTCGCGACCATTCGGACAATTTCAAACCTTATATCGTTTTAAAATATTCCCAAGAATGGCTTCTCATCAGACGTTGAGAAAAACTTATTTAATGAACAATATGGAATATTATATATATATATATATATATATATATATATATATATATATATATATATATATATATATATATATATATATATAATTATTAAATACCCACAGACACGAGTGTTTCATCCTTTTGGGAATCATCAGTGCAGGGTGTTACAAATATATATATATATAACAAATAAATGACAAAGTCTATATTCCAACATGACAAAAATCTGTATTCCACATCTCATGATGTTGACCATCTTATAATTTATTCCTTTAATTACGTTTATTTACAATAACTGTTTCGTAGCGCAAAATCATTCATTTACTCATTATATCAATCAATTAATCTATTAACTCATCAAAAGACGTAACAACCATCAATTCAGCAAAAGAAAATAAAATGCATTTGGGCATAAATACAAAATCCGAAATGTGGAAGAAAAATATTCATGGCCAAATACATTTTATTTTCTTTTGATGGATTGATTGTTGCTATTTTTTCTGATGAGTTAACGGCAAAATAGATTCACTGATTGATATAATAATTAAGCGATTGATTTTGTGCTACGAAACAGATACTGCCAAGAATGAATTTACATACATATAACGAAATATCATAACATTGGTACAGTCAAAATAAATAAATGAATAAGGGAACATTCCACAAAAGTTAGACACGTGCTGTTTCCCTTTGTCTGATTTGAAACCGAAGACACAAACATTCTTTTGATATTGTGAGAGAGAGAGAGAGAGAGAGATGGAGAGAGGAGAGAGAAAGAGAGAGAGAGAGAAAGAGATGGAGAGAGAAAGAGATGGAGAGAGAGAAAGAGAGAGAAAGAGAAAGAGATGGAGAGAGAAAGAGAAAGAGATAGAAAGAGATGGAGAGAGAAAGAGAAAGAGATGGAGAGAGAAAGAGATGGAGAGAGAAAGAGAAAGAGATGGAGAGAGAAAGAGAAAGAGATGGAGAGAGAAAGAGAGACGGAGAGAGAAAGAGAGACGGAGAGAGAAAGAGAGACGGAGAGAGAAAGAGAGACGGAGAGAGAAAGAGAGATGGAGAGAGAAAGAGAGATGGAGAGAGAAAGAGAGATGGAGAGAGAAAGAGAGATGGAGAGAGAAAGAGAGATGGGGAGAGAAAGAGAGATGGGGAGAGAAAGAGAGAGAAATGGAGAGAGAAAGAGAGATGGGGAGACAGAGATGGAGAGAGAAAGAGAGAGAGATGGAGAGAGAAAGAGAGAGATGGAGAGAGATGGAGAGAGAAAGAGAGAGATGGAGAGAGAAAGAGAGAGATGGAGAGAGAAAGAGAGAGATGGAGAGAGAAAGAGAGAGATGGAGAGAGAAAGAGAGAGAAAGAGAGAGATGGAGATAGAGAGAGAGAGAATGAGAGAGAGAGAGAGAATGAGAAAGATAGAGAGAGAGAGAGAGAGAGAGAGACAGAAGTTTTTTGTGAAAAACAAAACTAGGTTTTATCTATTTCTCGAAATCTGACGAGTCATCTGTTGATAAAACTCAGGCTTTGTTTTGTTTTAAATGTTTCGTCTGTATGAGGAAAAGGCTTACATAAAAAAGAATTTTTGCTTTTTACAAAGTGTGTGTGTGTGTGTTTTTTTGTCGAAATTTATAACTGCTCTGGCATTAAATATTAGTATTGTCGATATTCCTAATACCCCCTTGAGTTTTGATTACACACACACACACACACACGTATATATATATGGAATAAATTTGAGAAGAGAATTGCGTGGTCAAAAAAGTAAAAAGTGGGAAAGAGAAAAGAAAGAACAAGAAATTTTAGAGGGAAAAACAGATAAAAAAAAAGAAAGAGTAGGAGAGAGAGAGAAAGAAAAAGAGAAAAGTTAAAGAAGAAAAACAGAGAGAGAGAGAGAGAGAGAGAGAGAAGGGAAGGAAAACCAGAGAAAAAAAAACAGGAAAAAAAAAAAAAACAGAAAAAACAGGAAGAGAGAGGAAAAAGAAAGCTGACTACAATATGGTTGGCCTTTTGATCACGATTGCTGCACTTCCATTTCTTGTTCTCTTTCGGTGGAAGATCAGTCCTTCACGACTGAGACATTTTTTTTTTATTTTTGTACCTTTTCTCCACGTTAAAAAACGACCCTGATGTCTAACTCTGTCCCGTGGGGAGGCATTGTAAATAGGTACAATATGGTTGTCTTCAAGTCCAATGTAAATAATTTCTTGATGAGCCGTTCCATATAAGTTAACAAATTTACCAAATTTCCATTACTAACGATTACTATATTGTCCAATGGACTACTGTACACTCTTTACTTCTTATCCTCGAGTGGCCTCTGGGCCTTGATAAGTGGCGATGCCTATGTAAAAAAAAAAACAGGAAGAGATAAAACAGAAATAAAGAGCGAGAGAGATTTGAAAGAAACAAGGAGAAAGAGAAGAAAAGAACTAACGTTAAAAAAGGAAATAAAAAATGAGAGAGAGGAAAAGAGAGAGGAAAAATAAAGAGAGAAAGAGTGTGTGAGAGAGAAAGAAAAAGAGGAAAAACAGAGTAAAAAGAGGCAGAGAGAAGAAATAGGAAGAAAAACTAAAAAGAAGAGAGGAAGAAAAGAAGAGAAAACAAAGAGGAAGAGCGAGGAAAGAGGAAGAAAGAGTGGGAGAGAGAGAGAGGGAAAATAAACAGGGGAAGAGGGGGAAAGAGAGAAAAGTTGAAGAGGAAATACAGAGAAAGAAGAGGAAGAGAGAAAAAGAGAAAAAACAGTAAAAAAAAAAGCATAGAAACAGAGAGCGAAAGAAAGCAAATGTGTGTGTGTGTGTGTGTGTGTGTGTGTGTGTGTGTGTGTGAGAGAGAGAGAGAGATAGAGAGAGAGTTCAATCCAAAATAAAAACGGACTGAAATTAGATATATTAATTACCCGAAAAAGCCTATCATTTCGTGCCGACTTAATAAACTTTTTATTGAACTGTCACATTACAACAAACCTCCCATCCAAATTCCCCCACCTCCACTTGCAGCATAAATACCGCCCTCCCCCCCCCCCGCTTACAAACGTATGGAAGAAGAAAGGATGGGGGGGGAAGAGGTACCTAGTTTATGAGTAAAAGGAGGAGGAGGGCTGATTTTGGCGCGTTTTTTTTTTTTTCTTTTCTTTTTTCATTCCTTCCTTGTTTTGTATATGGATGTCAATTTCGCAATGACACTTAATAGACTTAAATTGCCTTTGATTCTTTTTTTTTCTTCTCTTCAGAACTGGGTTGTGGAAGGTGGTCAAAGGAAACATATCTTCACTTTATATATATATATATATATATATATATATATATATATATATAAAGCCTAGTTTTTTTTTTTTCTCGCGCTACTTTTTCTAGATTAACGTAGTTTGCTTGAAGCATTGTTTGATGTACATATAAGAAATAAATTGACTTGATAAAAATTAAACTAAATCTATATATCTATAAAAGTTAAATTGGGTGTCTATGTGGGTGTTTGCGTGTACATTTCCCTACCAAACTACTCTGTTAATTTTCAGTCTACCGACTCGAGATTTGACATAACGGATATCGAGATTTGGGAAAATCTTTTTAATTGGTTTTCAGCCAGAAATTTGTAAGGATTGTGAAGAAATGATTCAAAACGACTGCACACAAAATTATAGTAGAGTTTAATCATATGTATTATCTCATTTCAGTAAAAGCTGTTTGTCTAGAACTTCACAAGGTTGTATTTCATGGAAGGGCTGCCATCAGAAACCCATTGCTCCAAAGGGCTTCCATTATTTTGTCCAGCCCATATATATATATATATATATATATATATATATATATATATATATATATATATAAAGCTATATGACTGCCTGTTTGTATGTCCGTCTCCATATTTTCTCCTCCGATACTAAAAGCAACAGAGCGGCACTAGGTGCTTCAAATGATCGGATTTTCTATAGACAGTTTATGGGTCTTTAGCCGGTTAAAATAGTTTTTAAGGGGTCAAAAAAGGGTTCAAATTGACAGTCGTTATACATTTTGTACATTCATCTTAGTTTATTTTAAATTTTTAATCAGTTCATATGTGCGCAACCTTGGGGCAGTGGTAACGTCACCAGCTTTAAATGCTAGTTTTGCTTTCAGTTTCGACTCTAGCTGATGACACCCGAATACATTTGTTTACTTTTGAAATTATGACTATAATAATATATGCGAAATCTGGACAAATTTAAATATTATATTTACGCATATTTTACGCCCGGGCAAAATATATATTTGTTTGTTTAAAATATAATTATCCACTGACACGAGTTTGTTTCATTTACGTCTCATGAGAGTGGCTGAATCTAGCGAGATTCGAAATCGAGATTCCGCTCCCCATTTTGATGTACAAAATCGGTAAACGGAATAATTATTCCCAACTCGCATTTAGGTAAAAATGTACTTTTTTATAAATAATTGAATTCATTCAAAAGTATCGCAAACAAGCAAACAAACATTTATATATATATATATATATATATATATATATATATATATATATATATATATATATATATATATATATATATATATGAGAGAGAGATGTGTAATTGGGAGTCGAGATGAAAACAAAGAGGTTTAATTATTTCTTTACAGACTAATAAAATACTTTATCACATAAGATAAAGAATTTAAAAAAAAACTATGTAATGTATTAGAAATTTTTGAAAAGTAATTTTAAAACCTGCTAAAAAACTTAAAATAATACGAACTTTTTCACTGACGTCAGACAAAGAAGTAAAAATAAGACTTTCCCCAGGTATTACAAACCAGCCTAGTTTAGAATTCGAAAACGGATAAATAATGCGACACCTCGTTTATTTTGATAAAATTTCGATGTAAAATGAAAAATATTTTTTATCTATTTATAAATAGAAAAAAAAAATTACTTGTGTTTTTTTGTTTTTTTTTCGTGTTACCTAAAGCTAAGTTACTATTTTCGATTATGGGCGTTTTTTTTTTTATCTAAACAAAAAAAAAAAAAAAAAATTTTGGTTTTTTTTCAAATTCAGTGTACACCTTCTCCAATCGTCTGCATAATGGACGAAATAGAGAGTGGAAATTGTATTTATAATGTTCTATGAATCCTATTAAAACGATTCAACGTGTTATCTGGATTTTCCTAAAGACGACACGTTGATGGATATAAAATTCGAATTTGATTTTAATAAAAAGATATTTATTTAAAAAAAAAAAAAAAAAAGATCCTGCACTTGTCTGATATTCTAAACCGTTAAAGTTTGAATTCCAATATCAAAAGTGCTTTTTAAACTGGATTTTCTAATATTACGACACGCATGCGTTTGACCGCCGCTTCACAGTGTATCGGACATTTAAAATGTTGATCAATATCTTAGGACGTGCAAAGTCATATAAAGAAAAGAAAAAAAAAAATATCTCGACTTCCCTGAACAAGACTTGTGTCGAAATTTTGAATTTAATTTTAATAAATGAATATATTTATTAAATGACATCTTGCGTTTGTCTGGTCTTTTTAAGTCTGTAAATTTGGAATCCTTATTTGAATAGTCAAAGCTGCACCTCTCTGCCATTTTCGTACGCTTTTTGAAGAGAAATACTTTGTTGCACAATGTTTAGGTTAGTTATGTTAATTAGTGGTTTCATTGTGCTTAATGTTCTATTTACCACAATATTTGAAAGACTGACATGAACAAAATTCAGTATTTATAAAAAAATAAAATAAAGCTAGCCATTAAAAAAAAAGGCGCTTCTACACTATTGGGACGAAATTTCGGAAATCGTAAAACTAAATTTCAAATGAAAACAATGGTATCTACGTATTCCTCGTATTTTAAGATGATTGTGTCCAAAAATTACGAAAATTGATAAGATTAGAAAATTATTTATAAAAGAAAATAAAAAATAAAATTTGATGAAAACGATTGTAAAACACAGGAGAGTTCTAAAGGGAGGTAATTTTCAGTTTCGATTTAAACAAGATGGACGCAATTTTTCACCTGCTAGCACGATTAAAGTTGTTTTTTTTTTTATTAATCAGTAATATTCAAGTAATTTCGACTGTATAATTTGGAAGCTACCATTGTAATTTATTAGAATTTACAAAAAAAATCAATAGAAACCATTGTTTTTTTTTGTCTGAGAACTGTATTTATCGACT